>NC_033795.1:36570878-36615047 GCF_001876935.1 Asparagus officinalis
AGATTTTCACGCCCCCCCGCCGTTCACTCCAACGGCTATTTTTGTAAAGAATCAGATTTTTGATTCTTGGGCTTTTTGGTCTTTTCCTTTCAGGTTTTGGCTGAGATTTTGGGAGGCTATAAATACCCCCTTACTCTCATCCTTCATAGCAATCCAAGAAGTTTTTAAACATGAGTTTAACAAGGGTTTAAGTTTGTTTAGTGTTTGTTTAAAAGAATTTTTGTTTGGGAAATAGTTTTACACAAGTGGAGGAGATCATCTACATTGATTAAGCTTCATCTTAATCCATCTCTCCATCTTGTTTTTCAGAGAAGCATTTCTAAACTCTTATATAGCTTTACATTTGCATATTTGTTTGATTATCATTCTTTAAAGCTAGTTTTTATATTGAGTTTAGATTTTATTTCACTCATTGTTTACATACACCCAATTGAGCTTATTGTATTTTCATACATAGTATATTTGGGTTGGTGAGAGTTGTAACAATTGAGTATAAGCTTTTATTGTGTTCTCATCCATATTAGAGAACAATCAATTATTGTATTGTGCTTATTATGAGAATCACTTTGTAATACACTTGTACACCGAGAGAAGTGTGTGGCGAGAGTCAGGGATCGTCCCAAGAGGAGTGGCATCGGTTGACAAACCTAGGGAGAGGTTGTATCCGAGCACTTGAGGGAGACACGTCTAGTTCAACACTTGAGAGGGTGTAGAGTGGGATTACAAGAGTGTGTTAGTTGTAGAGTTTTCGGTAAACTAGAAAACCGTATTGTGAGGTATAAATGTTGTTTGGGTAAACGTAAAAAACTCGGGTATGATAGTGCAGATCTCCTCGAGGTGAGGAGCGTAGACGTAGGTCGTGGGGATCGAACTCCGTAATCATATCGTTTGTTTATGATTGCATTGGCGCAATTATTATTTATGTTCATATCTTATATCGCCTTTGTATATTGCTTGTTGATTATATTGCCCACTATCTAGTTTAGATTATTTACCCTTGTGTTAATTATATATCCTTGCATATATCTCATAATATATCTCATTGCTAGGATATATCTCTTTGTTCATATTGCTTATCCTAGCTCATATATCCTGTTGTATTTTATACCTGCTAGGATAACTTGTTAATTAGTTTTAATTGGTATAAAATCAGATTAGATTAGCATAAGACCCTAATCACCCCACTCTAGGGTCTAACACTTATCCAAAAACAGGGCTCCTGAAGCCTATAAATACAGCCCCATGCCTTTATTTTTTCAGAGCTGGAATTCTCGAGCGTTGCCGAAGCCTTACCGAACTAAAGACTGAAGGAGCATGAATTTTTGAAGAGAGGAGGAGATCGATCGAGTTCTTCGGCGCAGGAAAGAAGAGTTCGTCAGATTTATAGTTCTCGTGTTCTTCCCTTGAGATTACCCCGTTGTGGTAATCTTAAGAAGTGTAATTATCTCACCATTACCAAGATAATTGCTTCGGCTTCTTAATTCCTTCACGAATTGACGAAGCTTCGGATCTGATCTAATCGTCAGGTGGTCCACGAATATTGACGTCCCTATCTCCGGCCAAGAACCCATGCAAGCAAGAGTCGATAAACGAATATTGTGTTTATTTTTGAGAGAGTTGTATTTTTTATTATTTGAATTCGTTGTAATCGACTAAAGTTATAATAAAATCAATCACGAAGGTAACTTTTGAAGGAAACAAACTGGCGACCATAGTGGGAGCCAACAGCCTCTCTGCAGATGCTGTCATGACGCAACCGACGATCAAGATCCCAGTGAACAAAGAGGCCGAATATGAATTCGACCAGTAGAAGTTTGAAGAGTATCTCTCTTCCTCCTCTTTAAGATCTGCCTCTCCCCACAGGCGCAGGAAGGCCTCCTCTTCTAGGAATGCTCGCTGGACTTCAGGCTCAAAGATCCAAGATTCTCTCGCTGCAACGGCACTTACACCTCGCGACGCCCCTCCAGCGTCCAATGAGGTCCAAGCTGTAGATCTGGGTCTCCCCTCTAGTAAAAGCTTAGCTGGTAAAGACGTGCTAACTCTGTCGAAGAGAGCACACCAAAGACAACGCCAACGCCTTGCGCGTCAACTGGCTAAGGTTTTGGAGCCAATAGACAGGATCCGCTATGACGTGGATCTGAAATCTAGGCAGTGCCAAGAACAACAACGGCGAGCAAACAACCCTTCCTCCAAAGCATAGAAGAATAAATGGGTCCGCGTCAAAAGGACCCGCTCTACCTTTGAGGAGCAAATCCGGAAGCACCGCGCATTGCTCGCCCATGCCCAAGTCCTTTTGCAAAAAGAAAAAGAAATACAGAAGGAAGAGGTGGTTAAAAAGTCTCCTAAGTACAAACGAGTGTGGATGCCGAAGGCAAAGTCAGCACCTAAAGAAAAAGTGGACGAAGTCACCATTCGGTCTTCGTCAACTTCAGATCTCGTTTCCCCTATCCCTACACTTCTGATGGAGCCATACAGTAGCATAGATCTCACCAAATTTTGACTTTCTGTGAAAGACCGCCTTGGTCCTCTCCCCGAAGATCAAGGTCAAACACCTGTGAAGGAACGATTAGGGCCGTTGAAAGGTTCCCAAACAACAATTCAAGCTGGGGGTCGTACTAATCCCCCCAATAACAACAAAGGAAAAGCCCCTATGACCGACCGCATCGGATTGCTAGTTGAAGTCTAAGAGCCTGTTAGAGTTTCATGCTCACGAAGGCATAAGTCTGAACGCGTGACTCTTGGAGGCGCCAATGAAGCGTTATATCCCCAGAAGGAAACATGTTCATCCGATGATGACGTTATACCTAGGAAGTCATGCCAACACACAATGGGTTGCTCTGATCATCAGACCAACGAGTTGTACTATCGGGCTTGGGGTACGAATAAATCCAAAAAAAGAAATACGTGAGACACGGACTCGCACTGTCCATGTGCCAAAATAATCATGGTAGTGTTGTCAGAATGCTGCTGCTATAAGGCCCCACAAAGGGTTTCAGTGTTTGAAAGAATCTCCACTAGAACATCCGGGGCTAAGCATAGGCATTTCCGTAGAAGAAGGTCAACCGGCACAAGTAACGAGCTCTCGCGAGTTACTATCAACATGGTCGACAAAGGCAAATCTGTGTGATGCTTCAGTCCTGAACCTTTTGTAGAAGTATCTCAAGGCATGACTTGGCTGCAATCTGGAACTGTCAGACCTAGACAAGAAGGTCACGATCCTCGGACGACGAAACCTTAGATGCTTGCTCAGCGTTGGCTTCGATGATACGACATCCAATGTAGGACAATCTTACGAATCATTCATAATTAATGCCGAACAAATGGCTAAAATTCTCGAGGAGGCATTAACCAAGTAGAAGGAGAATTTTAAATTTTAAATAGAGATGACTATGCAAGAAATGAGAGATATGCACAGCTAACAAATTGCGGCACTAACGAACCAGCAGGGAGAGTCCAGCCATCGTAAAAATCCTAATTAGGTTGACAGTGATTGGGAAGCGAACGAGAATGCCAATATGGAAACCCCTCCCATTGATAATAATGATGTGGGTGAATCCTCAGATGACAACAATACCAAGGAAGATCACGTCACTTCTCCCCGTAATCGCTCGAAGAAATATATGAGCGAGGATAAGAAGATGAGGGACTTGGAGAGCAAAATCAATACGTTGATGAGTGCCCAGGTGATAAAGAAGTTAGGAATACCGTGTCCATACCCGAGGGAATGGGAGTCAATCCCATACCCAGCAAAGTTTAATCTGATTAACTTCACGCCGTTCGATGGGAAGGGTTCCCCCACCCAGCATTTGATATATTTCAAGTCCTATTTGGGGATAATCTCTAACAATGAACCTTTAATGGTACGGTCATTCATGGGTACTCTTCATGGAGCGGCATTCGATTGGTATCGCCGCCTCTAGCTGGGGAGTATCAACAATTAGGACGACATGGAAGACATGTATCTTACAAATTATTTAGATGACGATACCGAAGTTTCAATCGGAACGTTGGTCGATTAGAAACAGAAGGATTGAGAATTGGTGGAGAATTTCGTTAAAAGATTCCGGAGCAAGGTGATGAATTGTTGAGATCCGGTCAATGAAGATTTTATCCTCGAGACACGTCACAACAACCTTTCGCTAGATATCCTAGAAGCTATGGGAATGGCACCGTCCAAGACTTGAAAGGACTTGAAAGTGCAAGGAGAACGAGTCGAACGTTTCCTTAAAAGGAAGAAAGCCGAAAGAGGTCAAACGGCAGCGAATACCCCGAAGCAGAATTTTGTTCCTCGAGGTAAAGGGAAAGCCCAAGCAAATGTAGTGGATGCGAACCAGACGTTTGAATTACAACCACAACAGCAACAACAACCACAAAAAGGACCTCAACAATCATAATGGCAACAGAGGTCACAAAAGCCAAAGACTACCGAACCAAAATTTCTGAAAGTTTATTCTTTCAGGGAGGACGAAGTTCCTGGTCTCTTCAAACACCTTATGGAGAATCACAAAATCAAGTTACCTCCAATCCAGGATTAGGAAGACGCTAAGAAGGTTAACGACCCGAAATACTGTGCATTCCACAGAGTAGTGCATCATCCTAGCAAATCATGCTACACCCTTAAGGATAAGATCCAAGCGTTGATCGATGTTAGAGTCCTTACGGTGAAATCAGCCAAGGAGAAGAAGGTGGGTGCAAATGCTGTGTCAATTAGCTTCGGATCTGTTCCTTTGAACTGGTTCCATCCTGAGCCAGTGATAAATGTAGCGGTGAAGATCGTCAACGACGATCCTCACAAATAATGCTAGAAAGGACTTGTGCCACACACAGCCCCAGATGGCGAGATTCTCTGGGTCCATACTGATCTGATCGAAGATGAACAATAGGTGGGGTTGTCATCTAAGAAGAAATCAAAGGGGAAAGGAAAGTCATGTTATGGAGTTGCAGCTATTCCAGAAGAAAATGATGAAGAAATTCCTACTTTCCCACTTTCCGAAGATGAGCATGAGGTCTTCGCTACTAGGAGTGGAAATGAGTACCATTTCAAGTATCCGAGTGCTTCCAATCAATTGGCTAAACAGGGGGTAACTAAAACCATTCCCTCTAAGACATTAGCAGAAATGGGGGTGGTCAAGATTCCCCTCGCACCAGTTGAAAAGACTCAGCAAAAGCTAAAGGAGAAAGAGTCGTTATACCAAGAGTGGCCAGAACCTGAGGCAATCTCGATTCAATCAACTGATTAGGAGAGACAAATCGGGGAGCTCGAACACTCCATAGCGCTTCGATATTATGGTGTAGTTAGCCAATATACCGACTAGAATAACTCTATATGAGCTACTACGTCTTTCGAAAGACACAAGGGAAGCACTATAAGAAGCCTTGGCCAACTCTGACGTTTTCCTGACTCAGATAAAACCATCCCCTGAAGAACCAGAGCCTTTAGTGAGGCATTGCAACCTCGTGGCATAACACATTCCCTTCATTTCTTTCGCCATGGAGGACATGCAAACAAAGAATTCAAAGCATGACCGGCCCTTATATTTCACTAGGTACATAGGCTCCAGCATTGTCAACCGGATCCAAGTCGATCCGGGTTCCGTTGTTAGCATCATACCATTCCGATTGATGTACAATCTTAGAATACCAGTCAGTAAGTTGGCCTCCACGGGCACTACGATCTATAGATTCAACACCAGTGGGTCCAGACCATTGGGTAAAATCCAGGTAAAGTGCCAGATTAGAGATCTAATGTCGGAAGTCACATGCTATGTGATTGACGCAGAGACTTCTTATAACTTACTATTGGGTTGACCTTGGATCCATGGTAATGTTATAGTCCCTTCTACCCTCTATCAGTGTCTTAAGTATGTAAACACTAATAATAAGGTCAAGACGGTGGTCGCGGATAAGCAACCGTTTAAGGGATTAGAGAATGACTCTCTTCTCTATTGTGCTGAATCCGACACTGAACTATCGGCCCAAGGCACGGACAACGGAGAAGAAGCTGATACCGAAGCTGGGTTTAGTTACGATGGTGACTTTGTACTTAATGACATTGTACCTATTGTAATAAATCTTGACGATGGAGAGTCATCGGATAGTAGTTGTAATTGGCAACTTGCTGAAGAAGTAGAGATAAATGATGATTTAGAGTACTCGTTGTGTCTTGATAATATCATGAAGGGATTATACAATGTCCCTAACTGGTATGTATCACTTCAATCGTCTTGCATGATGAAGAAACATGTTCAGGATTCATTCAGAACAACGCTCATCATTCCTGCGAAGACAGGGGGTGAAAAAAAGTCATCTACGGTAAGAGGAAGGAATTTTCAATACCAAATCACTTCTTTGAGGAAGATGATAATGATGATAAACCAGCCCCTCATTTATTCAGATACGACACAAAAGCACGTAATCTCATGGAGAGATACGGATATAACTTTGCACTCAGAGAGGGTCTTTGTTTTGGTCGAGGTCTGCGAGTTCCACCTCGTATGGCCTATATACCGAAAGGGAAACACGATAACTATTATAGCCACAGAAGAGGTTTAGGCTATGTCTCCTCGTCCGATGATGAGTGTTGTTGGCAGGTCATTGATCAGATTGCTAATAAGGGTAAAGACGGATATGTAAAACCCTGTAAATTTGAATATTTTATGATAAATAATGATAAATATGTTATATGGGGAAAAATAAGATAATTTTTTATTTGAGTATGATAAGAATTGATTTGATATCAAATTAATATATATTTGGGAAAATATGTATGCAAATGCACAAAACATATACAAAGGCCAAAATAGTGAAAATCTGGGAATAATGACCAGTTGAGAGTTTTTATATTTTATAAACCGATACAGTTGGAATCTTGAAAAGTGTAAAAGCCAAAGTTGTAGGAATCTTCAATATCTTTTGAATAAATCTTAGATCACCTCATTCTGATGTCTGATAAGAAAGTTACAACCAAAATACCGAAGGTTGTTTTCCTAGTCAGACTAGGTTTCCTGGTTCGGGTCAAACATGTTTGTTTCTGGTTTGCCTCTATAAATACTTATATTTTTCACAAAAATTCTTTTCTTTTATCATATCTATGAACCCTAGAAGCCACTCTCTCCCCTCAAAAACCCTAGACCTTTTTCTTATGAGTTTGGAGAGCTTTGTGAAGCAAAACATCGGCACGAGGGCGAGATCATCGACGTGTAGCGAGGGAGAATAGGTTGTTCATGCTCGTGGTTTGCTTGCTGATTGTTTCAGAGGCTTGCACATGAGATTAAGACAAGATCACTTACATCCAAACCCATCCCTATAGTTAAATAACTAGCTTAGAAGTTTAATTTGTGTTTACAGGCTTAGATCTTAATCTAATGTGAAAAAGATTAGATTTTTTGTTGTTAGATCTTAAACAAATGTTAGATCTACATGTTTTTCTTGCTGTCTATAATAGAAATATGATCATGATCATTAGGGTTGCTTTTAAATTCATTTTTATCTTGTTAATCATGTGCTAATCATGTTTAAATCCTAATTTGACTTTTAATTAAGTTTGCATGTGGATTAAAGATGAGAAAATCCTAGGTTTGTGATACCTAAGTGTTAAAAATATAATTTAATGAATGTTTGTCTTTTCTAAGTTGTTTGGCTATCATACTTATGTTTAATATGTTAAAAGTCCATGCTTTTAGATAGAAGAATTTGAGTAATTAGGTTGGAAAAACCCTAATTTGATTAACACAAGAGTTTATTTTTATATTTTATGAAAGTTTAAGGGTTAAGCATGTTTCTTGTTGCAAATATTCATGCTATATATGTTCAGATTGTTTCTAGAAGTATGTATCTGCCGTTGTCATGTTTTCATGTAAGTTTCACATGTTTTAAACTAGTTTAGATCACAAAAATCGACATGAATACAACACAGTGCAGAAACCTGCACAATCTGGAAAATCTGTCCACGGTCAACCGCGCCTAAATGGTGGTCGACCGCGTGCCAAGCAGTAGCCTGGGAAACCCTGAAAACCTATCGCGGTCGATCGCCACATAATTACGGTCGACCGTCAACCTCTTTTGAGCCTGTGCATGTTTTGTTCCGTTGTTTTGGTCTTTGAGCGAGTCTCTCGACCTTGTACTGTTATATTATAGCATTTATGACTTGTTAAACACCTAGGATAATGGTGAACTTCAGATGTAGACACGCACACCGAGATATGTGCACTTATGCTTAGTTTGTGTAAAATTAACACACTTTTATCACATGTTAAAATAAATAAATACACATTACTAGTATTTGATCTTTCACGTACCTGGAAATAGGAAGATAAAACCTATTACCGCAGAACGATTGAGTAAGAGTATTACAATAGTATCATTATTGCATGTATCCGGAATAGGGAGAAAATGAAACCTATTTTTGCAGGGCGATTGAGTAAGAAATTACAAAAGTATAGTCATTCCATATGTCCAGGATAGGGAGATAAAACCTATTGTCGCAGAGCGATTGAGTAAGAATATTACAAGAGTATCGCTATTGCATAAAGAGATGCACACATATATGTATTATCAATTATAGTTACTCTTATGTTAGATTACCCATGAGTAGGGTACATTCTTTGTTTCGTGGCATACAAGATATGGCCTAGGGTGATTTTTTTGAGTTGGATGATTTTCTCTTATAATTGCGCCAACTACTTAAGAATCTAGTTCGAGATTATGACATTGGTCCTATTTGGTGTAGGCTTGGAGTATTTTCTTTTGAGTGTTGTTTTCATTCATAGAGTTGGAATTTGTATTTATGGATCTACAATTTGAGACATATGGTATATATATGAGGGTTTCCTTGTTTGGATTATTTCACTCGACGTACTATGTCTCGTCTTGTAGTTATCTAAATTTTAACTCCATTAGATACAGGAAAAATGATATAGGTAGACTATGCTTAATAGATAGGGCCTCCACTTCATCTAACAACCCTTCCCCTGAGGGCGGATGGAGGTGATCTTGCTGTACCGCTCTGACGCTCTTGTTATTATTTTTTGGTTTAAATTGTATCTTTCATGCAGATTAGAGTTTCGGAGAGCCGTAGGATGATGGAGTTCTAGCATAGTCGTCGTCACACAGTTTTAGCAGTTGAAGCTCCACTATATAGTTATGTTCATTGTTCAGATTTTAGAGTTGTATTCATTTTGTACACGCTGAGTGCCTTAGTGAGATTTTATTTGACTCATTGTGTTGAGATGTATTTCTGACTCAGAGATATTTTTATTCTACTTCAGTTGGGCTCATTTGTTGATATACTTCTTCTGTGCATATCTGATTTTGTACTACTTCTATTATTAGCCTGTTTTGTACCTTCACCTATTTGTTGTTTCCACTACAGAGATAGTGTTTGTGATGGTAAAACATGTCGTAGCATGGTGTTTGGTGCTTGACAGGTTTGACAATCCGGGTTTTACCTTGGACTGTAGCTTTGTGTGAACCCTGGAGCGTTACAGTTGGTATCAGAGCTCTAGTTCCAACATCTTTAGGATCATTACTGTGTCAAATTATGGAGCTAGGATAGAGTTGACTAGGATTTATGTATAGAATCCACTAGGAATTTCTAGAATGAGTGAGGATGATATGTGCGTATATCTCAAAATTTTGAATTTTTTTATGACAATTGTTTTATGTTTATTTAAAGTATTTGCGTGAATACTATATGTTATGAATACTTTTTGTGATACTCGAGGAGTGAGAGGCACATCCTTTTTTGTCAGCAGTAACATTTTCTGGAGTTGCACCACTAATTGTACCAGACATGCCTATTGAAGGGGCAATACTATTAATTTTATCATCACTGGAGAATGGTAGCAAAGGATTGCAACGCATTCAGATTTTCGTAGGTGCAGTGAATATCGCTTATTTGGGAAAATTTTGTTTACTTCTTCGATAAGAAGTTAGAGCTAGTTTGATTAAAGTAGTGAGATATGCCTATAGTTAATAATGAAATCAAGACCAACATGATGGAAATGACAAGGGTAAGAAACCTATTGTGGGATCTAGAGGACACAGTAGCGGGGTAAGAATTTTTACCATCAGCAACAAAGACATTATAAGAAGAGAGCACAACATGATTCGATAGCGACGCAACAACACAGGATTCAGGATACATGATACAATTGTAACAAGATTGGATATAGATTGAAGAATTGTCGCAGTACACTAGCAGGAGACCAGCATGATAGAGGTCAGGGTTAATAGTCTTAGGACCGCGGTTACAACCAGCATCGGAGGATAGATGTACTACCAGTTATTCCGAGGATTTAGGGGCCAATAGGCTAAAATTGTGCTATTTAGAGCATTCATCAGTGTTAGATTGACCCATGTGTTTCACCGCCAGTAGCATAGCAAGTGCCGGCCACCAGCAGAGTTTATGTAGTTGCGCCACGTGATCATAGTGCGAACAAATTTTTCGTAGTAATTTCTTATCCAGCTCGAATCTTGTCTGATTCAGGAACTTCGTATTCTTTCATATCTCATGCCTTCATGTATAGGCTTCAGTTAGTTACACATCCCTTAGATGTTCTGTTATCAGATTTACTCCTCTAGGGGAGGTGTCCCTATTAGAGAGTATATGTAGGAGGTGTGTCATCAGTATAAATGAGTTTGAGTTCATCTTTGACCTGGTTATTTTGTGGATGTTGAATTTCGACGACATTCTTGGTATGAAATGGTTATCATCCCACAATATTAGTAACGACTGTTTCACTAAAATAGTATGCTTGTGAGCATTCATTAGGATTGTATAGATAGTAGCAACCTCATAGGGTAACCAGAATGCGGAGCCATTTCTGGCATACATCGAGAAGGTGATGATACGGGATCAGGGTGCAGTTTTGAGCAAGACCGGAGTCGTCTCAGAGTATCAGGATGTCGTTTAGGACATACCTATGTTTTCTCCAGTGAGAGAGATTGTTTTCCTACATCGAGTTGCAGCAGGCACCGTACCGATATTACGAGCACCCTATCATATCATATGGCACCCGTTGAGATGAGGGAGCTACAAACTCAGCTAAATGAGTTGTTTAACTCAGGATTTTATTTGTCAGAGTCATTTATTTTCATGGGAGCACCGGTCCTCTTCGTGGGGAAGAAAGACGGTAGCATGCAATTATGTATAAATTATCGTGAGTTGAACAAGGTCACTTCCCGGATCACGGATCCACTATCAAGGATTTATCACTTGTTCGACTAGCTGCGGGGAGCGTAACACTTCTCGAAGATTGATTTTCCTTCTGTTTATTTCCAGTTACAATTGTGATAAATGGATATTCCTAAAACCGTATTTTCTGACTCGATATGGGTCTTTTGAGTTCTTGTCATGCCGTTTGGGCTTACCAATACACCCACGGTATTCATAGATTTGATGAACCGGGTTTTTTTCATCCATGCTAGGACCGGTTCCTAGTCATTTTTTTGACGAGATCATTATTTTTTTGAGATCGGAGGCAGAGCCTGAGCGGCATCCTCTATTAGCATTGCGGGCATAGCAGACAGTCGAGATTAGAGTCATCAGTGATACACCGAGTTCAACAAATATGAGTTTTGGATATAAGAGATTATGGTACCACTTACACAACTTACAAAGAAGGGTGTATAGTTTGCTTTGGGCACTGGGTGCTAGGGAGCCTTTGAGACTATTAAGGCTAGATAGACTATAATAACAATATTGACTTTTCTGAGCAGTGATACAACATTTGTCGTTTTTGTGGACACGTCATTAGCAAGACTACGAGGTATTTTGATGTAGACCCGGAGGGTATGGCTTATTTCGCGATAGTTTAGACACAACGTAACAGATATACAGTGCATCCAGGCATAAGAAAAATTTACAAAGATGTTAAAAGACACTTCTAGAGGAGTTTTTAGGATTTATTCAGAATCCAATTGTGATATTCTAGTGTTGTCCACCCACAAACGGATGGACAAACGGGGAGAGTAAACCAAGTGTCGGAAAACATGTAGCAAACATGTATTATAGACTTGCAGGATAGCTGGGAGGATCATATTCCATCAATTGAGTATGATTATAATATTATTTATCATAGACTATTAGTATCCTACTATATGAGGCATAATATGAGAGGCATTATAGATTGCTTATTCATTGGACAAAATTACAAGAAAGTTTATTGCTTAGACAAGAGCTTGTAAGGAAGACTACAGAAAATGTAACAGAGATTCGAGAACTCATTCTTGCAGCGCATAGTCATCGGAATAGTTACGTAGACCAGAGACGATGACCGTTAGAGTTCTATATTAGGGACTATGTCTTATTAAAAATACAGCAGATGAGTTCAGTAACTTGGTAGACGGGGAAGGTTTACCCCGAGATATATTGGTCAGTTCATGAGAGTTGAACATTTTTGGAGCCGTTTTGTATGGGCTAGATCTTCTAGCATCAATGTTGAGTAGACACAATGTTTTTCCACATTTTGATAATTTAGAAGTAATTGCCCGATGAGGAGTAGTAGAGGGTGATTGATGCTATATTGGTTCGTTCATGAGAGTTGAAAATTTTTGGAGCTGTTTTGTATGGGTTAGATCTTCTAGCATCAATGTTGAGTAGACACAATGTTTTTCCATGTTTTGATAATTTAGAAGTAATTGCACAATGAGGAGTAGCAGAAGGTGATTGATGCACCAGAATTTGAGTTTTAGATAGATTTAACTACCGAGGAGATCACGGGTTGTATTCTTACTAGAGAGGACGGGAGGCTTAGAAAGGAAGTAATACCTTAAGTTAAAGTTTAATAGAGATAGAAAAGAGATAAGGAGGCTTCTTGGGAGCACGAAGAGGATATGCGTCGTGACTACCCGTAACTGTTCGAGTGGGTAAATTGATTTGGTTATAGCTTATTGATGTGAGGATATGCGTCGTGACTACCCGTAACTGTTCGAGTGGGTAAATTGATTTGGTTATAGCTTATTGATGTTTATGATTTTTGATTGTTCTATATGGTCATATTTATATTTAACGCTAAAATTGGGGTATTAACACTTAGCTTCTAATCATTCAGAATACATGGTATATATATAGGGGGTTCCTTATTTGGATTTTTCGCCCGACGTAGTAGTTCCGTTTAGTTAGGGGTTAAGTGGGAGTATTCGTATTTTAGATTGTTAAGCATAAATATTGCTAGTGATTCATATCTAGGGATTAATGGTACGAGATGTGTACAGAAGGGTTTCCTTGTCTGGATTATTCCCTCTTAGTGTTTTTCTCATATTATTAATTCCTAAGATATGATTGCAGAATTTTTAGGACGAAATTCTTTTAAGAGGGGAAGAATGTAAAACCCCGTAAATTTGAATATTTTATGATAAATAATAATAAATATGTTATATGGTATAAAATAACATATTTTTATATTTGAGTATGATAAGAATTGATTTGAGATCAAATTAATATATATTTGTGAAAATATGTATGCAAATGCACAAAACATGCACAAAGGCCAAAAGAGTAAAAATCTGGGAATAATGACCAGTTAAGAGTTTTTATATTTTACAGACCGATACAGTCAGAGTATGAAAAAGTGTAAAAGACCAAAGTTGTAGGTATCTTCAATAGCTTTCTAAAAAATCTTAGATCACCTCATTATGATGTCCGATGAGAAAGTAAAAACCAAAATACCGAAGGTAGTTTTCTTAGTGAGACTAGGTTTCCTGGTTCAGGTCAAACATGTTTGTTTCGGGTTTGCCTCTATAAATACCTATGTTTTTCACGGAAATTATTTTTTTATCATATCTATGAACCCTAGCAGCCATCCTATCCCCTCAAAAACCCTAGACCTTTTTCTTATGTATTTGGAGAGCGTTGTGAAGCAAAACACTGGCACGAGGGTGAGATCATCGACATGTAGCGAGGGAGAACGGGTTGTTCATGCTCATGGTTTACATGCTGATTGTTTTAGAGGCTTGCACATGAGATTAAGGCAAGATCACTTACATCCAAACCCATCCCCATAGTTAAATAACTAGCTTAGAAATTTAATTTGTGTTTACATGCTAAGATCTTAATCTAATGTGAAAAAATTAGATTTTTTGTTGTTAGATCTTAAACAAATGTTAGATCTACATGTTTTTCTTGCTGTTTATAATAGAAATATGATCATGATCATTAGGGTTGCTTTTAAATTCATTTTTAGCTTGTTAATCATGTGCTAATCATGTTTAAACCCTAATTTGACTTTTAATTGAGTTTGCATGTGGATTAAAGACGAGAAAACCCTAGGTTTGTGATACCTAAATGTTAAAAATATAATTTAATGAATGTATATCTTTTCTAAGTTATTTGGCAATCATGTTTATGTTTAATATGTTAAAAGTCCATGCTTTTAGATAGAAGAATTTGAGTAATTTGGTTGGAAAAACCCTAATTTGATTAACACAAGAGTTTGTTTTATGTTTTATGAAAGTTTAAGGGTTAAGCATGTTTCTTGTTGCAAATATTCATGCTATATATGTTGAGATTGTTTCTAGAAGTATGTATCTGCTGTTGTCATGTTTTCATGCAAGTTTCACATGTTTTAAACTAGTTTAGATCACAAAAATCGACATGAATACAACACAGTGCAGAAACCTACACAGTCTAGAAAATCTAACCACGGTAAATTGCGTCTAAATAGTGGTCAACCGCGTGCCAAGTAGCAGCCTGGGAAACCCTAAAAACCTATCGCGGTCGACCGCCGCATAATTACGGTCAACCGCCAACCTCTTTTGAGCCTGTGCATGTTTTGTTCGGTTGTTTTGGTCTTTGAGCGAGTCTCTCAACCTTGTACTATTATATTATAGCATTTATGACTTGTTAAACACCTGGGATGATGGTGAACTTCAGATGTGGATATGCACACCCAGATATGTTCACTTATGCTTAGTTTGTGTTAAATTAACACACTTTTCTCACAAGTTAAAATTTATAAATACACATGACTAGTATTTTATCTTTCACGTATCCGGAAATATGAAGATAAAACCTATTACCGTTGAACAATTGAGTAAGAGTATTACAATAGTATCGTTATTATATGTATCCAGAATAGGGAGATAATAAAACCTATTTTTGCAGGGCGATTGAGTAAGAAATTACAAAAGTATCATCATTCCATGTATCCGGGATAGGGAGATAAAACCTATTATCGTAGAGCGATTGGGTAAGAATATTACAAGAGTATCGCTATTGCATAAAGAGATGCCCACATATATGTATTATCAGTTATAGTTACTCCTATGTTAGATTACCTATGAGTAGGGTACATTCTTTGTTTCGTGCCATACAAGATATGGCCTATGGTGATTATTTTTGAGTTGGATGATTTTCTCTTATAATTGTGCCAACTACTTGAGAATGTAGTTCGAGATTGTAACATTGGTCCTATATGGTTTAGGCTTGGAGTATTTTCTTTGGAGTGTTGTTTTCATTCATAGAGTTGGAATTTGTATTTATGGATCTATAATTTGAGACATATGGTATATATATGAGGGTTTCCTTGTTTGGATTATTTTGCTCGACGTACTATGTCTCGTCTTGTAGGTATCTAAATATTAACTCTATTAGATACGGGGAAAATGATATAGGTAGACTATGCTTAATAGATAGAGCATCCACTTCATCTAACAGCCCTTCCCCTGGGGGCGGATGGAGGTGACTTACTGTAGCGCTCTGATGCTCTTGTTGTTATTCTTTTGTTTAAATTGTATCTTTCAGGTAGATCAAAGTTTGAGAGAGCTGCATGATAATGGAGTTCTAGCATAGTCGCCGTCGCGTAATTTTAGCAGTTGAAGCTCCACTATATAGTTATGTTCATTGTTTTGATTTTAGAGTTGTATTCATTTTGTACAGGCTGAGTGCCTTACTGAGATTTTATTTGACTCATTGTGTTGAGATGTATTTCTGACTTGGAGATATTTTTATTCTATTTTAGTTGGACTCATTTGTTGATATACTTCTTCTGTGCATATCTGATTTTGTACTACTTCTATTTTTTTATGTATTTTGTACCTTCACCTATTTGTTGTTTCTACTAGAGAGATAGTGACTATGATGGTGAAACATATTGTAGCATAGTGTTTTGTGCTTGGCAAGTTTAACAATCTAGGTTTCACCTTGGACTGCAGCCTTGTGTGAACCCTGGGGCGTTACATGATATTCTTCCGACTCTTCAGCCTGGGATTTCGACACTAGTATTGAAGAAAAGTTCAAAAGGCTAATGTCGAATATAGCTACGGTCGATCCTGCCACAATAGAGGAAGACGATCAGATGCTAACATGGGAAGATCCTTTGGTTCATCACCTGAATATGCGGTACGGTGATAGGTTTGAATAAAGAGAACCCCCTACCGAAGACCAAGTAATCCAGGTGAATATGGGCAATGAAGATAATTCAAAACTGATATTCGTTAGCGACAGCCTCCCGCCAAATGAGAAAGAAGAGCTAATTGCCCTTATCAGGGAGTACATCGATGTTTTTGCTTGGAACTACGAAGATATGCCAGGGCTCAATCCAAATATGGTAATGCATCGCCTCAATATTAAGCCGTATGTCAAACCTGTCAAACAGCAACAAAGATAGTTTCATTCACAAATTATGGAGGCAATCGAGTTCGAGGTTGAAAAGCTTATTGACTCAGGTTTCATCCGGGAGGTGCAAATCCTGAATGGCTTGCCAATATTATCTTGGTCCTTAAGAAAAACACAAAAATCAGGATTTGTATCGACTTTAGAGACCATAAAACCGCCTGATCGAAAGACAATTTCCCTCTTCCCATCACGCATGTTATCATCGACAATACGTGTGGATTCGAGAGAATGTCCTTCATGGATGGATTTTCTGGTTATAATCAGATAAAGATGCATCCAGATGATGAAAATCATACCATGTTTAGAACACCCCTCGGTGTTTTCTGTTACACAGTTATGCCCTTCGGCTTAAAGAACGCAGGTGACACATATCAGAGAGCCATGTTAAAAATTTTCCAGGAGCATCTCTGGAAGACTGTCGAATGCTACGTGGATGATCTAGTTGTGAAAAGTCGTGACAAGAATGATCACATCAAAGACTTAAAAATAATGTTTGACCTGATGCGGACTCACCAATTGAAGATGAATCCTACCAAATATTTTCTCGGAATGACCAGCGACAAATTCCTCTGATTCGTTGTCACCACCAAGTGTATTCACATCGACCCTGACAAAGTGAAGGCAATTAACGAGCTATAACCCCCGAAAAACCTTAAGGAACTTAGAGGATTACAAGGACGGTTGGCTTATATTCGTCGATTCATCTCGAACCTTTCGGGGAAATGTCAACTATTCTGCAGGCTTACGAAAAAGGGCATGTCATTTGTATTGGACGATGCTTGTAAAAAAGCATTCAAGAATATTAAAGAATATCTCTCAAGACCCCCTGTGCTCGTTGCACCAAAATCAGGCAAACCAGTCTTGATTTATGTTAAGGCGACGAGCCACTCGTTAAGTGCATTACTTGCACAAGACGATGATAACGGTCATGAACAGGCCGTATATTACTTGAGCCGGACCCTCGTGGGCGCTGAATATTGATATCCAATGATCGAAAGGGAGTATCTTGCCCTGGTATTCGTTATTCAAAAGATGCGACACTACTTGGTCATACAGACTATCTATGTCATTTCCAATGTTAACCCAGTCCGAATATTCATGACGCAACCCACTTTCATGAACTGATGGCTAGCAAAATGGGCCCTGCTTCTGTCCCAATATGACCTACACTTTAAACAACAAAAGTCAGTCAAAGGCCAAGCTATTTGTGATCTCCTGACAGCTAACCCAACTGTGGATACTGCCGAGGTGTACGACGACCTACTATTTGCGATCTCCTAGAGTTGGAGTTGTCTTAGTTTCCTCGGGAAAACATATGATGCCTCGAGCTTACTCACTGACTGAGCCATGCTCGAATAACATAGCAGAGTATAATGTGCTACTTATTAGACTCAACTTTGCTAAAGAGCTGGGGGTCGAATACCTTGAAACTTTCAGTGACTCTCAACTGATAGTTAAACAGGTTCAAAAGGAGTCTGAGGTCAGAAAACATGATTTGATACCATACCATTGGATGGCTGTCGAGATGGCAAAATCATTCGAAGGATTCTTTATTGAATATATTCCACACTTACATAACGCTTACGCGGATGCGTTAGCAGCATTAGCGGTATCTCTGGCATAGCCTCCCGAAACAGAACAGTTCATTACAGTAAGAACTCATCAACTCTTTGTACCAATCTACGATGTAGACGACGGAGAAGAGGATACTAAATAAATGCATTCAACGCAAGTTGAGTTTGAGCCACAAGATTGGCATTTCACTATCATTGATTATGTCTTACACTAGATTTTACGAGAAGAAATAAAAGAAAGAGACTCAATTCGACGAAGAGCATCGAGATTCTACTATAACACGGAGAGTCGAGCACTATATCATCAGGGGTATAAGGGTTTACTATTACGTTGCTTATCCACTAAAGAGGCAGAAGAAGTCCTTAGCGAGACATACGAAGGGGCTTGTGGTGCACACCAACCTGGCCCTAAACTTTACAACTGCATCAGAAGGATTGAATATTTCTGGCCCACCATGATAAAAGACGTAGTCGCAGTCGCCCGAAAATGTCATGCGTGTTAGGTACACGCAAATTACATGCACCAACCCCGGAGCATCTACATCCTTCGGCTATCTCATGGCCTTTTGAGACTTGGGGAATGGACGTTGTTGGTCCTATAAATCCTCCGTCAGTCATAGGCAATAGATTCATTCTGGTAATTATCGATTACTTCTCCAAGTGGGCTAAAGCCATTCCGCTCAAAGAAGTAAAGACGAGCAATGTGATTGCGTTCATCAAGCACCATATTATCTACCGATATGGTGTCCCAAGATGAATCATACATGACAATGGGCCCCAGTTTGTCAGTAACGTCTTCATCAAATTTTGTGAGAGGTTCAAAGTTCTAGACATCTCGTCGATAGCTTACAATCCCATAGCGAATGGATTGGTAGAAGTCTTTAACAAGACTATCATAAAGATTTTATCAAAACTCATGAAAACAAATAAACGAGATTGGGTTAATAAGCTTGGCACTGCCTTATGGGCCTATCGTACCACGATCCGCATGCCGATGGGAGCGACCCCATATGCTCTGGTGTACGGGTGTGAATCCATTCTTCCATTGGAAATCCAAATTCCATCGCTTTGGATTGCTCTCATAACAGAGTTGACAACCGAAGAACAGCATCAGAAACATCTCAAAGAACTCGAGTTCTTTGACGAGAAGCGCTTGGAAGCTCAGCAGCACATTGAGTTCTACCAAGCTAGAATTTCCTGAGCTTTTGATAAAAAAGTTCGATAATAGAGTTTTAAAGAAGGAGATTTGGTCTTAGCTGTCCGAGGGCCCATGATCCTTAATTATAAGAAGAAAGGCAACTTTCAACCCAAATGGGAGGGGCCATTCGTCGTAGAGATAGTCTACTTGAATGGCACTTATCGCCTTATTATCAAGGAAGGCGCTCGGCTGATGATACAGATAAATAAGAAATTCTTGAAAAAATACTACCCTTAGTACATTTGGGATAACCCATATTACAGGAAGTTCCCGGAAGAATACTATGTGGGGTATTCTTAGGGATAACCCGGTAGTTACAAAAAGGATAAGCAAGAAATCCCTATTTGGATTCTAAATGTCCTCAATGATGGAATCTATCTCATTTCCAAGATTAAATTCACCAACTCTCATGAATTCTTTTGTTGAGACGAGATTCGACCATTTTGACAAGAGCAATCTTTCCTCACGAAATCCCTCATCGATCAAATCAATGGACGGTGAGTCCATCAAAAATCCTATCCGCCAACCTTTGGCAATTTCAAATTTTGCGTGTTAAGTACTGATCACTTGGCATCGAAATCCTCCATCGAGTGGCTAGTACAAATTAGTATTTTCACTGCTATCTGTATTCCACTCTCACTTCTTTCTTGGTCAAACCTATGAAAGTTAGGGCCAAAACCAAAATCCCCTCTCGATTCCTTCCATGAAAGAAAGGTCCACTTTTAATTAAGCAATCAAACCTATAAAAGTTAGGATTACCTCAAACCCATTCGGCCAAACCTATAAAAGTTAGGGTCAAACTCCAATCTCACTTCGATAAACGAAGAGGTCTTTTCAGTTCAAGCAACCAATCCTATAAAAGTTAGGGTTGCTGGAATCTTCTCGATTCTCGGAGTGGAGATCCCACTCTTAGTTTCAGCTTTTTGGATTCTTAAGGTGGAGATCCCACCTTGAGCTTCCCTGCAACTAGAGATAAGGTATAAAATCCTTCCTCTTCAGATTTGGGAGATTGAATATAAAATTCTTCCTCTCCCGCTCTGGGTTTGTCTTTACCTTTAGAAAAGACACATTTCTCAGCTTCAAATCCATGCACTTCATGCACGGGGGATTTTATCTCAAACTCTAAAAGAGAAATAAGTCTGTATCTAACACATGCTGCCGATTTATACAATCCGCATGCTAGCCCGATTCAAATGGTAGTCGGTAAAAGTACATCAAATCCGTTTAAGGCTGAGAATTTACCAAAACTCCTAAGTCTACGTCTAACACATGTCGCCAGTTTAGTCTTTCACCGAATGGAAAGATACCAGAATATAAGTCTGGGGACTTTTATCCTGAATCCTAAGTAAGGATGAGTCAACACCTAACACGCGTTGTCGGGTAGTCTATTCCCGTAATAAAGACAAAGTCTACGTATTCCACATCGTAGCACTAAAAGAATTAATTCTTTTAGCACAACGTTATATACGGAACTGACTTATACAATCTGCATGCTAGCCTGATTCAAATGGTAATCGGTAAAGACACATCAAATCCGTTGATGGCTGAGGATTTGTCAAAAATCCTATAAGCTTTATGTCCACTGGGTTTACGATCAACAAAGAAACGTCATGATACAAGGTGAGTATACTAAATCAAATACTGGGTCTTTACTAATAGATCAAGTCAAAGCATAAAATGATAAAGCTAATCGGCCCGAACGCAATCAGTGACCGAGAATGTGAAGTTCCAACCTAGAGAGCCTATCTGCATAACCCTGCTCAAGCTCAGCCTGTAGATCATCCCGAACAGAATCTTCAGAACTGCTCAAGATCTTCGTGGCTTCACCTCTTAGCTTCATCAATCTCTCCTGTAGATCCTAGTCTCTCAAGTATCTGTCTGCGAGAGCTCTCTAAACTAGCCAACTCATCTACAACAATAGCACCAGGCTCCTAATCGTACTTCAGGGCCTTCTTCAACCTGTCTACCTCCTCTTTGTTGGAGTCTAAAGAACTGAGTAACTCGGCTCTATCCATATCCTTCCTCACAAGACTAGCCATCATCTGCGTGATAGAACTCTCATGCGACTGAAGCTCGCTACCAATAGAAGATCTAAGGTCATGCTACTGTGTCAGTCTATGTTCCAACTGAGAAGACACGAAGGAAGAAGCCCCACTAGCCTTCAGCTCCTCTTACTCTCGGAATTCACACTCCAGAACAACAAAATTTGCAGTAAGAGAATTAGCTAGCTCAGGATATCCTTCCTCTCTAATCATCGCCATGTGTTAAGCAAGGGAACGCCTGAACTAATCGAAGCAATATCCCTAATGAAGAAGTTTCTCGATCATTCTGTCAAAAAAGTTAACGAAATAACCAAGATCCACTCGAAAAATATCTTTGCTAGGACTAGGATCGACTAAAAGGGATAGGACACGCTCATACGGAGAGAGTGGAGACCCTACAAGTAATGGCGCAGAAGGGTAATAAACTCTAGAATATAGTGGGAAAATTCAGAGAAAATTATGAGCATACTAGTACCAACAGGGGTCCCCTCGGTTTGAGATCCTATGATAGGCTCTGTCAATCTAATCTCAGTAGGCTCAGGAATGTTAGCAAGTGTGATCGTCGACAGTATATCAACTCCTCTAGGTAATTCTGTAATGCCCGTTGGGTTTAGAGAAGATACACCATCGCCAGGCAATATAGGGATGCTGGGAATCATAGTCGTATCAGTAATGATGGCTGGTCTTATGATTATAATTTTTTATTAGTCAAATAGAGATTTGGACAAAAGAAAAGAGTGATGATGAAGGGGATTACATGTATATCTACAGATCCGTCACCGTCATGCAAACTCAGGATGCTAGGAATCATAGTCGTATCAGTCATGATGGCTGGTCCTATGATTACAAATATTTATTAGTCTAATAGATATTTAGGCAAAAGAAAAGGATGATGATGAATGGGATTATATGCATACCTGCAGATCTATCACCCTCAGCTAAACTAGGGATGCCAGAAACCGTAGTCGTATCAGTCTCGGTGGCTGGTCCTACAATTAGAATTCCCTATCGGTCAAATAGAGGTCTCGACAAATAAAGACAACTACAATGTCGAAAATTAGATGCATACCTGCAGATGAACTACCTTCGAAGGATGGTCTTGCAGCCTCCATGGTGGCCTGCTCTGCCAACATCTTAACTAGCAATCTAGTGTCAGAACCTGAGAAACTCGGTGCTGAGACATACATGTGTTTGTTGAATCCTCCAAGACCCATATCATGAAAAGTCTCGTCCTCGACCGGCCTCTCTAGTATGATACCTATATAAGAGTATAAGTGCTAGATATATACAAAAAGGGAGGGAAGAGGAAGAAACTCAGATTTACCTGTAGCGGTGGTAGAAGGCTCTTCTGCCCTAATATTTGCACCCGCGTCCTTCAATTTGTCTAAAAGATAATAAATCGTGGAAGTGATTAAAGGGGGAATAAATTCCAAATTGCCTAACTCCTTTAATTGCTACTCGAATAGTGTATTATCGATGTTAGATATACCTGGGCATAGAATCCCCGATTCAACGCTATCAGCCTGCGTGGCGTCTCTGTTTGCTTCAACATCCATAGACTCATCACGAATAGCATTGCACATTTGCTGCATGAAGCTCGGGCTACCCAAATGGCCAAGATCAGAGAATACAGGGTCTTGGGGAAGTTCACCTCCATCATAGCTTCCTGAAATATGAAACATGATTAGATTCAGGAAATCCAAAAGAGTATTATTTTAAAGAAGTGGAGATGGTAGAGCATTACCCTCTCCTCCACCAGTAGTACCTCGTGGCTCTATTCCGTGAGCTCGCTGACCAATATGCGACTTATAGATGGTCTTCTTTTGTTTTGGAGGACAAACCCTTACAGGACCAGCGGGTCGCTCATGTGTGGATTTAGTGCGCATCTCAACCTGGGCAGAAGCCTCAACGCTGGGCCGTGATCTCGCATATCGAAAAATAATAGGCTCGTCCTCGTCAACCATCATACCTGGAGTAACAAGAGTCATCTTGTTAGGATAAGTAAATAAGACCTTTCATTCTGGCTTTTGAAAAGACGGTTGAGATCTAGAAAGGGTAAGGCGTTGATGCTAACGAAAAATGTCAGATCCATTAATTCTAAAAAGAAAGAGTCTGAGAAACCTGTATCAGATTCTCCCCCATCGGTATCCATGTCTATAAATTCTTCCTCAGAAGTCTCATCCTGATCATTAATACGAAGGAGCTCTTTATCATCCTCCATCTTGTCTCTGCTCGAACGGGATGGTTTGGTAGGTTTCTTCCCCTGCTTCTTTGAAAGCTCAGTCTTACGAGCAGTCTTGATAGTAGTTTGAACCAAGTGCTTAGCCTCCAACTTTGAGAGGCTCATCACATCTAGAAACTTGTTAGCAGAAAGGAGCCACTTGTAGCCGAGGAAAGTAAGTAACGGTTTGTGCTTAGACGAAGGAAGAGTTAAATAGGCTCCAGTACAACCCATCATAGCCCAAAGCCATGCTCGGATGCCGTCAATAAGGCCCCCCTCGATCCTCAAACCCCGGCTCGGGTTCCCAATATATAGTTGGTCATAACCAAACTAGTGAGCAAAACGGCACGGAAGATAAGGCTCAATATGGCAATGACCCTTCACCCGAAGGACAAGATATCCAACGCGAATGTTCACTAACCAATGGAAGCAACCAGCGTCAAGAGAAGTCCGACCGGCCCTGGGTTTCTCCTCATCAATTAACACGTCATCATAGTGGCCCGAGAAGTTAGGAAAACACTTAAAGAACTCCCAACTCTTACGAACTTGAAGCTCTCACTGGACATTAGTGAATGTCTTCCCAAACCACTTGCTCCTTTCTAACAACTGCACAAAAGGAATGAAGGCATCAACGGTACTAGGTGCCAACATCAAATCAGGATGGTGAAAAATGAGCCACACCATCAGGTATGTATACGGAAGCTTAAACTTTACAGAAAGAAGGTGAGTTGACGGTTCAGAACCCACATGTGTAAGACCATCGACCAAATACCTAATCCCACAATGAATGTCGGCAACCATCGCCGGAAGCAAAGAAAGCTCCTTCCAGTAAGCTAGCTAGACGACGGGGAAAGGACCTCAATAGGCTAGGTGACAGAAAACTGATATGGAACGACACACTTCTTCAACCAGAGGGCGAGATAACCCACCAGCAGAGTCCTAGGACAAATGGACTTCTGAGCGTGATAAAGGAATGTCCGAAACTTGGTCCCCATAGGGAAAGCTCCCTCAGCACCAGTGATAGTAAAGGAACGAGCTTCAGACCTCTCCATTAACTCATTAATGGCAGAAGGTGTCAAAGGGGCCAACTCACAAACAGTCTCGCCCGAACTGCTCTCCAGATGCTGGAATAAATAATCATCGAACGGATTCAAACTAATCTGCCTCTTCCTCTTCGCCAGAGGACTCACTTTGATTGGGGATGTATAATAATGAACGTAAGGTCCAAAAACGTATCATACATACCGGGAGAATCTTTCTTCAGCCACTCTAACTGTAGGTTCGAGGAAAAGTACTCTTGATACGGACAGTCCCCCATCGGAAGACTAGAAACTTTGTGCATCTCATACAGAGCTAACCCTAACTCTCCACTGCAAGTCAAAAAAGTGTTACTGTCAGGGATTTATGTCTCCAATAATGCTAGGAAGTGGTGACTGCTGATCGGGAATCCATACATGGTGGCTCGTATGGGCGCATACAACCCACTGCCTCTCAGATCACTCTCCCAACATCCCAAGACATATCTGGTCATACGAGTCCACCACTTTCTGGGTGGCGAATAGGCCCAACCAAAACATCTGAACTCTGTCGGAGGTAACTTCCTCCCAAGCTTAGCCAAACGATTCCTCACAGTAGGGGCGACAGCTGACCCCTCGTCTAGTGGTGCAATATCGAGGCTTAGAATCCCTGGTTGAAGACCGCGAATATAATTACATCCATCAGAACTTGGGGTCTTATGATGGGAAATAAATCCACAATGAACTCGGTCACGATCATCTATAAGATTCCAAGACATTTGTCGCCGCACAGCCTGCTGTAGGGGTTAAAAATTGCCTATAAGTCCTTAAACACAGTTCAAGACAAGGAAAAGACGATAAACGTTATTATCCAAGTTAAGGGAATTTATCTAACATCAGTAAGTGTATGAATTGGATCAATAGAATGCATAAGTCAGCGATGCGACGAAGTGTACGCAAAACAAGGGAACTGAAAGAATTACAAATCGCCAAAGTATCAAAAAAGTGAACAAAACACCACTTGGAGGCCCATGTAGGCGCGAGTCACCAATTGGTGGCTCGCACCTATGCGAGCCACCAAATGGTGGCTCGCACTCATGCGAGCCACCAAATGGTGACTCGCATAGTTCCGAGCCACCAGAGCCACCAAATGGCGACTCGCACGGTTCCGATCCACCAGGACTCTTACTGAATACAAAACCTCCCCAAACACGGATTTTGATGATTTTTAAGGATTCTTTCGTCCCAGAACCTCTCCAACTGTTTTGAGGTTATCCCTAAACATGTTTAGACAGTTATAAACTACAGATGATGTTTAAACATCAAGAGACATCTCCAAAAGCCTATAAATAGAAGCCTAGGGTCTTCTTTAAAGAGGATCTGAGATTGAGAAGGCGAGGTGCTGTCAAATTGTCCAGTTAACCACGAATTTCAGAGGAGAATCATTAGAGCTTGGCGAACACTTTCATAAAGGTTTGTGATTCTTTCCCCTTCTTTCCTCCAGATTAAACTTGGTTTTAATCTCGAGAAGAGCCACAATCTCGCTTGGTCATGATTGTCGCTTTCGCAATTGTTTCCTTCGTGAAACAAGAGCATAATTATACTGTCGATCAGGTTTGATCTGTGGTGGTCCACGGACTAACGCGTCCCCGGCACAGGCAAAGATCCCACGCAAAGCAGCGAGAGATAAACTACTGTTGCGTTTTGTTTGATAAAGTTGTAATCTTTATTTTTTGTTGTAAGGAGATCTTATAAAAAGATCAACTCTTCTTTAAGTTTGAACATGTAATCGATAAACAGTGTAACAGGTTTTGAAAACAATGGAAAATGCAACTTTTGACACAAACAAACTGGCGACCACAGTGGGAGCCGACAGCTTTTCTGCCAAAGTTGTAGTGTCGCAACCAAAGATCATCATCCCGATCAACGAAGAGGTCGAGTAAAAGTTCGACCAAGCAAAATATGAAGAATACTTATCCTCCTCTTCCCGATCATCCTCCCCTCGTAGGAATAGGAGAAACTCCACGAGGAAAGGTCGAGGATACTTGGATTTGAAGGTTCAAAACCAAGGACCTCATCCTGCAACGGCTCAAGACACTCCTTGCAAAGCTGAAGCTGCTACCGAAAGCGATCCGACCTTATCCAAGAGGGCGCGTCAAAGACGGCGTCAACACCTTGCACGCTAATTGGCCAAAGCCTCCGAGCCAGTTGATGGAATCCGCTATGAAGCGGATTTGAAGTCTAGAAGACGCTAACCGCCATGGCAGCAAGTTGGCGACTGGTCCAAACCAACAATGAATGAGTGAGTCCCCATTAAGAGAACACATTCAACTCTTGAAGAACGAATCAAGAAGCGTCATGCTTTACTTGCACACGCAAGAATTCTGGTGCAAGAGGCCAAGAAACTATAAGCAAATGGTGCAGATGATAAACTGACGAAACTACGTCAAATCTGGAGGCCAAAATCCAAAACAAGGCCCGAAAGAAACAAGTCACTGGCTGCTGGCTCGGCCAGGGCCGAGTCATCAACTACTGGCTCGGCCAAGGCCGAGCCACCAACTACTGCTTGGCCAAGGCCGAGCCACCAAACACTGACTCGGCCAAGGCCGAGCCACCTTTTGCTGGCCAGCGTCACCGCCAAGCTGGTTCACATCCGTTTGCAGAAATTTCACCTCCCGTGACCAGTTTTGAGTCTTCGACAGCTCCTGTTTCTGTTCCGGTGACTTCCTCACCTTCTGTAGAACCCCACAGCAGCGTGGACTTGTCCTGATTTAAAATGAGCATTACGGATCGTCTCGGTCCTTTGCATAAAAATGAACCCCGTATAGTTCGTCAGACTGGGGGTCGTACATGATTCTCTAGTAAGTCAAAGACCCCTCTTATGGAGAAAATACCAGTAACCACTCGCCTTGGACTGCAGGTAGAAGTCCAAGAGCCTGTTGAGTCCTCACGTGCATGAAGGCGTGTTTTCAAACGAGCGACTCTTGAAAATAATGACAAGGCATTATATCCTCAAAGAGAGCCTTATTCGTTAGAAGACGACGATATTAGAATGGGAGGATTATGCCAACACAAGATAGGTTGCTCCGATAATCATATCGATGAGTTATACTATCAGACTGCGGGTATGAATAGATCTCGGAAGAGAAATACCTAGGAAATGGATTCTCGTTGTCCATGTACTAAACTTATTAAGGCGGTACTGTCAGAATGTAACTGTTCCAAGACTGCCTCGCAAAGGATTTCGGTGTTTGAAAGACTTTCTACAGAAATAGTGAGACACAAATCAAGACGTTTCCATAAAAGAAAGCCGGCCGTTCAAGAATGTGAATTCTCAGAATTCACGATTAACATGGCAGAAAAAGGAAAATCTATGCGACGCTACAGTCCTGAACCTTTTCCACAAATATCCCAACGATTGACTCGGCTGCGAACCGGGGAGGCCTAGAGATTACAATAGAATTTAGAGAGGACAGTCCTCAGACGATGAGGCGTCGGATGCTAACTCTGTAATCGCTTCGGATGCCACTGTGTCCAGTACGAGACAGACTCGAGAGTCATTCATAATCACCACTGAACAGATGGCTCAACTTCTTTAAGAAGCTTTGGCAAAGCAGAAAGAGGATTTTAAAGTCGAAATGGAGATGGTTGTGCAACGTGTTAAAGATTTACATGCCCAACAACTCCAGCAATTGACAAATCAGCGCGGTGAATCTAGTCGTCGTCCGACTACAAATTAGATAGATAGCGACTCAGAAGTAGAGGAAAATATTAATATCGAGGTTCAACCTAAGAATAAAAATGCCGAAGGTATCCTTAACGCTGGGGGTGGTGCCAATATCCATCCTCAAAATCGCCAGAAGAGAGAGGTAGGCGAAGACCTTAAGATGAAAGACTTGGAAAGAAAAATCAATGCTTTGATGTCTGCCTAAGAAGTAAAAAAGACTGGCATTCCGTATCACTACCCAAGAGAGTGGGACTCCATTCCATACCCGCCAAAGTTTAGTTTGATTAACTTCACGCTGTTCGATGGGAGGGGCTCCCCTACCCAACACTTGATTTATTTCAAGTCCCACCTGGGGATTATTTCGGGCAATGAACCTCTGATGGTACGATCGTTCATAGGAACCCTTCGCGTAGCTGCGTTTGATTGGTACCGCCGGCTTAAACCAGGAAGTATCAATACATGGGACGATATGGAAAGCATGTTTCTCGCTAATTTCTTCGATGATGACACAGAAGTATCGATCGGAACGCTCCTTGAAGAGAAGCAGAAAGATGGAGAACTCATGGAGAACTTTGTTAAGCGCTTCCGAAACAAGGCAATGAACTGTCGAGATCCGGTCACAGAGGAATTCATCCTCCAAACGTGCCATAATAACCTTTCCATAGATGTATTAGAAGCTATGGGCACTGCACCATCCAAGACATGGAAGGAATTAAAAGTACGAGGAGAGCAGGTTGAACGCTTCCTCAAAAGGAAGAAAGCTGAAAGGGGACATCCGACAAATAATACCTAAAAACAGAATTTTACCCCCCGTGGTAAAGGGAAAGGACCGGCGAATGCGGTAGACACAAATCAGACATTTGAATTGCAACCCCAACAGCAGCCGCAGCAACAGCAGCCGCAACAACAAGCGCCAAAGCAACAAACGCCTCAATGGCAACAACGACCTCCAAGGCAACAGAAAACTTCTGAGCCAAAATTCCCATAGGAATACTCCTTCAAAGAAGATGAGGTCCCTGGTATCTTCAAGTATTTAATGGAAACTAACAAAATTAAGCTGCCTCTGATCGCTGATCATGAAGGAGCTAAGAAAATTACAGTTCCGCGATACTGCTCATTTCACAGAATAGTCCATCATCCTACGAAGACGTGCTACACTCTCAATGACAAGATTCAGGCCTTAATCTATGTGGGAATTATCACTCCAAAACAGCCTAAAGAAAAGAAGGTGGGCGCGGACGCTGTTTCTGTTAGCTTTGGTTCTGTCCCTCTGGCGTGGTTTCAACCAGAGCCCGTATATAAGGTGCAAATGAAGACTGTCAATGATGATCCTTATGGACAACGTCAAAAAGGACTCGTACAACATATAACTCCTAGCGGCGAAATTCTTTGGGTCCATCCGGACTTGTTAGGAGATGAGCAGTGGGTAGGATCCTCATCTAAGAAAAAGTACAGAGGTAAAGGCAAAACCTGCTGTCCCACCACAGCAATTCCCAAAAAAGATGATGAAGGTATCCCCACCTTATCACTCTCTGAAGATGAACAAGAGGCTCTTGCCACTAGGGGTGGGAATGAATATCATTATAAATACCCCGAAACTTCTGACGCAAATGCCAAGACATTAACCGAACTGGGGGTGGTTACAACGCCCCCTGCACCAGTTGAAAAATCTCAACAGAAGTCAGCTAATAAGCAAAAAGAGAAAGAGCCTCAACCCCAGGAGGCTCAGAACCCGAAGCAATCTCGATTCAATCGTCCGATTGGGAGAGATAAACCAGGAAGTTCAAACACTCCCTACCGCTTGGATGTCATGGTTCAGCTAGCTAACATCCCAGCAATAATAACTTTATATGAGTTGTTGCGCCTCCCCTAGGATACTAGAGAGGCATTGCGAGAAGCTTTAGCCGATTTTGACGGGTTCCTCGCTCAAGTCAAGCCGGCCCACGAAGGAACGGAATCACCAGTTCAGCTTTGTAATTTATCGGCCAAACAATTTCCTCATATCATGTTCACTAAGGATGACATGCAAGTGAGGAATTCAAAGCATGATAGGCCTTTATACTTCACCGGATACATTGACTCTAACATAGTTAACCGGGTCCAAGTCGACTCGGGTTCCGCTGTTAGCATCATGCCACTCCGATTGATGTACAATCTCGGAATCCCAGCAAGCAAGCTGGCTTCCACAGGTACCGTTATATACGGGTTCAATACCAGTGGATCCAAACCTTTGGGTAAAATCCGGATAAAATGTCAAATTAGGGATCTAAAATCCGAAGTTACGTGCTACGTAATCGACACAGAGACCTCCTATAGTTTACTATTAGGTCGATCGTGGATCCATGGTAATCTTATAGTTCCCTCTACTCTTCATTAGTGTCTAAAATACGTAGATGCCAATAATGAAGTCAAGACGGTGGTCGCAGATAAGCAACCGTTTAAAGGATTGGAAAATTACTTTACCGATTCCCTCCTTTACGGTGCTGAATCTGATACTGAATCATCGGCTCAAGGCACGGATAGTGGGGGAGAAGCAGACACAGAAGCAAGATTTGATTACAATGGTGGTTTTGTACTTAATGACATTGTACCATTTGTAATCGGTTTTGACGATGGCGAATCGTCAGACGGTAGTTATAATTGGCAACTTGCCGAATAAGTAATAAATAACGATTTAGAGTACTTACCATGTTTGGCTAATGTAATGCAGGGGTTGTACAATAATCCCGAAGTACATATACCGCTTCAATCATCTTGCTTCACGAAAAAATGCTTCCAAGACTCGTTAGGAACAACCTTTGTCATTCCTGCTAAGGCAGGGGGTGAAAAAGAGTTAGTGTTCGGCAAAGGGGAAATATCCCCGCCATCGTATCTCTCTCCAAGTGAAGATAAAAATGAAGAGAGCTCTAGCCTTCATTCATCCAGATATAGTCATCAAGCGTGTGATTACATGGAAAAATGGAGATATAATTTTGCGCTTGAAGAAGGTCTTTGTTTTGGTCGAGGCCCACGAGTTCCACCTCGTATGGCCTATGTACCAGAAGGAATGTCTTATAACTATTATAGCTATAAAAGGGGTCTGGGTTATGCTTCTGATGACGAGTGTTGTTGGAAAATCGTAGACCATTTAGCAAATCAAGATGGATACTCATTTGACTCTTCCAGTTAGGATTCAGATGTCAGCCTGGGAGAGGTATTCAAAGTCCTGATGTCGAATATGACCACAGTCGATCCTTCCACAATTCAAGAAGATGATCAACTACTGGCTTGGGAGGATCCCTGGATTCACCATCTAAATATATAGTATGGAGATCGATTCGAGCAAAGAGAACCTCCTACCGAAGATAAAGTGGTCCAGATAAATATGGGTAATGAGACAAATCCAAAGCCAATATTTATAAGTGATAGTCTTCCACCAGACGAAAAAGAGGAGTTAATTTCCCTTATCAGAGAATTAATAGATGTTTTCGCCTGGAATTACGAAGATATGCCAGGGCTTGACCCGAACGTGGCAGCCCACCATCTTAACATCAAACCGGATGCAAAACCTGTCAAACAACAGCAAAGACGATTTCGCCCACAAATCATGGAAGCGATTGAAGAAGAGGTCAAAAAATTAATCGATTCCGGTTTTATCCGGGAAGAACAACATCCGGACTGGCTCGCGAATATTGTTCCGGTCCTCAAGAAGAATGGAAAAATAAGGATATGCATTGATTTCAGAGAATTGAATAATGCATATCCGAAAGATGATTTCCCTCTCCCTATCACCGATGTTATTATCGATAACACGTGTGGGTTTGAGAGAATGTCCTTTATGGATGGGTTCTCGGGTTACAATCAAATCAAGATGTACCCGGATGATGAAAAACATACTGCATTCAGGACACCTCTCGAAGTGTTCTGCTATACAGTGATGCATTTTGGGTTAAAGAACGCGGGCGCCACATATCAACGGGCTATGTCTAAGATTTTTCAAGAACATCTCCATAAAACTGTCAAATGCTATGTCGACAATTTGGTAGTGAAGAGCCGTAATAAGGACGATCATATCAAAGATCTAAGGACCATGTTCGAGCTCATGCAAACTCACCAGTTAAAGATGAACCCTACCAAGTCTTTCCTTGGAATGTCCAGTGGTAAGTTTCTGGGATTTGTCGTCACTACAACGGGTATCCGCATTGACCCTGATAAAGTAAAGGCAATTAATGAATTACAACCTCTGAGAAATCTCAAGGAGCTCAGAGGATTGCAAGGACGGTTAGCTTATATCCGTCGGTTCATCTCGAACCTTTTAGGAAAATGTCAACCATTCGCCAAACTCACAAAGAAGGGTGTGTCGTTCGTGTGGGACAATGCTTGTCAAAAGGCATTCGAGAGTATCTAAGAATATCTCTCAAAGTCTCCTGTACTCATTGCACCGAAATCAGGCAAACCGTTCTTGATTTATATCAAGGCGACAAGCCACTCATTAAGTGCATTACTTGCACAAGATGACGATAACGGTCATGAACAAGCAATATATTATCTAAGTCGGACCTTAGTAGGTGCCGAATCCCGATATCCCATGATCAAAAGGGAATGTCTCGCCTTGGTATTCTCAATTCAAAAGATGCGGCATTACCTGGTAGGACAGACTATTTATGTTATCTGCAAAGTTAACACAGTCCGAGTATTCATGACACAGCCAACTTTCATGAATTGGCGTTTAGCAAAATGGGCCTTGCTCTTGTCCCAATATGACCTGCACTTTAAACAACAGAAGTCAGTAAAAGGACAAGCCATCTGTGACCTCTTGGCAGCTAATCCAACTAAGGATACTGCTGAGCTATATGACGATCTGCCAGATGAAACCCATGAAGTCAACGTAACTTCGTGCCAACAAGTATGGCGTTTGTACTTCGATTGTGCTTCTCGAGCGACCAATGTAGCAAGTGCTCCTGGACCTTCTAAGATTTCCTCCGGAGTTGGAGTTGTCTTAGTTTCCCCAGGAAAACATGTAATACCTCGAGCAAACTCGCTAACCAAGCCGTGTTCAAACAACATAGCCGAGTATAATGCATTGTTTATTGGACTCAGCTTTGCTAAAGAGCTGGGTGTTGAGTATCTCGAAGCCTTCGATGAATCTCAACTAATAGTTAAACAAATTCAGGGAGAGTATGAGGTCAGAAATCAAGATTTAATACCATATCACAAGATGGCCGTCGAGATGGCAGAATCGATTGAAGGATTCTTCATCGAATACATTCCACGCTTACAAAACACGTACGCAGATGCGCTAGCAGCATTAGCCGTTGTCCCTGGCGCAGCCTCCCAAAACGGAACAGTCCGTTACAGTGAGAACTCACCAACTCTTCGTGCCAATTCATGATGAAAATGACAAGGAAGGGGATGTTCAAGTGGTATATTCAACTCAACTCGAGCTTGAACCCCAAGATTGGCGTTTCCCTATCATCGATTATGTCTTGCATGGAATCTTACCAGAAGATGTGAAAGAGAAGGATTCAATCCGACGAAGAGCAGTGAGATTCTACTATAACACGGAGAGTCGAACGCTATATCGCAGGGGGTATGATGGTTTGCTGCTACGTTGTTTATAAATTAAAGAGGCAAAGGAAGTCCTCAAGGAAGCACACGAAGGGGTTTGTGGCGCACACCAACCCGGTCCCAAACTTTATGGAAGTCCTCAAGGAAGCACACGAAGGGGTTTGTGGCGCACACCAACCCGGTCCCAAACTTTATGACCGTATCAGAAGAATGAGATATTTCTGGCCTTCTATAATGAGTGACGCAGTCGCGTATGCCCGAAGATGTCATGAGTGTCAAATACACGCGAATTATATGCACCAACCGCCGGAGTATGTACATCCTTCGGTCACATCATGGCCATTTGAGACCTGGGGAATGGACATTGTCGGTCCTATAAATCCCCCATCAATCAAAGGTGACCGATTCATCTTAGCACTTACTGACTACTTCTCCAAATGGGCTGAAGCGGTCTCACTTAGAGAAGTTAAGACAAGCAACGTCATCGTATTCATCAAACACCATATTATTTACCGGTATGGTGTCACAAGACGAATCATACATGACAACGGTCCTCAATTTGTCAGCAACACCTTTATCAGGTTTTGCGAGAAGTTCAAAATTCAAGACGTCTTGTCAACAGCTTACAATCCTACAGCGAATGGATTGGCTGAAGCTTTCAATAAAACTATCATAAAACTGTTGTCAAAACTCATGAAGACCAATAAACGAGATTGGGATGACAAGCTCGGCGCGGCCCTATGGGCCTATCGTACCACGGTGCGTACACCTACGGGAGCAACCCCATATTCTTTAGTGTACGGATGTGAAGCCGTCCTTCCGTTGAAAATAAAAATTCCATCTCTTCGAATCGCTCTCGCAACCCAGATGACGACAGAAGAACAACATCAAAAACATCTCGAAGAACTCGAGAGGCTTGACGAAAAACGCTTAGAACCTCTACAGCATATTGAGTTCTACCAAGCCAGAATTTCTCGAGCTTTCGACAAGAAGGTTCGACACCGGAGTTTTAAAGAAGGAGATTTTGTCTTAACTGAAAGACGGCCTATGATCCTTAACTCCAAGAAGAAAGGTAAATTTGAACCCAAATGGGAGGGACCATTCGTAGTAGAGACAGTCTACTCGAGTGGCGCATATCGCCTGGTTACCAAGGATAGCGACCGACTTATGATGATAATAAATGGCAAGTTTCTAAAGAAGTACTACCCTTAGTACGCTCAGAACATAATATTAAAAGGGAAGTTCCTGGAGAATACCATATACGATATTCTTAAGGATAAACCAAAATCAACCAGCTGTTCTCTAAAGAATTCAAGTTTGGTCATAGAGAACCCCTGCTGTAATCTTCTAAATACTCTCTTGTTAAGATGAGATTTGATTACTCTTTAGAATCAATCTTTCCTCACGAAAGAATTCTCAGTGGCCCTCACTATCAGTTCAGTTCACGACAAGCCTAACAAAGTTTCTTGGGCCAAGTCTGACTTCCACTATGATTTATATTCACATTCCCACTTTCAAGCTGCCTTCCCCTTTTTTCGATGAACGAAGGCCTTCACTCTACCTGAACGACCAAACCTATAAAAGTTAGGGTCGTCTCAATATCCCCTTTTGGTCCAACTGACAAGTCACTCTAGCCAGGATCAGATTTCTCTTCGATAAACGAAAACATTTCATATCTGTCCCTCTAGCCAAACCTATAAAAGTTAGGGTTGGAGTTTGAATTTCATCTTGATAAACAAGAAAACTTATTTCCAAATCAGATAACCTAGACTATAAAAGTTAGGGTTAACTGAATCCTCTCGATTCTTAGGATGGAGATCCCATTCTTAGTTTCATCTCACCGATTCTTAAAGTTGAGATCCCACTTTTAGTTTCTTCTGCATAGCAAGGATAGAATATAAAATTCTGCTTCTTTGGTATCAGGTTCACTTCTCCCTCAAACGAAGGACTGAAGAAAGAATATAAAATTCATCCTCTTCAGTATCTGGTTTGTTTTTTTGTCCTATAAAAGGATGCTACATTTTTAATAACTCCATAATCCATGCCTTATGGGTAAGGGGAATTTTATCCCTAATCCTAAGCAGTGATAAGTCAACGCCTAACACGCGTTGCCGGTTTAGTCTTTCACCGATTGAAAAAGATACCAGAACCTGAGTCTGGGGAATTTTATCCTGAATCCTAAGAAGGGATAAGTCAATGCCTAACACGCGTTGCCGGTTTAGTCTTTAACCGATTGAAAAAGATACCAGAATCTGAGTCTGGGAAATTTTATCCCGAAGCCTAAGCAGAGATAAGTCGGCGCCTAATACGTGCCGCCGGTTTGTCTTTTACCGTAAGAAAGTGACTAAGTCTATATATTCAAATTCGTAGCATTAAGTCTAAAGGGGTTCATCCCTTTGGCACAACGTTACTTGTGAAATGGATCCAGATAATTCATAGGCTAGCCCGATTCAAACGGTAGTCGGTAAAGGCATATCAAATCCGTTGACGGCTGGGGATTTTCCAAAAATCCTATAAGTGTTATGGTTGATTATTCAAAACAAAATGAGAAATCATAATGAGAATTAAAAAAAGCCACGGAATAAAACATGCGTATCATTAACAAAAAAAATGTTCAGATACAACAGCCACAATCACTTTACATTGTATTTTTGACTAATAATTTCCTGCTCAAGCTTGATTAACTCTTTAGCATAAGCACGTTCAAGTTCATGCTACAGCTCGATTTTGAAGGAGTCCTCAAAAGCAGATAAGAGTTGGGCGGCTTTTTCCTCCATCTTGGCTAATCTTTCCCTCGAGAGCATCACTTTGCTGGATATCACGGCCTTGCTATGCTCCTCCCCGGCCTTGGTCACCTCCAAAATAGTTCTTCGTTGTTTTGCTTTCACCAGTTTCCGTTCAAACTCTGCTATTTCGACGTCAACAGAGGCTAACGACAAGTCGATTTCACGCAAATGAGCTAATCTTTTGGAAAGAACTTCCTCTGCTTGGTCGACACGTTTTCTCTGCGCCTAGATCCCAAGTCCGACGGATTCTCGAGATTCACGCCATGACTGCATACGAGCCTCCATTCACACAGCAACGTAGCCATAAACACCAATAGATTAGAGCTATTGTAGTTTCACAAATCTGCACTCAAATTGATTTACATTGTCGGTCAAAGCTTCAGCTATGTCGAGGGAAACAGTGTCCTTTATTAAGGCTATTTTGCGCTCAAGGACCGGCCGAAAGTGGCTGAAAGGGATCCTCTTCTCTAGAAGTTTGCCAATCAGTGACTCTACAAAATTAAGAAAATTGCCGACCTCCAAGCAGAGGAGGAGCTTATTTGGGTCGTCATCAGACAATATGGCCTCAACGCGCGTGTGCAGGTGAGATGACGATCCTAGAAAAAGAAAGCGCAAAATCATGAATATCAAAAAATGATAAGCCGAAAAAAAAATATAAAAGGAAAAGATAGCACACGTGATTTACCAGTCCCCGAAGAGCTTTCTGTGACTGAATGCACTACACCCGCTTCTCGCCGCTCAACTTCATGTGTCGCAGGGAGCGTCATAGGTGTAGTAACCGTTGAAGCATCAACTCCTGCAGTTGTTCGCGTGGAAAACTGTAGCTTTCTTCATTAATGAGATAATTGTCATCTTGAGTTACAACTTTTTGAAGATTCCGTCTTTTTATAGATCGGTTACAACTTAAATCAAAGAAAATAAAGAAAATTACAACTCTCCTGCTGTGTGAACAAATCACGGCTCCTGTTTTGCCGGTTCGCTCGCTTTGGTTGGTTTCTTTGCCTGTGCGGGGTTAATCCGTGAGACCATCGCGCGATCTAGATCCGGTCCGGATCTACACGAGTATGCGCGGTATTATTCACGAAGGCGAATAATAGCGGGAGGAATTAACTCCACCAAGGGAATAATCGCATCGCGATTCGAGATCTAAGACAAGCCTTAGATCTGGAGTGCTAGCCTCGTGTAAGATCTCAGCATCTTTCTTTTTTCCTCTCGAGAATTCCTGGCCTTTTCTTGACTTCGTGGGTCATGGCTCGCGAGGATCAAATTCTGAACATGCGCCAAAGTCTTCTGGTCTTCAAGCTCCGAGTTCACTCTTCAATCCGGCCAGAGTTCGGCCTTCGTCTGACAGTTCGGACCTCTGAAAATGAACATCTCTACGGCCTATTTATAGCGGCTCTCAGACAGTGGCTTGCAAAAGCGGAAATGTCGCCACCTCTGCACTGTCGGCCCATCCTCGGCGTGGCCGACACTGTGCCTAGCACCTTGAGGGGCTCGCGCTCGATGCCGAGCCACCCGAGGCTGGCTCGGCCACCCGAGCCACCCGGGGGGGGGCTGGGGGGTGGGGCGGTGCCGCGCGGCCGCCGCACAGCCACCCCAGGTGGCCCTCGGCATTGCCCGAGCACCTTTGGGGATGCGCTCGCCTAAAGGCCGAGCCACCTTGCAAGGTGGCTCGGCTTTAGGCCGAGCCCCCGCGGCGCGGTGTTTTCCGGACTTTTTCGAGTCGTTTTCCTTTGTCCGTTGTCCGTGTTTCGGTTGACCTGAGGACTCTGATTTGATGATCTGAATTTGGGCATAAGTTGCGATGCCTGTGATTTGGCAGTAAATCCGCTTCTGAGTTTCGCATGTCGAAATTGATCTTGATTCGATCGTTGATATCGTCCGACGTCCGCTCTCGTTGCCATGACTCGTTGATTCCTCAACTCATTAGCTTTTGATTCTGCACGCGGTGTGGATTTCATTCCGTTCCGCTTTCGTGCGATTCCGTCGGATCTCGTCGCCTCGTTGGCTCGTCGGGTTTTGTGTCGAGCCGTATGCAGGCCGACCTTAAGCAATTTATTTATGCCTACAGATACCCCCTCCAAGATATTTCAGGTCTCCGTTCTTTTATAGAAGAGATCTAGAGGATACTTTGGCATATGATCTGTCCCTACCTTTCAGTCCGGTATAACGCGGACCTCAGAATGGCTTCTGTTCTTGAACTCCCTTCAATTCTCCAGGCTTTTCGGCCTGCTTTTGTCGAAAGGTCTGTAAGAGTTTCCGGTGCCTGCATTTATTGCTCTGACCGCTTTTGTCAGAATTTTTACTGAACTTGAAGCGATTCCTTTTAGCCCTGAACCATTGATTGCTGGCGCGAGTCTTTATGCCCACAACGCGTTGTCCGGCGCTTGTGTTGTTTGCGCAGTTATCCTTATTGGAGTAAAGAAGCCAGTTTATACTCGCTATACTTTTCGGTAGTATTAAGAACGCAGTTTATAACTCGTATACTTTTCGTCAAGTAAGAAGCAGTTTATAACTGTATACTTTTTCGGAGATGATTCTCTCGTTGCAACGCATTGAATTGGCAGTTGGACCCCAGGGTAACCGCTCTGACGGCGTATGACCCTGGGCGTTTTGACCCGTTCTCGTACGTTGCACCTTTTTGCTTGCAACGCGTTGAACTGGCGTTGACCTAGTGCTTATGCTGTTTGACCGGCGTTTAACCCTTAGGGTCTTTCGAATTTTTGCTCGCAACGCGTATGCTTTGAGCGTTGACCTAAGGTTACGCTCGTTGTCCTTGGCCTTGACCCTGCGGCTGTTTTGACCCGTCGTACGTTGACCTTTGATCGCAACGCGTTGACTGGCCATTGACCTAAGGCTTACGCGTTGTCTGCGCGTAGACCTTAGGGTTTTGAACGTCGGTATGGCTTGCCTCAGGTCACGGAGGACCAAAACTAAAGGAAGCTATGCCGTCAGTGCCACTTTGATATTTAGAGGATTTTTGGCAATATCCGTCAGCCATCAACGGGTTTGATGCGCCTTACCGACTACCGTTTAAGTCGGCTAGCCATGCGGATTGTTTAAGTCTATTCCTCATGTGACGTTACCTAAGAGAGTTACACCCTTTAGTGCTACCGATAGTTGACAATACGTAGACTTCGTCTTTCTCACGGGAATAGACTACCCGGCAACGCCGTGTTAGGCTTGACTTAGGATTTTGCAAATCCTGCAGCCCTTCACAACGGATTTGACATGCTTTTATCGATTACTGTTGAATCGGGGCTTTCATGCCGGATTGTCTTAAAGTACCCGTTCCGCCATGCTGACGTTATGCCTAAAGGAATGAACTCCCTTAGACTCTGATGCTACGACTTCGAATACGTAGACTTCTCTTTCTCACCGGACGCGATAGTACTAACCGGCTGACGCGCTGTTAGGCGTTGACTTAGGATTTTTGGCTTAACCCCAGCCTTTAACGCGATTGATTAGCCTTTACCGCACTTACCCGTTTGAGTCGGTAGCATAGCGGGAACTTTGACGAAAATCCGTTCCGCATGTAACGTTTGTGCTAAAGGACATGACACTCCATAGGACTTTGTTGCGTACGATCGGTCGAATAGCATAAGACTTCGCCATTGTTACCGAATTAGGCTTACCCCGCCGACCCCGATTTAGGGTGTTGACTTCAGGATTTTTGCGCTAACCCCCAGCCTTCAACGGTATTTGATTAGCCTTTACCGGACTACCGTTTGAATCGGCCTAGCATGGCGAATTGTCTAATCCGTTTCACATGTGACGTTGCTGCTAACGGGAATGAACTCCCTATTAGACTTTTGTGCTACAACTTCGAATATGTAGACTTTCGCCCGATTGTTATCGGGAATAGGGCCTAACCCAGCAACGGTGTTTTAGGACGCTGACCTTATCCTCTACTTAGGCCTTCGGGATGTGAAACCTACCCCAGCAATCGAACTCTGGTATCGTTTCTTCTTCGCAAAAAAGACTAACTGGCGACTGCGTGTTAGGCGTCGATATCCTTTCTTAGGATTCAGGATGACATTCCCATGCGTGATAAGGCATGGATTTTGGTGCTCATTATATAACAACCCCTGCGCGCCAATGTTGAATATTGCGGACGAGTGTTTCTTTTTAACCGGTTAAGAACTAACCCAGGCCCAGCGCAGTTATGCCGCCAGACTTATCCTTACTTAGGTTCAGGATAGAATACCCCAGGAATCGAACTCTGGTGTCTTTTTGACGGAAAAAGACTAAACCCGCAGCGCCGTGCTTAGGCCGCAGACTTATCCTGTTAGGATTCGGATAAACTTACTAGGATGAATCCTAAATTTGACAAATCGGAATAAAATTGATGCGGGACAAGGCAAGAATTTTATATTCTATTTCCCAGGTCTTCTTTTAGGCGTGAAGGCCGAAACCCGAAAACAAAGGAAGGAAGAATTTGATATTCTACTCCCTGATCCTGCGAAAGAAGAATTTTATATTTTTATTTTTCTAGCGAAGAAGAAACTAGAAGTGGGTGGGTGTCCACTTCCGAGAATCTGGAAAATTTAGATAAACTTGCCTTTTATAGCTATGCGTTATCTAAACTGAAAAATGCAGCGTCTTCGTTTATTAGCGAAGACTGGAATTTCAAACTCGGGTTATTAAACCATTGCAACCAAGGTTTAACCAAAGAGAAAAAGGGAAGGAGTCTTCGTTTATCGAAAGGGACTCCGAACTGACAGTGGACCTTCTTGTGCTCATGGATGAGAATCAAGGAGCCCAGAAAAACATTTTTTGTGACTCACTGTCAATTGAAATTGATCACGTGAGGGATTTTGTGCTCATCTTCCTCGTGCAACAAATGATTTTGGGTTATCCTCTAGAATATTAAGGTGTAATATCTCGACGGAACCTTCCCGCGTAAACATTATCCTGAATGTACTGGTTAGGGATAGTACTTTTTCAGGAACTTCCCATTTATTGGCCATTAATTGCCTGGCGCCCTCTTGAGTGCATCAGAGCGATAGCGCCCGTCTTTGAATTAGCACTGGCTATTACAAACGGTCCTTCCCATTTGGGCTTCGAATTTACCTTTTCTTCTTACCGAGTGAGAATTATTGGTCGACGGCAGCGAGGACCAGATCTCCTTCCTTGAAGCTTCTCTGTCGGACTCTTTTGTTAAAAAGCCCTGACATCCCTGGCTTGGTAAAACTCGATGTGTTGCTTGAGGCCTCCAAACGTCTTTTCATCCAGCCTCTCGAGCTCTTCGCAGATGCTTCTGAATGTATGTTCCTTCCGTCAGTCATCTCTGTTGCGAGGGCGATCCGAAGCGACGGAATCATGAATTCTCCAGCGGTAGCACAGCCTTCACATCCGTATACCAGCGAAATACGAGGTAGCTCCCGTAGGCGTGCGATATCGGTGTGCCGATAAGCCCAGTACAGTGCTTCACGAGTTTATCGCCCCAGTTCTTGTTTAATTAGTCTTCACGAGCTTGGACAAGATCTTAATGATCGTCTCGTTAAACGCCTCTGCTAATCCATTCGCGGCGGGGAGTAACGCTGGTCGACGAAACATCTTCGATTTGCAACTTGTCGCAGAATCTACGAAGGCCATTGCCTTATGAACTGTGCCGACCGTTGTCATGAAATGATCTGTCTTTTGGCACGCCGGGACCTGTCGGTAGAAGCATAGAATGATGCTTGATGAAATAATGACGTGTTCTCTTCACTTCTCTAAGCGGATCGCTTCAGCCCCACTTGAGAAATATCTGTGATTCGCCGAGGATGAACCGAATCACCTTCTGACTGACAGGGGCGAAAAAATAGGACGACTATGTCCATGCTCCCCAAGTCTTCGAACGGCCAAGACGTGGCTTGACGATGTGCAACTTGCTCTGGCCCGGTCTTGATGCATACTTAATTCGCATGTATTCTGACAAGCGGGGCATTCTCTGAGTGCGTATTCGATTGCGTCACGAACCAAATCGTTCGAGCCAGAAAATACCCATCCTCCTGATACGATCATACAGTTAGGACCGGCGCTGATCGTACGCACCACATTCTCCTTCGATGTGCTTCCTGAAGAACTTCTTTTGCCCCTTCAACTTTCGAAAGGCATCGAGAGTAAAAGACCGCTCGTACCCTCTACGCGTATTAACTATGGGTCTTCGGTATTATAGAAGAATCTTGCAGAGCTCTTCGTGCGATTGATTCCTTTTCTTTGCATCCTCTGCGCAAGATACCATACTGGACGCTAGTTCGATTGAAGGAAAAGCCGCATCTCGGGACTAACGAAGACACCAGATTTGAGTTGAATTCACCCTCTTTGGCGTTACAACGTTCATATCCTCTTCTTGCTTTCAAATCTCCGTACTGATATATGGCGTACGCCCCAGCAGTTGATGCGTCCGATACTGCATGCTAGTCAGCTTCGGGTAGGCTGCTCCAAGTGATCACTGCTTGGAACTTAGTGCCGTAGTGCGTCTGCATAAGCGTTCTGAGAGACGAGGGATGTATTCCCAATAAAAGAATTCTTCCGAAAGATTCTGCCATTTTGATGGCTTCCTGCGTGCTAACGGACTCACCCCGCGAACTTGTGTCTTGAATCAATTGCGAATCTCCAAAGCTTCGAGATATTCGAGACCCCCAGCTCTTTGGCGAAACTGACGTCCAATGAGGAAGCGCGTTGTATTCGCGCCAACCATTATTAGCAGCCCACGGACTAGTCAACGATAAGCCCGAGATCCCCACCCCCCCCCCCCCTCCCCCTCGTGCTTTCCAGGGCGATGATTAGGACGTCACTCCAACTCCAGAGGAAAACTGTAGGCATCCCGGCGGTTATTACTCTATTAACTGCCCTTGAAGGGCACCAGTCGAAGTATAATGCCATAACTTGCTTGGTGTGACTGTAGTGTTTAACAATCGCTGAGCCAGTTTCATCCGGCAAGTCATCATAATATTCTGCCGTATCTGTGCGTCGCGCCGTTTGCGCCAAAACGGTCACAAAATTGCCTGCTTTATCACTTCTGTGTTTGAAGTGCAAATCGTATTGGACAAGGAGAAGGCAGCCCACTTCGCTAGCCCGCCAATTCATTTATGAGGCCGGTTGCGTCAGAAACACCACGTACTGGTAATTAACGTTGGAGATAACGTTAGATCGTCTGTCCCACTAGGTAATGCCGCATCTTTTGCATCGCAAATACTAAGCAAGACATTCTTTCTCAATCATCCGGATATCGAGACTCACCGCGGCCTACCAAGGTCCGCACTGAGGTAATAAAACTGCCTGGTTCTGGATCCGTTATTCATCGTCTTGCCGCTAGAAGCACCTTATCGGAGTGGTTCATCGCCTTGAGCAAAATCAGGAACGGTTTACCAGATTTCGCGTTGCATTCTCCACCGTCTCCTGCATGATTTCGAAGTTTTCCCGCCACCTTGCCCAACAGGAGAACAGGCCCGT
>NC_033795.1:36616047-36698537 GCF_001876935.1 Asparagus officinalis
AATAGGCTTGGTGGCTCATTGTTTTGGAGGTTGGACTTTTGGAGCTGAAACTCTGCCGGATTAAGAGCTTGACCTCGGACTTTTCAAAGCTTAGAAGACTCGGACTTCTCAGATCTGGTTCTTGGCGATCATCCACACCAAACAAGGCAGGAGTTCGAGAGAGATCAGATCTAAGATCTACACGGTTTCCCTCCGGATCAAAACTTGGTTTTTGATCCCGAGAAGAGTCTCGATTTCGCTTGGTCGATTTCGATTACTACGGGCTATTATTTCCTTGGTGAAATAATCCCCTCGGCTGTTATTTCCTTCATGAAATAACACCCGTGATACCGTGTAGATCCGACCGGATCAAGATCGTGCGGTGGTCCACGGATTAACCCCGGCGTAGGCAAAGAACCCACACAAGCGAGAGACCGCAAAACAGGATCTCGCGATTTGTTCGACAAATAAGGAAAGTTGTATTTTTTTCTTTTCTTTGATTTTGTTGTAACCGGATCTTATAAAAAGACCAGATATATTGTAACCGAAAAACAGTTGCTTAAGGAACAATGACTTCAATGAAAACAACTTTCACCGCGAACAATCGCCAGTCAACGCGTTGCGATAAAAGTCAATGCTAGGTGATAAAAAACCCTAGGTTAATGCCAGTCAACGCGTAACCCTAGGTCAAAACTAGTCAATGCGTTACGATAAAAAGTTAACGTCAGGCGATCCAAAACCCTAGGTCAACGCTAGTCAACGTGTAGCCCTAGCTCAACGTTAGTCAACGCGTTGAGATAAAAGTCAACGTTGGGTGATCCAAAATCCTAGGTCAACGCCGATCAACACATAGCCCTAGGTCAACGCCAGTCAATGAGTTGCGATAAAAAGTCAACATCGGGCGATCCGAAACCCTAGGTCAATGCTAGTCAATGCGTAGCCCTAGGTCAACGCCAGTTAACGCGTTGCGATAAAAGTTAACGCGTTGTGATAAAAGTTAACGTCGGGTGATCCAAAACCCTAAGTCAACGCCGATCAACGCGTAGCCCTAGGGTAACGCCAGTCAACACGTTGTGATAAAAGTCAACGTCGGGTGATTCGAAAGCCTAGGTTAACACTGGTCAACGCGTAATCTTAGGTTAACGTTAGTCAACACGTTGCAATGGAAAGTCAATATCGGGTGATCCGAAACCCTAGGTTTACACCGGTCAACGAGTAACCCTAGGTCAACGCCAGTCATAGCGTTGCGATAAAAGTCAACAGTGGGTAATTCGAAACCCTAGGTTAATGCTGGTCAACACGTAACCCTAAGTCAACGCCAGTCAACACGTTATGATGAAGGTCAATGCAAGTCAATATATATCGTGATGGTGATGGTCAGTTCAAAGTCAACTCGACGATACGAGCCAAAATCAATTCACTAGTTTTGATTCAGATTTTGACGATAGCCAAACGATAAACGCAGCGCCGGGAGAACTTCAGCTATTCGCCAAAAATACTGAATAGACTAAAAATCAAGGGAGTTAAGAATCAAAGCTAACTATAGGTCCTTTTACAACGACTGAAGGATGGACCGATTATATCCAAAGCATTTTAGGCTCATCTATATAAGAAACAAGACTGAAACACTTTGGAGGGGGTATCTGTAGGTGTCAGAATTTGCCTATAGGTCCCCACACATGGCTCAAGATGGAGGGGAGATGATGAACGTTACTATTCAAGTCACAGTAGCTCATTTGATGACGACGAACGCATGAAGTGAGTCAACAGAACATGCGAAGCAACGGAACTTCGGAATAACGGAAACACGAATGAACCAGGAGCTGCACGTCACTTACGAAAGACGAAGCGCCCATCGTGTCCCATTCACTCCACATATGATTCAATCATGGAAGCTTGTAGATCTCCTCGTCGGCTTTCTGATGCATTCTGGATCACACGATTCTGAGTTTGGATGATGAAAATATAGTGAAAACGGATGGAATACACAAAACCGAGCCTTGAGCCAAAGTCCGAACACCCTTTGGTCGGCTTGTCCGAGACACTCACAAGTGTCTTGGCCACGCTGAGACAACCATGGGTGTCTACAAACCCGAAAACTAGATTTTGGGTATATTTTTGGCAGATTTTGGTGGTTTTTCAACCGTTAACCGCCTAGATTTACTTCAACTGATAAAATATCATCCTTGAACGTGGTTAAATTATTACAACTAAAGATAAGACTGAATCGGTCGTTCTTATCCAAAAACAGGGCTTCTGAAGCCTATAAATACAGCCCCAGGCCTTCATTTTTTTAGAGCTAGAATTCTCGAGTGTTGGCGAAGCCCTACCGAACTAAAGACTGAATGAGCATGAATTTTAGAAGAGAGGAGGAGATCGATTAAGTTCTTCAGTGCAGGAAAGAAGAGTTTGTCAGATCTGCAGTTCCCGTGTTCTTCCCTTGAGATTACGCAGTTGCGGTAATCTTAAGAAGAGTAATTATCTTGCCATTGCTGAGATAATTTCTTCGGCTTCTTGATTCCTTCATGAATCGACGATGCTTCAGATCTAATCTAATCATCAGGTGGTCCACGGATATTGACGTCCCCATCATCGGCCAAAAACCCACGCAAGCAAGAGTCAATAAACGAATCTTGTGTTTATTTTTGAGAGAGTTTTATTTTTTTATTTTTTGAACCCGTTGTAATCGACTAAAGTTATAATGAAATCAATCACGAAGGCGACTTTCGAAGGAAACAATATATGACAGTGACTATGCTGAAAATCCGTCAACCTACGGCTTTCCGAAACTCTGCTCCACTACTTGAAAAGAAGTGAAAACCACAGCGTTAGAGGGCTAGCAAGATCATCTCCATCCGCCCCTAAGGGGCTACTAGGTATGATGGAGGCTCTACCTATAAGTGCATAGTCTACCTAGTTCATTTATCCAATACTAAACTAGGGTTAATACTTAGAAATTCACAACACGAGACTGGTACGTCAAGTGAAATAATCCAAATAAGGAAACCCTCATGTATATATTATATGTCACATATTGTGAATCGCTAAATATTAACTCCAAAACTAAAAAATAAATAAAAGGAAGACAATATAGAAAAATACCACATCAAACAATTCTAAAAATATCATATTAACTCTTTATAGTATCCTTAGTGGGTAAAATAGATAACGATACACTATCTCGTGTATCTAAGTTGTGAACTACCTTCACAATGGATCATATCGATGATGTCAATATTCACCTACACTTAGGTTATTTATAATATCATCCTTTTCTAGAATTTTTCAACTCATCGCACCCTCATGCGGACTGGTAAATAAATATGTCAATTCATAGCACTCGGTGTGGCAAATAATTAGATATATATATTCATCACACTCCCGTGCGGACCGATAGCTAATTATGTCAATTCATCGCACTCCGTGCGGACCAATAACTAAGTATAGCAACTTATCGCATAACCATGTGGACCGATAGTTAGGTATGTCAACCTCTGCGCATCTTCGTGCGGACCGATAGATTGGTATATCAACCTTTGTGCATCTCTGTTCGTACCGATAAGGAGTGTAGTCCATTTGTGGTCTTATTGTAGGACCCGACTAAAGCACTTAGAGTATAGTCCATCCATGGTCTCATTGCGGGACTCGACTAAAACCCACCAAACCATTCATAATTATAATGGATATACTATAATTATCATTACTCCTAACGATTGTAACCTATTTGGGTACCCCAAATGATGTGATCATGTACACTCAAACCCCATACGCATACTTCTCGAACTACATGTCAATATCGGCTCACGACTTGCACAAAACACGCACCAAATGAACTCGTATGCAAAAAGGTTCAAACACACAAAATTCGACCTGATCAGTCGATCGATAAACCTGCCGGTTGACTGATATAGGTTTATTCACCAATAGTAAGGCACACACAGCCCGTCAGTCGACTGATGATTGCTATCAGTCAACTGATGACCTCACCGTCAGTCGACTAATGGTAACATTAGTAGACTGAACTGACAGGATTTTCTAGGTTAGGGTTTTTGCTCGATTTTCTTTAAAAACTTGATTTTTTTTATGCATAAACTTAATTTAAAAGCTCCTGAAACTTAACCAGATGTTTAGATAAACAAGTTATATCACATACATGCATGAATCTAGGGTTTAACACTTAATTAATCCAAATTTCATGTTTATCTCGACAATTGGTACATAAAAAACCAAATTAAAACCATAGATTAAAAAGTTAAAACATCCCTAGTGATCATTATCACGTGCTAATCAAATTACAGAAAAGAAATCTATTATTAATAGCATGATTTAAGGTTTAAACATCATAAACTTGATTCTAACACGTTAGATTAACCCTAAACGCAAGATTAATTGCAAATATCACTTAAAAACTTTATTTTAAAACTAGGGTAAGGTTTGGACAGAGGTAATCTTGTCTTTGCACATGTACAAGCCTCGAAGATGAACAGCAAGAGATTACCCCATCACCAAACACCGAAATTCCTAACTTTTCCTCGACGTTCTCCTCACAAACTCTCCCAAAAACTCAACTTTAGGACTAGGGTTTGAGAGAGAGGAAGAGGGGCTACTAAGGTTTGGAACTCTAACGTAAAAATGATAATTTTCATGAAAACACAGGTATATATATATATATATATATATATGCAAATATAAAATAAACCTGTTTGACCCGAACCAGGAAACCTAGTCTGACTGACAAATTAACCCTCGGTATTTTAGCTATAACTTTCTCTTCTGACCTCGGAATGAGGTGATATAAGATTTGCTGGAAAGATGTTGAAGTTACCTACAACGTTTATTTCTAGATTCAAACTGTAACAGTGTGTAAAACATATAAATATTTAGCTAGTCATTTTTTCAAATTTCTCTTCGTGCATGTTTTGTGTATTTGCACTCATATATTCACAAATATACATTGAATTGATCTCAAATAAATTCTTATAATATTCAAATATTAAAATATGTTATTTTTCACCATATAACATATTTATTTTTATTTTTCACATAATATTTAAATTATTGGGGTTTTACATCGGTGTACCTATATCTTTACTTCCGCACGAGTATACGCAGAGGTCGATGTACCTATATTATTGTTTCGACATGAGTAGGCACAGAGGTCGATATACCTATATTATTATTTCCGCTTGATGATGCGCAGAGGTCGATGCACTTATACGTTGATCCGCATGATGATGCGATGAATCATAGAACTTTGCGAGAGATAGCATTGTGGAATAGTTGATAGCCTAACTCTTAGGTGGTAATCGATTTTGAACATAGTTGACCATTGCGATATATTACGATGGAGTATTTTTGTATTGTGGTTTACACAAGATTGTGTACTTGTTCTGTATTATCTACGCAAGGGTAGCGTGAGATGTTTGGTTGACATACATGACTTTGTTTGGTTGACATTTTAGTATTGCATTCCTTTATTCTTTTATTTTCAGTTTTGGAGTTGATATTTAGCGATTCACAATTTGAGATATATGGGTATATATATGAGAGTTTCCTTCTTTGGATTATTTTACTCGATGTACTCATCTCATGTTGTAGGTTTCTGATGCGGTATAATTATGTACCGAAATTGCAGGTGCACAATTGATCAAGTTATAGTATAAAAAGTTATCGATCCCACGAGGAAGGTAATTTTAAGAGATTATTAGAATAGGTTCTTATGTTGTGTGCGTGATAAAATAGGATTAAAGAATAAGTGTGATTGTGATGAGTGATTGTTGTAAATATATGTAAGAGACAATAAATTGAATTTTAGAGGAGAGAAGAAAGAATCAAAGAATAAATGAAATTAGAATGCAAGAAAGAAGAATGAATAAAATCAAGAAATAAAATCAAGAATGAAAAGAAAATTCAAGAAAGTCAAGATGGAGGATTTAATTAAAGATATGAGAAATCTAGAATTGAATCCACTAGCTAATCTCAATTATAAAATACAAACTATTCTCTTTTTATCATATTTCAACTTAGATTTATTAAACATAGACTATCAAACCATTTAAGGAAAGTATAACTTAGATTTATAAAAATCATAATAAGAATAACAATAAGATAGTAATCTTAGAATTCATAAGTATAACCTATCAAACCATTTAAAATAAGCATAGATTATCAAATTCTTCTTCTACCAATTAGTTCTCTAATTGATTATCCTAAACATGATCATTTTAAGTGTAAGAGAATAATTCATACAATATAAAAGAAATTAGACTAGTTTCATACAATTCTAAGATTACTACAAGAATTAATTTCACATCTTAAGAAATAAAAGCAAGAAGAAAAAGAACTAATTATAAAAATAAAAAGAAAAGAAAAATCTAAACTATGAATAATAAATAAATCTAACTAAAAAGATTTAAATCTAAACTATAAAATAAATTGCAAAAATTAAATGTAAGAAGATAAATCTACTCTACAAATTAAAGTACAAAAAGAAATAAAAAGACAAGAAAATAAATCTACACTACAAGCATGAATGTAAATCTAACTAATAAACAATAATAAAGAAATTACTAAAAAAAATAAAAGAGGAAAATAAAAGAAATGCAAACCTTCAAATTTCACTTTATCGCCATCCTCATCATTCAACAAAGAGGTGAAAAAATAAATTTAAAGTGAAAAAAAATTATTATTATTAATTGCAACAAAAGTTATAATTTTTGAAAGGCCTTCTCAATTAAGAGTAGCTCTCCTCTCCAAATATAGTTATTTCTTCTTCTTTTTAGCTTTGGGCTTTTGGATAATTTGGCAATTGATTTTCTAATGGGCTTCTTTACTTCATTTCATTATTTATTTAAGGGGTTTTTGTTGAGAGATGAGAGTTGGAGATTTATTCTTCATTAACCTGCATTTAAAGATAAAAACAATTATTAGAGGCATATTTATTCATATAAAATAGATAATGAGGGTATAAATTTATAATGAAATATGATTATCAAATACCCTCATACCTAAACTTTTGCTAGTCCACTAGCAAAGAAAATAAAAAGAAAATCCTAACACACTTTCGCAGGAATCACGGTTGTATTTAGCGCATACAACAAGCTTTTAAACCCCTAGGTTACACTAGTGGACGAGTTGTAGTCTCGTGAGGGTTTGTAATAAATATACCCATAAAATTTGGTCAACTTACCAAGTTAAATAAGTCAGTAAATGACAAATTTTTCTTGATATATTTGGACATTCTAATTGAAGCTAGTTAATAATCAAGAAAATATTTTTATATATAACTCTAATGTAAATCCCTTAGAAAATCTTTTTCATTATAACAATACAAAACCAAGTTAAATCTTAGAGATTTAATTTAAAAGTTTTGAAAAGAACATGCTAACTCTTTGTTTTAAATAACTTTCAAGTCTCTTGATCAAAATTTATTTTTCAAAACCATATATACAAAACAACAATATATATAAAAAATGGTAAGTGTTATATATATATATTCTTTACTCTCTAATTCTTGGTAATTTATTTCTATTTTAATGGGCTTTCTAAGTAACCATTTAATGAGTTTTGGGCCAATGAATCCCAACCCAATTGGACTTAGGTTATTAAGTATAGAGATACTCATAAGGCTTAATTACTCAGTCAACTTAGGCTTTATAAGATAAAATCACCTTGAATTTCAGAGTTTTTTTTCTTTCTTTTTAGTGCCCATTTTTCGTACTCTTCTTTTATAAGGTTAGTTTTCTTTTAATATATATATGTGTGTAAGTATATATAGTCTGAAAAAAATATGTAAATCAAGATAACTTGAAAAAAATATTTTTAACTCTAAGTTAAGCATGCAAAAATTTCATTATTTTTAATTAAAAGTCTAAGGTAAGACTTAAGTAAAGTATACTACTTGAAAAATTATTTCTTAAGAATTTTATTTGTAGTTATCATAAAAGGTGAAGTTGAGTATATCACTAACTAGGAATTAGAAAATTTAAAATTTATCAATTAGATCAATTATTACTTAACTCTATTAATTTAGCAAGTGACAATATTTTTATATATATTATTATTATTATTATTATTTATATCTTTTTTTTGGAACAAAATTTATGTCAAAAATGCAACAAAAGGATAAAATAAAGAATAAAATATGTACTTCCCACCCCCATACCTTGTTGTCATTAGTTTTACAAGCTATCGCCTCAACCCATTTTGACATGTATTCAACGGCTACTAGAATGTAAACATTTCCAAAGGAATTTAGAAATGGTCCTATGAAATCGATACCCCACAGATCAAAAAGTTCAACAGATAAGATGGATTATAATGGCATCATATTTCTTCTAGTGACCTTCCCTAAAAGCTAACAGCGGTTATAAATTTGACAAAACTCATATGAATCCTTGAAAAGAGTGGGCCAGTATAGCCCAGATAGGAGAATTTTTTTAGTTTTTTTTCTTGGGCCAAAGTGGCCCCCACATTCTTACTCATGATAAAAGGAAAGAACACTCCTAGTTTCTTCAGTGGGAACACACCTCCTAAAGATCTGATCAGGACAATATTTGAATAGATATGGATCATCCTAGTAAATGTATTTTACTTGGGAGAGAAATCGGGATCTATCCTGTTTGGACCAATGAGAAAGGATCTGGTTCATGACTATGTAGTTCACAATGTCGGCGAACTATGGAACAAATTGGATTTCTAGGAGTTGTTCATCTGGAAAATATTCGTTTATTAGGACGGTTGATGTTGGTGCATTTGGGAGTAGAGGGAGGTGATCTGCTATGGGGTTCTCTGTTCCCCTTCTGTCAAGAATTTGAATGTCAAACTCTTAAAAAAGGAGAATCCATCTAATGAGCCATGCTTTAGCATCTTGTTTGGTTAAAAGATACTTTAGTACGACATGATCTGTAAAAACTTTGGTTAATGAACCGATGAGGTAGGACTTTAATTTTTCTAAGGCAAAGACTACAGCTAAAAATGCTTTTTTGTGATAGAGTAATTTTGCTGGGCATCATTCAGAGTCCTACTGGCCTAGTATATCACATGCGGTTTTCCATCAAACTGTTGTCCTAAAACAGCACCAATCGCAGAAACAGATGCATCACACATGAGTTCGAAGGATAAGGTCCAGTCCGGTGCATGAATGATAGGAGCTGTGGTTAGCTCCTTTTTTAGATATTCAAAAGCTTTGAGGCAGTTGGGAGAGAAGACAAATGATGTATCCATGGGTAAGTGATTGGTCAAGGGTCTAGCAATTTTGCTGAAATCCTTGATGAAAAGTCGGTAAAAACCAGCATGACCAAGAAATGATCTGACATCTTTGACTATTTTGGGAGGAGGGAGATTGGAAATAAGGTCTACCTTAGCTTTGTCCACTTTGATTCCCCTATTGGAAACTACTTGTCCTAAGACAATACCTTGTTTGACCATGAAATGATATTTCTCCCAATTGAGAGTCAGATTTTTCTCCCTACACTATTTTAGGACTAGTTTAAGATGATGTAAACATTGGGAAAATGTGTCACCAAAGATGGAAAAGTCATCCATGAAAATTTTGAGAAATCGCTCTACCATGTCGGAAAAAAAACTGATCATGCAATGTTGGAATGTGCCCGGTGCGTTGCATAGGCCAAAAGGCATGCGTCGATATGCGAATGTTCTATACAGACAAGCGAAGATGGTTTTCTCCTGATCTTCTGGGGCGATAGAGATTTGATTGTAACCTAAATATCCATCCAGGAAATAATAGAACTCGTGTCCTACTAAATGCTCTAACGTTTGGTCAATGAAAGGAAGAGAGAAGTGATCTTTCCGAGTGGCTAAGTTGAATTTTCTGTAGTCAATACAAACTCGCCATCTAGTTTGGATTCGAGTGTGAATCATCTCATTAGCCTCATTTTGGATCATGGTGATCCCAGATTTTCTTGGAACAGCTTGGACCGGACTCACCCATGAACTATCAGAAATGGAATAAATGATCCCATGATCAAGATATTTCAGAATGTCTTTCCTCACGGCTTCTTTCATCACTGGGTTTAACCTACATTGAGGATCTCTAGTAGGTTTGGCGTCATCTATCAAAGTTGAGGATCTCTAGTAGGTTTGGCGTCATCTATCAAATGGATTCGGTGCTGAACAATGGTTGGACTAATCCCTTTGATATCAGCCATGGTCACAATGGTTGGACTAATCCCTTTGATATCAGCCATGGTCCATCCAATGGCTTCCATATTCTCTCTTAAAATATCTAAGAGAGCTTCCTTTTGACTAGTAGTTAAGTCAGAAGAAATAATGACTGCTAAAGACTCATTCTCCCCTATGTAGGCATACTCTAGATTTTCAGGTAGAGGTTTGACCTCTAACTTAGGGGGTTCCTCCACAGATGAGCGAAGCTGGACTCGGGGTTCTATCTCTAAAGGTTCTCGTTACCAGCAAATAGCAAAAACATGATTGACCAGCAGATCTAACTCTAGTTCGTCATCAGAAAATTCCTCAATCATTATGTCAGATGCACATGAATCTGACTCACACTTTCCCTCTTGTTGCTCACTTGATATTCCCTGAATGAAATTCACTTCCATGGATTGATCAGATGGATCACTAGGTTGTCTTCCTAAGTTGAAAATATTGACGTCAACAGTCATATTCCCAAAAGATAGTTTTATTTGACCGATTCTACAATTGATCAAAGCATTTGAGGTGGCTAAGAACGGTCTTCCAAGAATGATGGGTATTTGACTTTTGAGATTGGAAATGGGCTATGTTTCCAAGACAATAAAATCAACAGGGAAAATGAAGTCTCCCACTTTGATCAGAACATCCTCTACTTCTCCTTTGGGATTTTTTACAGATCTATCAGCTAACTATAGAGTGCATCTTATCGGTTTAAGTTCTCCTACACCTAACTATTGATGGATTGAATAAGGAAGGAGGTTGACGCTAGTTCCCAAGTCTAGATGTGCCTTATTAATGTGAGTGTTACCTATGATGCATGGAATTGTGGGACAACCATGGTCCTTGTATTTTAACGGCATGGGTTTTGAAAAAATTTCACTGAGGTTGGCAGCTAAGAAGATTTTCTTGGGGACATTGGTGGTTCTTTTCTTAGTGCATAAGTCCTTCACGAACTTTGCATAAGAAGGGATTTGTTCGATTGCATCTAGGAGAGGGATGTTGATCTTGATTTGTTTAAACGTTTCTAGGATTTTCTCAACCTGCGGGGAGTTTTCCCTAGGTTTGAGTCTATCTGAAAAGGGGGCGACGGGCCTATACCTAACTAGATCAGGATCAATCTCATGTTCACCATTTTGGTCATCGGAAGGAATTGCTTCATCGGAAGGAGGATGTTGGATGAGAGAAGGGGTTTGATCTGGTGGCATTCTAACTTGATTGTCTATTTGTTTCCCTGATCTTAGAGTGTAAACTGCATTTACATATGCTGGATGGGATGAACTGGATCCATTATCTTTAGGGTTTGCAACAAGTTGACTTGGGAATTTTCCTTTTTCTCTCTCACTCAAGGCAGTGGCTAGTTGCCCAAGTTGGGTTTCTAACCGGGCTATGGCTTGAGTGCTCGAGTTGAGCACTTGGCCGGGGGTTTGCATGAAGGAATTTAGAGTGGTGGATGACTGGGTCAACATGTTGGTAGTTTATGTAGAAGCTTTGATCATAGCTTCTAAACCCGTTTCTAAGACACTTATACTGGGTTTGTGGGTTGGTGAGGATTTGTGGGTTGGTGAGGATGAGGATGTTGGGTTGGAAAATCTGGGTTAGCTTGTTGAAAATTATTTGGTGCGTTGAATGGGACAGTATTTCCCCTAGGGAATTGTTGGTTCAATGCGGGAATGAAGTTTTGATTTCCGGGAGAATTTTCTTGATTCCATAAAAAGTTGGGATGATTTCTCCAACCTGGATTATAAGTTGGAGAAAATGGATCATTTCTAAGGTGCTAGAATGCAGCGTTCATTTATTCTAATGCATGGTTGTTTCCTAGGAGAGGGCATTCATCTGAAACGTGGGTAGGAGACTAACAGTTATGACAACTCGGGGCAGACACATGATTGATTTGAGCTGGAGCTCGTTCCTTAACTTCTAAGGTTTCTAACCTCCATATAATCATCGTCATCTTCGCTTCAGACGTAATGTTTGACTCCAGGGTAAGACTACTAGACTTAGATTGGGGAACTGATGAAACCCTGTCATCACAGTATTTCCACTGCATTATTTTCTCGGATAGACTCTTTAGGAATTCTCAAGCTTCATCAGCGATTTTCCTCATAAAATCTCCCTGACACATCGATTCTAAAGATGTTTTTTAAGAATAGTCTAATCCTTCATATATTACTTAGCACAATCGCCATTTTTCTAGACCATGATGAGGACATTGGATTAAAAGATCTTTGAATCGGTTGAAATATTTCTAGAATGGCTCTCCCGGGATAATTTTAAAGTTTTGAATGTTGTTCCTTAGCTTTACCATTTTGTGAATAGGAAAAAATTTCTTAAAAAAAATGGTGATAAATTCATCCCAAATTGAGATGGAATTTGTCGGTAAGCTGTACAGTCATTTTTTAGCATTATCCTTAAGGGCAAATGGAATAAATCTAAGCTTAATTGCATCTTCGGTTAATTCTCTCATTTTAATCATAATACACACTTCCTCAAATTCTGAAATAAAAATATATGCATCTTCTGTTTCATTTCCAAGGAATTTGGAAAGCATGTTTATGTAATGCGGTCTAAGCTCAAAATTTGCTCCATTTGCTTCAGGGTGCCTTATGCAAGATGAAATTGTATTTCTAGTGGGATAACACATATCATGGAGAACGGGTTGATTTACCATTTCTTGGATTGGTTCAACACAGATTAAACGATGAGAATTATCCCTAACCCAAGTTGCATATACGAAAACAACTTCTTTTTATAATTTTTTTTTAAAAAGAAAGAAAATTAGTTTTTTAATGAGAAGAAAAGGATAAAAAAATCATAACTAAAACAAATCAAAGCAATCATTTTTCAATCACTCTAATTTTAGGGTTTAGCCTAACTCAACTAGACCAGCTCCTAACCAAAAACTCCTACAGTAAAAAGATTAAAGTTTTACCTAGGTAGTTATCCAGATAAGGATAGTACTAGAGGGTGATCAGAGATTAATTAAGTACCTCGTTTCTTGCGGAGCGCTTTATGCAACCCCTAAACCTTGTCTTAGACACCAACTAATCTAAGAAAACTTAAACCAGTTCACTTAAGGATTTCTTGTTCCTTACTGAGCTCGAGTCCTTAGGGGCCAACGTCTAATGAGATTTAGGAGGTTTGGGTTTGTGAAGTGAGGAATTAGTGATTTATGGGTTAAGAAAAATGTGATGAAATCTCTTACCTTATCTTAATTAGGGGTTTTGCCCATAAGAATGTTTTAAGTATGTGCCAAATCAAGTGCTACAATCACTTTGGTGAATTCCTTCAAACTATATGAAATGCAAGCCTAGAAATTAAAAGCGAATAAAAAGGATGGGAAAAAAATCTTTCTTTTTTTTAATTATGGTCAACAATAATCACATGTGAGAAGAGAGCTCTTGTTTGAATTTATTATATTGTTAGTTAATGTTCAAGTGAAAGATGGATTTTATTATGGTCAACAAAAATAAAATCTTTTTTGCTTTTTTTTTAAATCCTAATTGTCTCTAATTATGAAGCTAATTAAAAAGGGTGGAATTCAAAACGCTAGAAAGAAGACTTACCCGAAAGCAATTCTCCAAGTTCTTGATCTTCAATCTAAGATTTTTAAGCTTCAAGCTGTTTCTTCACAAAAAAACACACAAGTTAAAGAACAAACATAATAAAATCATATTTTAGCACCTTACGTGGCAACGGCGTCAAAAACATGATGCGGCATAATTATGTAGCAAAATTGTAAGTGCACAATTGATCAAGTTATAGTATAAAAAGTTATCGATCCCACGAGGAAGATGATTTTAAGAGATTATTAGAATAGGTTTTTATGTTATGCGCATGATAAAATAGGATTAAAGAATAAGTGTGATTGTGATGAGTGATTGTTGTGAATATATGCAAAAGACAATAATTGAATTTTAGAGGAGAAAAGAAAGAATCAAAGAATAAATGAAATCACAAGGTAAAAAAGAAGAATGAATAAAATAAAGATATCAAATCAAGAATGAAAAGAAAATTCAAGAAAGTCAAGATGGAGGATTCAATTAAAGATATGAAAAATCTAGAATTGAATCCACTAGCTAATCTCAATTATAAAATACAAACTATTCTCTTTTTATCATATTTCGACTTAGATTTATTAAGCATAGACTATCAAACCATTTAAGGAAAGTATAACCTATCAAATTATCATTTAAGTCAAAATAAAAATCATGATAAGAATAACAACAAGATAGTAATCTTAGAATTTATAAGTATAACTTATCAAACCATTTAAGATAAACATAGATTATCAAATTCTTCTTCTACCAATTAGTTCTCTAATTGATTATCCTAAACATGATCATTTTAAGTGTAAGAGAATAATTCATACAATATAAAAGAAATTAGACTAGTTTCATACAATTCTAAAATTACTACAAGAAATAATTTCACATCTTAAGAAATAAAAGCAAGAAGAAAAAGAACTAATTATAAAAATAAAAAGAAAATAAAAATATAAACTATGAACAAGAAATAAATCTAACTACAAAGAATTAAAATCTAAACTAGAAAATAAATTATAAAAATTAAATGCAAGAAAATAAATCTACTCTACAAATTAAAGTGCAAAAAGAAATAAAAAGACAAGAAAATAAATCTACACTACAAACATGAATGTAAATCTAACTAATAAGCAATAATAAAAAAATTATTAAAAAGAAATAAAAGAGGAAAATAAAAGAAATGTAAACCTTCAAATTGCTCTTCATCTCCATCCTCATCATTCAACAAAGAGGAGAAAAGACAAATTTAACGTGGAGAAAAAATTATTATTATTAATTGCAATAAAAGTTATAATTTTTGGAAGGCCTTCTCAATTAAGAGTAGCCCTCCTCTCCAAATAAAGTTATAAAATTTTTCACACCTCTAACCCCTCACTCTCTACCCCTATTTATAGAAAATTTTTCACACCTCTAACCCCTCACTCTCTACCCCTATTTATAGTAAACATCAGTGAATGAAAGCCATTTGATTAAAATCTTATAAAAAAACAATAAATTTTAGCCTTTGATTCGTAACAAACTGTACGTCAGTATCGATACCAGCATCGATATGGGTATCGATGCTGGCATCGATACCCAGTCCTTTCCTGTTGCTAATCCGAGCTTTTCTCTTGTTCTTGGACTTGGGCTTTTGGGCTTTGCCATTTCTTCTTCTTTTTAGCTTTGGGCTTTTGGATAATTTGGCAATTGATTTTCCAATCGGCTTCTTTGCTTCATTTCTTCATTTATTCAAGGGGTTTTTGTTAAGAGATGAGAGTTTGAGATTTATTCTTCATTAACCTACATTTAAAGATAAAACAATTATTAGAGGCATATTTATTCATATAAAATAGATAATGATGGTATAAAATTGTAATAAAATGTGATTATCAGTTTCTAAATATTAAACCCAATTATTATAGGGTAAATGGTTTAGGTAGTTTATGCATATTAGGTAGAGCCTCCACTATATATAGTATCTCTTCCCTTGGGGGCGGATGAAGATGATCTTGCTAGCACTCTGACATTGTTGATTTTCCCATCTATTCAGGTAGCAGATCAGAGTTCTAGAGAGCCGCAGGTTGATGGAGTTTCTGTATGGTCGCCATCGTTTCTTAATAGTCAGCTTATGCTTCACATTAGACTAGTAGTTGTTTAGTTAAATTACAGACTTGTTTTTATTTTGAAGGCTGATAGCCTTTGTACTTTTCAGTTGACTCTTTTTATTTGAGATTATTTACTACCATTTCAATTTATTGGACTTATATCTTCGATATCATCTTTAATATTATCATTAATATCATTTTCGATAGGATGGGAAAAATATCATTGATCATTATTTTTGTGTCATCTATCCATAAGCCATTGGACATACCAACACACACATTCGGCTTCTCATCTTCAATACAACCTTTCCCATGATATGACCAATATATATATTACTCATCAGACCTTGAATTTATTAGTTGTATCTCGTACATTATTTCTATTCTACAACTTCATATTCCAATACCTACAATAGGGAAAATATATTGCACTGCTACTTAAATTCTTGGGATTCATTTCGGCATACCGCATGAAGGCGTCACATCCCTTATTATATCGCGTGTCATGATATCTTTCAAGTCGAGGAATATCTATTCACGATTTTTCATGAATCATCTTCATTTATAGATTATATATAGTTTTTAACTACAATTAATCTCAATATTTGTAAATTTATGTCTCTTCATGACAATATATATACAACACATCATAGTATGTACATGTACCATTTAAAAATAAAAATATTTTTCCCTACTAAATTAAAACTGAAACGTATATAGAGACTATTTAGAACACTCTAGCGGCTGTCATCGGAAAACTTCTATCCTAATAAGTATATAATGGTGCTTACATCCAACTTTGTATATTTCTATTTTTTGAAAATTTTGGCAGAACCCACCTATTGTTCTCCCTACACACTTTGTTCATGTTATTGTGCATGCGTATTAGCAATAGAAAAAAGCGTAGAACAACATACACATATTGTACATGGAGAACAATGAGTTTGTGCTACCAAAATTTTTAAGAAATGAAAGCATACAAAGTAAACGGTGTTGGATGTATGCACTACTATATTCCTAGCTCGTCCAAAAAGGATAGATCCAATAATTATGAATTTTATTACCAATGCTTTCTTCTAATATTACAAAGTAGAAGATCATTTTTCNCAAATTTGAGTCATCTATCTTATATTACAAGTCCAAATAATTGGATTTGATTATTGGATAGAAGTCTAGGGATAATGCTATCTTTTTATTCACTGAAATTTGATATATAAGATATTATTAAAAATTGTAATGTGTTATATGTCACTCTATTTTTTGAAAACTTTTTATTTCACACATTTTTATAGTACACATGAACTTAGTATAAATCAGCTATCATGATTTAGGTGTTCATTTAGGGTTAACAGTTAAAAGTGTTCATTATGTTTACGATTATAAGTGTTATTCAAATAGGGAAAATTGTAGTTGAGTTAGGGTTAATAGCTAAAAAAATTTCAATTAAGGTTATATGATTCAAACTTTTCATTTTAGGGTTATAATTTATGGTATTTAAACAAAATTGAGCAATAAACAAGACAAATTTAAAAAATTGAAATTTTCATAAAAAACACACTTTTAAGCTAGAGAGAAGAGGATATGAACAATGGTGACACCGGAAGATGATGGTGGTGGCTGCATTGAGAACTGGCTACGTCGGGTAGCGACGGCGAGAATCGTTGACGACGAGTGACAGAGGGGTTCAAACACGAACGGTGGGGCTTTAAATGATGGCGTGGGGGCATACGACGTGCATTCGACGTGGGAGGTGGTCTTGGTCCGAAGGCGGGCGTGCAGGCGGGCCGGTGGTTCGGACTGCATTAGAACAAGATTGAGTAGCAGCGAGATTTATCTTCGGAGGTGAAAAAAGGGTGAGTGAGAGATGAGGGAGAGTGAGTGGTGGTGGGTTAATAGATCTAGAATTTTTTTGTGGGTTCCACCATGATAAACGGAAATTTTCGCCTAGAATTCATCCTCGATGAAAATTTTCATCTAGGATGGTGGGGCCCACATCAATATTTAAATTAAATATAAAACTCCTCTCTACGTAGCCAACATAGATAGAATTTTTCGTCTAGGTTATTGCATCCTAGACGGAATTTAACGTCTAGGTTGTCACAACCTAGACGGAAAATATTCCATCTAATTTGAGTCAAACTAGATGGAAAATTTTCAATCTAGTTTGATCCGTCTAGCATCTTCATTTATCTACAAATATAAAGATTGAATATTTTTTAAATGGAAATTCTAGTTTTTTATTTTGCTGTCAAAATCACCATCAAGAAAGTACAATCAATCCTAAATCCGGCTCTCATACCACTATAGGATCTAGATGACTATACATATGAAATACGGTCAATCTACAATTAGATTATTCATAGCGGAAATAAATAAATTCTAGCATGTATTTATTACCCATAAATAATAAGTTTAGGGTTTGCCAAGCGGATCGTTTCTGGAAGAATCTCCATAAGGAAAGCGACACATACCAGGGAGAGCTACCACAACATGCAACAATCGAAAAGCTCCAACATATAACCCTACGATCTAACACAAAATGTACGAATTCTATGAGGAAGGACATGACAGCACCCCATGTGAAACCCTAGAACAATATGTATAAATATATATATACACACACGTGCACGCACGCAAAAAGGGGAATACAACTCTTGTCCAACTAGAGTTCCTAATCCGTCCACATAAACCGTTGTGGGATTCATATTTGATTCACCCACTCAATTGGGTGGCGCACCAATCCCAACAAGGATTAGTAAAAGATGAACTAGGTTAATCTAGTTGGATTAAAATTGAGTAAATTTAAAGTGAGTAAAGAATTAATATTATTTGAGTGATGGCACCAAACATATTTAATCATATATCAATATGTATTTTTCTAAATGCAAAAATAAATCTGCTCTCAAGACCCATCAACCAAACTTAATTAGGTCTTACCCCAATGTCGGTATCCGCCTCCTGACTCCCATTCCTTCGTTGGCGCGCACATCAGCATTGAGCGAGTTAAAATGACAAAGTTTATACAACATTCCTCAAAAAAGGCAACTATTAGCGATATAATATCTTAATCATAATAAAGAATGTTATCTAAAAACAAAATATTGATTTGGAGGAATACTATAACATTAAGACAACACTTTCGTTAGAGAGAACAATTCTTGTTGTGTGGTGGCTCAGGTAATTAGGTAAGCTCCCATTACAACTCCATGCTTTACTAACTCTTTCTACATCACCTTGTACTTCTTAGTTATAATTAGTTTACCTACGTTGTGTACTAATGAATTAATTAAACAAAGTACTACGTCGTGTCGAGTTGCTAGTCCTACGTTATGCGCACAAGTGGTAGTAATTAAATCTCATCTTAATTAATTTAAGCTTTTATTATGTTTACTAACCAATTGGCATATTTCATTCAAGAAACTTGAAGCCTAATGCCTCGCCGTTCCAAACTCCATGAGAAAACAAATGCAACTTGGGTTGAAGACAATGAGGTCCTCCTGACGTTAAGAGGGATGATTCTTGCCATTCGAAGATGATGCCAACATAACCTTTAGACATTACCAAATGAAATATTTCAACAGAGAAGCTTTGCTGTTTAGTGATTGTTTTGTCGGCCACCCACTCTATCGTACTATTACTCTTTTAATTTTCATAGAAAAAATTATTTTTTGTTGTTGCAAGTAACAGATTTAGATCATATCAAGCCTGAATGGATGATTTATTTACATTTCTTTACTCACACAATTTACCTCAGACACTGTTATGTCTTTTCGACAAAAGATATTATTTAGGGCATGTTTCTTTTTTAGGTCTCTCGAAGAGCAAGCAAATAACAAATGCTCAAGATTTAGTTTATATAAAATTCCTAGAATATATAGTTTTTATGCCTTCATGGTTGTTGGTTTTAGCGTCATCTGATTATCTGTTTACAATTACATTTGGTATCGAGCAAATAGTTGTTCTCCAAGTTTATCTACAGTGATCAACGATTAGAATGCATGATATTAGTTTTATTTTCAGTGCGGGACTATGTAGTTATTACTCTATAACAAGCATTGTTCTTCCTATCTTCAATGTTTTTGTGTGTACAATTCACGGTTGCTATTTGCTAGCTCGAAAAATCGTAAACCCTCCTACAAAGATTGCTTAATCAGTTTCTAGAGGGCATATTGAGTAATGTAATTGAATTTGATAAATTTCTTCATCTATTTGAGGCTTTTGAATAATTTTCCTTAAGAACACCGCATGCAAATTGTGTAAACTAACATTAACCTTACGAGAAACGAAAGGTAACCGACACCACAGGGGAATTTGGTTCTAGTTATTTTAAAGCTAGCAATACACGTCGATGCATGATTTAATTGCTCTTATTCTAAGCTTGATGTAGCCTTATCCAAAAGGGATGTCGTGAATGAAGTTGATACTTCTTACTTCAGCATTATTAGGATTTGCACTAAGCAGAAACTAGAGCCTAATCACATCATGAAAGAACGAACAAGCTCTCAAACAACTTAAAAGAAACTGCACCCCCCGCATCTCACCATCCCTCCAATTTGGGGAAGCTTGGAAAATTAAACTTATCTTCTTCCGTTTAGGGAATCAGCAAGACATCATTAGGCTTTATACACAATAATGAAAACGAATCATCAACTGATAAGTCAGATTAAGTGAGGTACGGACGAGCAAATTTTAGAAGTGTAGGTTTTATAAGGAGCAATTTATGTGTCTGAAGTGGTTCACATGCATTCATTCAGTTCAATATATTGGTTTGGTGGAGCGAAGTCATGTGATGTGATTTAGTTCGACATTGAAAGAACATGCAAGATTAAACATGTTTGAATTCGTGGTGCAGTTGAGGTTTAATCATTTCAGTCAATTTTGATTCTAGTACATTAACCTTTTGCATCTATATGCTTATGGTAGTTGGCAATCCTTCGCCAATAAGCAATAACTACAGCTATAGTTAGAGTATCACCAAGGTAGAGATTGTTAGGTGTGATCACATCAATTCAGTTCACTTTAAGTTTGATCTAGCAAAGACATAGTATGAGATTTAGTCCTATAGTGGAAGAATAGTTAAATGAATATATGATTAGATATGCTTCGGAGTCTATCAAAGGTCCCTACACCGAAACTTCAATGTTCTACTAAGAGTTGATGGTTATAATGTTATATTCTTAACGTGCCCCTTGTAGGTTGAAACCTTTTCATTGATTAAAGCATGGATTCATTGAGAAGCATATCTTCCTTAAGGTCATTTTATGAAGTCATGGCCAATAAAATTTGAATCTGAAAGTCACTGCCATTATCAAAAATTTTTGGGTTGTGCTGAAGGTTAAAAAATTTACGATTGTATACTTTAACTGACTCATAACTCAATTAAAAATAATTTTTAGTCAATGCAGTTACAAAGTAAATTCATCTAGTTCATCCCTGCTTATGGCCTTTATATATAGCACTAAGCAAATTAGATTACGTAATGCCTTGCCTAGGCGATCCTCTAGCTTCTGGCTATTTCAGGAACAACTTAGCTTAAAAGGTACAAGGTTTCGTCGGAATTCTTGGAGTACCTTATGAGGCCGTGAACCTGTCTAGTTCTTGGCTTATTTGCCTTAATTATTCCATAGCCATTTAATTCTCTAACATAGGAGAAATAGGATAGAAAGAAATAACATTTCAATTTTGTCTTAGTACCTTTTCAGATTTATTATTTCAATTCAATATTACATCAAAGCATGCATCAGTTAGTTAACAAACAACCATGTGCATTACAACGTAATCAATTCGACAGCTTAATGCTATCCCCACATGAGCATATATATAGTTTTGCGTCGTAGCAACCCTCGATGAGCTTACGTTATTAGTTAACATAGATAATTTTCTCCACCATATGTTTCCTACTTAATTTATTTTCTTTTTTATGGAAAAGATAGACTTATGATGTCATCCCATTAAAATAGAAAAACAAACTAGATAAACAGTGCAAATAAAGAAAGAATTTTCCTTTTATTTTTTTTGGTCAATGAAAAACTTTATTTCATCACCAATTATGAAGTTATTTACACCTCAAGATACTCAGCACAAGAAACTGAGATTCTCAGTTATATATACAAAACACTAACCAACAGAAACAATCAGACCCTAACCAGAGATAAGGGACTATTAAGCAAAATGGTTGAAATTTTAAATTTGATGACATTTACTAAGTGGTCAGGGTTGCTAGTTTGCTGAGTGAAGAGCCTAGCATTCCTCTCTCGCTAAATGAAGTAGACAGTGACCATCAATGCTAATCTTCTGAGCTTCACTTGATACCCTTTGCCCCTCTTGAACTCTAACCATTCCATAACACAGTTCCAAACATAGCAGGAAAAGGTACATTCAATGAACAAATGATCCCTCGATTCCCTGCTAGCACCAAAGCATAAACAACATAAGTTTGCATTGATGATACCTCTCTTCAGCAGTCTATCCTATGTTTGCAACCTGTTTTGGATAGCCAACCAACTGATAAAAGAATGCTTTTGTGCTGTCAAAACAGGAATATAATAATATAAAACAAATTAAAGAGTTAGAAAATTCAGGCCTGATTGGGAGCAGTCGTGATATCACTGCCCTAGAAGATTAAGGACCCGCCTATCGTCCTGGTGCAATTTGTCCTCTCTCCCCTAGCGGTAAAAACCCCCGGAATCGGCCGGCCTCTGCACTCGGGCGTGAGTCACAGAGCTTATGCTCAGACGAAAACGGTTGCCCAGAAAATAGATATATAAAAATATAGCCGAAATCTAATTGAGGTATGAGAGTAGAGAAGAGAAGAGAGTTTAGAAGATTTCCTCTTCGTTGGTGTATTTCTGAATGAGCTCCAAGCCTCCTTTTATAGGTGATGAAAGGTGTAAGCCCCGCTGAATCCAAGGGACCGTTACGCATGGTTATTGCTTCTGTTACCCGCATGCAGTCGTTACAAAATGTGTAAAACGTGCAAAAATAAAGGCTTGAGAAGTAAAAAGGTGTGCGTGTGCGGCATGTGTAAAACGTGCAAAAATGAAGGCTTGAGAAGCAAAAGTGTGCGGCTGCGGCGTGGCGTGCGTGCGCGCGCGCGCGTGTGTGGTAGAACCGCAAGGCGTACAAAACCCAAAACACTATTCAAAGCCCAATAAGGAGAGAACCATTATATACCCTTCACTATTCATCTCATTTTCCAATGTGGGACTATTCACAAAGGCAAAATTACCTTTTCATGACAAAGCTTCCAAAAGTCCCCCCCCCCAAAAGGCAATATTGACTGAAAATAATAAATCAATAAATAAATCACAAAATAAATATAGGTTGGGCAACCTTTCGTATCATGAATTTGGGAGAGGTAGCTTCCGGCTTTGAACCTTTCCTTAGTGAGTTTATCGCCACCTGAGGGACATAATGGACTAGGCCTTGAATTAGGCCCCTTGGATCAGGTATTGATAAAAACTACCCCCCACAATACACGCGTTGGACTTATTAAGAGTAAAACTCAGCCTAGCCAGCTGTATCATAAGAGCATCGTCACCATAGAGAAGGGGTAGTAGCAAATGCTACATAATGATATATAAATATATCTAGGTCGATGCTCCACACGAGAGTCACTTGTCTAGCTTGTTTCTACCACATTGAACTGACATTGGGACTATGTCTCCAAATAAGGGTTGGGTTGCCGCTGTCAGTGACCTCATTTATGGGCTTAACCCCATCTCCCTCGATGAATCCAGAACCACACTCCTGGATAATCCCTTAGTCAAAGGGTCAGCAAGATTTTTCTCAGACTTTACAAAGTCCAAGATCACAACTTTGCCTAATAGGCGTTGTACAGACTTATATCTTATTTGAATATGTCTGTTATGTTTTTTATTTACATGTACTTGCTTTAGAAGCTCTATGGTAGATCTAGAATCAGAGTGAATGGAAATAGGAGGAGAGGGTTTAGGAACCAAAGGAAGTTTAGAGAGAAGATATTTTAACCATTCGACTTCTGTGCAAGTAGTATCAAGAGCAATCAGCTCAGATTCCATGGTGCTCCTGGCAATTATTGTTTATTTACATGATTTCCAGGATACAGCAGCACCACCAAAAAGAAATACATATCCAGATATAGACTTTACACTGTTGGAATCCGTGACCCAATTGGCGTCACTATACCCTTCTATAGCATCAGGGTAACCAGTGTAAGTCAAGCAATAGTCAATTGTGCCTTTTAGATATTTGAATACTCTTTCTAAGGCAGACCAATGATCTTTGCTAGGGTTGCTAGTATACCGACTCAGTCTTCCTACAGCATAAGCTATATCGGGTCTGGTTCGGTTGGATATATAAACAAGAGATCCAATCATCTGAGAATATTTTAGTTGGGAGACAGATTCACCTTCATTCTTCTTCAAGGGTATAGAAGAATCATAAGGTGTGGAAACAGGTTTAGAGTTATGAAAGTTGAATTTGATTAACATTTTATCAATGCTATGGGAAAGACTCAAAGATATTCCTCTAGTGTCTCTAGAGATTTTCATTCCAAGTATCATGTCTGCAAGACCTAAGTCTTTCATATCAAAGTTTTTGGAAAGATAATCCTTAACCTTTGAAATTAATTCAAGTGTTGTTCCAAAGATAAGGATATCATCAACATAGAGACAGAGAATGACATAGTCATTGTTTATCACTTTAGAATAGACACATTTATCGTATTCATTCACAGTAAAGCCATATTGTGCAATGACGTTGTCAAATTTCTGGTGCCATTGTTTTGGAGCTTGTTTAAGACCATACAAAGATTTAACAAGCTTACAGACTTTGTTTTCCTGACCCTTGGCAATGAGGCCTTCAGGTTGGTGCATATAGATTTCTTCATCTAAATCACCATTCAGGAAAGCAGTCTTGACATCCATCTGATGTATGATAAGCTTATGGATAGCAGTAAAGACTAATAATACTCGGATAGTTGATATTCGGGCTACAGGAGAATATGTATCAAAATAATCAATGCCCTTTTGTTGAGTAAAGCCTTTAGCTACTAATCTAGCTTTAAATTTATCTATGGAACCATCAGCTCTGAGTTTCTTCTTGAATATCCACTTACAACCAATAGGTTTACAACCTGGAGGTAAGTCAGTGAGTATCCAAGTATGGTTTTCCATGATAGATTTAATTTCATTATCAATGGCTTCTTTCCAGAAAGGAGATTCAGGTGAATCCATTGCTTCTTGGAATGAGCTTGGATCACCTTCAACAAGAAAGGTAAGGAAGTCTTCTCCAAAATCCTTTTCGATTCTACCTCTTTTGCTTCTTCGAGGTTCAATATCAAGAGGTTGAGAAGAACTAGATGATGGTAGATCAGAAGGAATGGATGATCTGGGATTTTCTAAGATTTTAGATTTGAAAGGAAAGATGTTTTCAAAATAGACTGCATCTCTTGCTTCAATGATGGTATTGTTGGATATGTCACTAATTTCAGATTTGATGGCTAGAAATCTATTAAAATTGCTATCTAGTGCATATCCAATAAAAGCAGCATCTACAGTCTTAGAACCAATTTTTATCTTCTTAGGTTCGGGGATAGCTACTTTAGCCAAGCAACCTCAAACCCGGAAGAAATTCAGATTAGGATATCTCCCCTTCCAATATTCATAAGGAGTTGTATCGGAATTTTTCTGGGGAATCCTATTGAGAATGAAGCAAGCAGAAAGAAGAGCTTCCCCCCAGAGATTTTCAGGTGCTCCTGAACTGAGTAACATACAGTTCACCATGTCCATTAGGGTTCTATTCTTTCGTTCAGCTACCCCGTTAGACTGTGGTGTATAGGGAGCAGTAACCTCATGAATAATACCGTGTTCTTGGCAATATTCAGTCATATGATTTGAGGTATACTCCCCCCCACGATCAGATCTTAGAATCTTGATCTTCCTGTCAAGTTGGTTCTCAGATTCAGCTTTGAACACCTTAAACCTATCTAAGACTTCATCTTTAGTTTTGAGAAGATAGGTGTAACAATATCTGGAGTGATCGTCTATAAAAGTCACAAAATATCTCCTACCCCCTCGGGTGAGAACTCGGTTAGAGTCACACACATCACTATGAATTAATTCGAGGGGTTCAGAGTTTCTAGTTATAGACTTGAAGGGTTTTTTAGTGTGTTTCCCTTGAACACAGATTTCACATTTAGATGAGGGATCATGAGAAGATTTAGGAATGAGGTTTAATTTACTCATTCTCTGCAAGGTTTGAAAATTGACATGTCCAAGTCGTTCATGCTAAACATCACAAGACTCAACAATTTGAATAACAGAAGACTCAGAAATTTCATTAGAACTAGAATTGATTACATTGAGTTTGAAAAGGCCATTACAGATAAAACCTTTTCCTATGAAAACATTACTCTTTGTAATCACAAATTTATTGGATTCTTTTACAATCCTATAACTAGCTCTAAGAAGAAGAGATTCACTAATCAGATTGCGACGGAGAGAAGGAACATGATAATCGCCTTGCAGATGAAGAACTTTCCCAGAAGTCGTGATGAGCTCTATACGTCCACTTCCTATTATTGATTTAGTTGAGTCATCTGCTAAGCTTATGCTTCCTCCACGTGATTCCTGATAATTTGAAAACCAAGAGCGGTCATTACAGACGTGGATATTTGCTCTGGAATCCAAATACCAATCAGTGGAAGAAGTTAGAGAATTTACAAGATGAGATGAAGAGGTTAGAGAAGTTAGAGAATTTACCAATCAGTGGAATCCAAATACCAATCAGTGATGAGCTCTGGAATCCAAATACCAATCAGTGGAATCCAAATACCAATCAGTGGAAGAAGTTAGAGAATTTACTAGAATTGATTACTTTCTTGGATCCATTTCCTTTAGGGGCAGGTTTGGCCGGTTCCTTCTTCCGAAAGAAACAGTTGTGAGCCATGTGGTTGGTTCTACCACAGACAAAGCAGAACTTCTCATCAGAATTATGGCTGGAAGAATTGGGATTTGATTTGAAGGAGGATTTGTTGAAAGATTGTTGATTTTTCTTGAATTTCTTCCCTTTGGGTTTGAAATTCTTAGATTTAGGCTTATCCTCTACCAAGTTTACTTTAGCTTTTGTTTCATTCTTGGTATTGGAATTTTGCCTATGCTGGTCTTCAATACGAATAGCCTTGAGGGCTTCAGTTAAGGTTAGATCTCCTTGCTTGTGTCGGAGATCTCCAGCAAATCTAGACCAGGAGGGAGGAAGTTTATCAATCAAACAGGAAACTTTATAATCGTCAGTAAAAGTGTTTCCTTTTGATTGGAGATGACGGAGGAAATCTAGGAATTCATGAATTTGTTCATTAATGGGCTTGTCATCAACCATCATGAACTTATTGAAGGAGGAGGAGGTGAAACGCAGAATTCCGGCATCATCATAGCCATATTCTGCTTCAAGAGCATTCCATAGTTCTTTTGCACTTTTGAACTCATAATATATGTCATAAAGGTTGTCTGCAAGTGCACTAAGAATCCTATGACAACAATGATAGTTGATTTCTTCTGGTTTCATAGAGCTAGAAAAGGAGCTAGCACCAGAACCAGAAGTGGAAGGAGCAGGTTGAGCAGGATCAGGAGTCAAAGGTTGAGAACCACTAGTAGATGACTCAGAAGTGTCAATAGCAGATAAAAGACCTAAGGTAGTAAGCCAGTATTTCATCTGATTAGCCCACCGTTTATAGTTAACACCGGTGAACTTCTCAGGTTTGACACTTTTTGAATGATCAGGAATTGCCATAAGTCCAATTTAAGTTTACTAGTCTAGGTAGATGTAATCTGATATAAAAAAGGATTTTGTCAATATTACTAGACCAGAAACTTAATTAAACCTGCTCTTAACCAAAAACTCTAAAAGTGAAAAGATTAAAGTTTTACTCGGGTAGTTTGGCCAGGTAAGGATAGTACTAGAGGTTGATCAATGATCTATTAAGTACCTCGTTTCTTGCAGAGCGTTTTACGCAACTCTTAAACCTTTCCTTAGACACCAACTAATCCAAGAAAACTTGAACCGGTTCACTTAAAGATTTTTTGTTTATGACAGATACTGAATTTGAGCACAGAAGCAGCAAAGAAATAATAATTTTTTTAACTAATTTAGATGCAACAAATTAAAACAATTAACTAATACAACAAGTAATTAAAATATATGAAATTCGGGTGAACAGTAATCCCGATGAACAGTAAATTTTTTTAAATGTTTTTTTTACTAATTAACTTAACAGCAAGAATTATTAATTAATCTTCTAGATTGCTGTCAAAACAGGAATATAATAATATAAAACAAATTAAAGAGTTAGAAAATTCAGGTCTGATTGGGAGCAGTCGTGATATCACTGCCCTAGAAGATTAAGGACCCGCCTATCGCTCTTGCGCAATTTGTCCTCTCTCCCCTAGCGGTAAAAACCCCCAGAATTGGCCGGCCTCTGCACTCGGACGAGAGTCATAGAGCTTATGCTCAGACAAAAATGGTTGCCCAGAAAATAGATATATAAAAATGTAGCCGAAATCTATTGGAGGTATGAGAGTAGAGAAGAGAAGAGAGTTTATAAGATTTCCTCTTCGTTGGTGTATTTCTGAATGAGCTCCAAGCCTCCTTTTATAGGTGATGAAAGGTGTAACCCCCGCTGAATCCAAGGGACCGTTACGCACGGTTATTGCTTCTGTTACCCACATGCAGCCGTTACAAAATGTGTAAAACGTGTAAAAATAAAGGCTTGAGAAGCAAAAAGGTGTGCGTGTGCGGCTACGGCATGGCGTGGTAGAAATGCAAGGCCCACAAAACCCAAAACACTATTCAAAGCCCAATAAGGTGAGAACCATTATATACCCTTCACTATTCATCTCATTTTCCAATGTGGGACTATTCACAAAGGCAAAATTGCCTTTTCATGACAAAGCTTCCAACATTTTGGACATTTAGGCTCCCCCAAAGAATATTATGTCATGCCACACTATTGGTAATAGGTGAGAGAGCTCAGCACAAAACTGAGAGGTTTAATTTTGAGTTAGAAAAGCATGACCTAATCAGATTCTTCAAACTTTCAACTCCTCCAAATTTTGCTAAAGCCTTATCCCTTCTTTTAATTAACTGTTTCCACATCCAAGAATCACCTAGTTTAGCTTTTACTAGCCAAATGTCTCTATGCTTGAGATAATTCCCATGGATCCATTTGATCCATAGAGATTCTTTATTAGTATATATAAAGTAGATACTCCTAAAAGCAGATGCAAAATTCTAGTTTTGAGCTGAAAAAATTCCCAAACTACCTTGTTTAATCCCTAAGCACACCTTCTCCCAAGATACAAGAGGAATTCTGGAAGAGTTTTCAGCTTTACCCTACAGAAAATTCCTACACATCTCATCTGTTTTGTGAACACCTTAACAGGCAGTATGTAGTTTGATGTCCAATAGATTAGCATACCCATAGTTACACTTTTGATTACTTGTAATCTTCCAGCATATGATAATTTTTTGTGCTTTGTCTAGTTATGTAATTACCCTGAGACTTTAACAATCAAAGGATTGTAATCTGCCTTTTAGTAATGAGAGGAACACCAAGATATTTAATTGGCATAACACCCTCAGAGAAATCAAGGAAACTAGATTTGGTTACTTTAACTGAATCTTCTACACCTCCATAGAAAATGGAGCATTTTTCTGGATTTGCTTCAAGACCTAAAACTTCACTAAACAATCTGACACACTAATACATCTTGTGCACCGAACAATGATCTCCTTTAGCAAATAATAGTAAATCATTCACAAAAAATAAAATGAGTAATTTGAAGATTTTTTCATTTTGGATGAAATTTGATAGATCTATCATTTTTTAAAGAGGCCATACTCCTTGAGAGATACTCCATATCCAAAATGAAACGATATGGAAAAAACGGGTCACCCTATCTCAAACCACGCTCACCTTTGAAGTACCCATATATGCACCATTTATACATATTGAGTATTTAGGAGAGGTAATGCATACAATAATCCAATATATAAAAACGTCATGGAAACGCAGCCCAACAAGCAAATCTTTCATGAAACTCTAACTGATTGTGTCATAAGCTTTCCTAATGTCAATATTCAGCATAATCCTTGGGGAGATGTGTTTTCTGCTATAGCTTTTAACCAATTCATATGCTAGCATAATGTTGCTTGAGATCTATCTCCCTTTGACAAAAGCACTTTGAGCCTCACTCACAAGAGATCCCATTACATGTTTTATTATATTTGCAAGGATCTTTGATATAAATTTGTATATATCACTGCTAGAAATACGACAATTACCGAAGGATATATAGCGACAGAAGTTTCCATCGCTATAAGTTAACATATAGTGATGGAACTGTCCATTGCTATATATCTGTCGGTAATTTTGTTTTGCCGACGGATTATTTAGTAATGGCGACGAAAAATATCTATCGCCATTACTTTAGCGACAAAATATATCCGTCGGTAAAATACCGACGTTAATAGTTCTTTTAGCGATGGCTTTTCCGTCGCTAAAAGTTTATTTTCTGAAAAAACTTTAGGGCGCGGGATTGCCCAAAAAATTTGGGCAAACCCGCGCCCAGAGATAAACCCCTGTCAGATCCCTCCCTCTCCCCCACCCCTTTTCTCTCTCTCTCTCTCGGTGGTCTCTCTTCGCGCGCCGCGTTCTCTTTGCTCTCTCTGCCCGCCATCACCGTCGATCACCACCATCAGCCGCCATATCACACCGTCGACCCACCCCATACCACCATCACTGCGCCCCTCCGCCGCCGGCGCTGCTAGCCCGACCTCGGCCCTCAAGGTGCCATTCTCGTGCCTCCCTCGCGTCAATCTCTCTTTTTCTCTCAGCCCTTCATCTCTCCAATCCCTTCTCTGGCCTCTCTCACCACGCCCGCGATCCGCTGGCAACACTGGTCGTCGGCGTCAGCGCGACGGGAAGAGAGGTAGAGAGAAGGAGATCGAGGGATGAAGATGGGAGAGAAAAATTAATTTTTTTATTTTTTAATTATATTTTGAATTATAATTAGAATTTAATTTTTGTAAAACAAATAAATTGTGAAAAATTACCCGAACCCTAATAAAAAAACCAAAATCCTAATAAATAAATTGAGTGTGATTTATGGTTAGACGAGGGTTAGGGTTAGGGTTAGGGTTGGGTGAGGGTGACAGTGAGGGTGAGGGTGAGGGTTAGGGTTAGGGTTAGGGTTAGGATTAGGGGAGGGTGAGGATTAGGAAAGGGTTAGGGTTAGTGTTAAGGTTAGGGTTAGGGGAGGGTGGGGGGTACGGGTAAGGGTTAGGGTTAGGTGAGGGTCATAGTGAGGGTGAGGTTGAGGGTTAAGGTTAGGGTTAGGTGAGGGTGGGGTGAGGATGGGGGTGGGGGTTAGGGGAGGGTGAGGGTTAGGCGAGGTTTAAGGTTAATTAGGTGAGGGTGGGCATGGGGGTGGGTGTTAGGGTTAGGGGAGGGTGAGGGTTAGGGTTAGGTGAGGGCGGGGGTGAGGGTGGGGGTGAGGTTGAGGGTTAGGGTTAGGGTTAGGGTTAGGGTTAGGGTGAAGATGAGGGTTAGAATTACAGTGAAGGTGAGTGTGAGGTTGAGGGGTTAGCGTAACTATTATATCGCTAATTACATAGAAACTGCACACACTATGCACTCATATTTTCGAGCTGTAGAATTCCCCGTCCAATAAATACTATATATAATCTCTTTATTTACTTGTCACTTACGTGTACGGGATGGTTGGCGGATATGAGACCATTGTGTTTGGTCCGACAACCTTTTCGTACTCGTATGTGATAGGGGGCTTATATATAAATATTTGTTGGATTTGTCCAGTGTGGACGGGTTAGGTATGTAAACATAGCGTGTATCTGTATTTACGTGTGTTCTTGTGTACTTTATTTTTATCGGAGTTTCGGTGGTGCTTACTCATTGTTCTCCGTGTACTATAGTGTACTCAGAGAACAGCGGGTATGTGCTGCCAAAATTTTGACGAAATAAAAGTACACTTGAACACACGTAAATACATATACACGCTACGTTTACATACCTAATAGGATAGAAGCCTTCCTCTGACAACCGGTCACATACGCTTGTCCTAACTTAAAATGATATATGTAGGGATATACTCACTTCCATTGCCGAAATTTTGACAAAATAAAAGTACACTTGAACACACATAAATACATATACACGCTACGTTTACATATCTAATGGGATAGAAGCCTTCCTCTGACAGCCGGTCACACAAGCTTGTCCTAACCTAAAATGATATATGTAAGGATATGCTCACTTTCATTAATTTTTAAATTCTAGATGTGGACAATTCCTGACAAATCGTTCATGAGCATACCACGTGATCGAAGGCATCTAGACACCCAATACAAGGATGGGATGGAAGCTTTCTTAGCCTACTCTGACACCAACCCTTTACGGTCACTCAGCGAGTTGATTTTCTATCCTTGCAAGAATTGTAGGAATGGTAAAATGCTCACTAGGAGTGACGTAAGTTTCCATCTGTCAATCAATGGATTTGATAGCTCTTATGTATTTTGGAGTCATCACGGTGAAAGCGTACCGGTGATGCAATTAGAGGAAGAGTTTACTGATGTCGACAATCCGACAATTGACACAACTGATATGTTGGAAGATATTCTTACAGTGTCGTCTTCGAGTGAGTATTGCGCATACCATCTTAAGGATAAAATCCAACGGCCTCAGAAGCAGAAATCTTCAGAGCCAAGATTTCCTAAAGTGTACTCCTTCAAAGATGACGAAGTTCCCGGCATCTTTAAGTACCTATTGGAAAATAACAAAATCCAGCTGCCGTCGATCGTGGATCAAGAAGGGGATAGCAAAGTGACGGATCCGAAGTATTGCGCATACCATAGAGCGGTCCATCACCCTACAAAGTCATGCTACCATCTTAAGGATAAAATCCAGGCGTTAATTGATGTAGGCGTCATAACCCCAAAGCCGTCCCAGAATATCGGAGCAAATGTAGTATCAATCAGCTTTGGATCAGTGCCCACAACATGGTTTGAACCAGAACGCATCACCAAAGTTGGAATGAAGATAGTGAATGACGACCCATATGGACAGCGCCAAAAAGGACTTGTGCCACACACAGCCCCAAACGGCGAAATCCTCTCGGTTCATCCCGATCTAATTGAAGATGATCAGTGGACGACTTCCTCGACCAAAAAGGGTAAAGGCAAGTCCTGCAATGCTACCTCCGTGATCTTCGAAGAGGATGGTAATGAAGCTCCTACCTTCCCGCCCTCTGAAGAAGAACAAGAAGTCTTTGCCACTAGAAGCGGAAATGGGTGTGATTACAACTCCTAGACCGGCCAAAACTCTTCGAAGAGGATGGCAATGCTGAGCAGGGGGTGACTAAACTAGGACCAGCCAAAACTCTCACGGAGTTGGGTGTGATTACGACTCCTAGACCGGTTGAAGAAGCTTGACGACAGCTGGTTGATAAACAGAAGAAAAGAGGCCCCAGAAGGTTCAGAATCCGAAGCAGTCTCGTTTCAATCGTCCGATTGGAAGAGATAAACCGGAAAGCTCGAACACTCCGCACGTATTCGATATTATGGCTCAACTAGCTAACATTCTAGCACGGATAACATTGTATGAGTTGTTATGGTTGTCTAAAGAAACCAGGGAAGCCTTGCAAGAAGCCTTGGCCAATTCAGAAGTATTCCTTAATCAGATCAAGCCGGCACTTGAAGGGCTGGAACCGTTGATTCAACATTGCAATATAGCGGCTAAAAACCTTCCCTGCATCACCTTCACCAAAGAGGATATGTAGATGAAGAATTCAAACCATGATCGACCCCTATATTTCATTGGGTACATTGGCTCCAGCAAAGTCAACCGAATCCAAGTGGATCCGGGTTCTGCTGTGAGTATTATGCCGCTTCGCTTGATGCATTTCCTCGGCATCCCAGTTAGTAAGTTGGCGTCCACAGGCACTGTTATCTATGGATTCAACACTAGCGGGTCAAGACCTTTGGGTAAGATCCGGGTAAAATGTCAAATGGGAGATTTGAAGACAGAAGTCACATGTTATGTGATCGATGCCGAGACTTCATATAACTTACTATTGGGTCGGCCTTGGATCCATAGTAACGTTATAATCCCCTCCACTCTCCATCAGTGTTTGAAATATGTCGACACTGATAATAAGGTTAGGACGGTGGTCGCGGATAAGCAACCATTCAAAGGGTATGGGAACTATTTCACTGATTCTCTCCTTTATGGTAACAAATCCGATACTGAATCATCGGCCCATGGCACGGACAGCGGAGAAGAAGCTGATACTGAAGCCGGATTTGATTACAATGGAGGTTATGTTTTAAACGACATTGTACCCTTTGTAACCAACCTTGACGATGAACAATCGTCAGAGGGCAGTTGTAACTGGCAACTTGCCAATAATAAAATAAATAACGATTTAGAGTACTCCTTGTCTCTTGATGATGTGATAAAAGATTTGTATGATAATCCCGATTTATATATGCCGCTTCGATCGTCCTATATAACAAAGAAACACCTTCAGCATTCTTTCGGAACAACCTTGGTCATTCCTACCAAAATAGGAGGCGAAAGAGAAGTGATTTACGGTAAAGGAGAGGGTTTTCCATTACCAAATCATTTCTTAAGGGAAGATGAGAATGATGACAAACCTGGTCAGCATTTATCTAAGTATAGTCCGGAAGCGCGCAAGCTCATGGAAAAACAGGGATATGATTTCACACTCGGAGAAGGTCTATACTTTGATCGAGGTCCTCGTATTCCAGCCAAAGTGGCATATGTACCAAAAGGGAAACCCGATGATTATTATAAATACAGACGAGGGTTATGGTATGAATCTTCTTCAGAAGACGAATATTGCTGGTTAATCAATGACCAATCATCCGAGCAATACAAAGATGGATATCCGTCAGATTCCTCGGAATGGGATTCCGATACAAGTCTGGGGGAAGCTTTCAAAGCCCTAATGGCGAACATGGCTACAGCTGATCCGTCTACAATGAAGGATGATGATCAAATGCCAACATGGGAAGACCCGTGGGTTCATCACCTGAACATGCAGTATGGTGATAGGTTCGAACAGAGAGAACCCCCCATAGCCAATATCGTTCCGGTCATGAAGAAGAACGGTAAAATCAGGATTTGCATCGACTTCAGGGACCTGAATACGGCATGTCCAAAAGACGACTTTCCTCTCCCAATCACAGATGTCATTATCGACAATACGTGCGGGTTTGAGAGAATGTCTTTTATGGATGGTTTTTCAGGATATAACCAAATCAAGATGCACCCAGATGACGAGAAGCATACAGCGTTCAGAACGCCCCTCGGTGTCTTTTGCTACACGGTAATGCCTTTCGGTCTAAAGAATGCAGGCACCACGTACCAGCGAGCAATGACTAAGATTTTCCAAGAACATCTCAGGAAAACAGTCGAATGCTACGTTGATGATTTGGTTGTAAAAAGCCACAAAAAAGAAGATCACATCAAAGACTTGAAGACGATATTCGATCTCATGTGGAGTCATCAATTGAAGATGAACCCCACTAAATCCTTCCTTGGAATGTCCAGCGGAAAATTCCTTGGATTCGTCGTCACCACTAAAGGTATACATATCGATCCTGATAAGGTGAAGGCGATACATGAACTACAACCCCCTAGAAATCTAAGAGAACTCAGAGGAATGCAAGGGCGGTTAGCTTACATCCGGCGGTTCATCTCAAATCTTTCTAGGAAATGCCAACTATTCTCTAAACTAAACAAGAAAGGGGTGTCATTTATTTGGGACGACGCCTGCCAAAAAGCATTCGAAGATATCAAAACATATCTGACGAATCCTCCTGTTCTAGTTGCACCAAAATCAGGTAGACCGTTCTTGATTTATCTCAAGGCGATGAACCACTCGATAAGTGCCTTACTAGCACAAGACGATGATAATGGTCACGAACAGGCAGTCTATTACCTAAGTCGGACCTTGATAGGCGCCGAGTCTCGATATCCGATGATTGAGAAAGAATGCCTCGCATTAGTATTCGCAGTGCAAAAGATGCGGCATTACCTGGTTGGACAGACGATTTACGTTATTTCTAACGTTAACCCAGTACGGGTATTTATGACGCAACCAGCCTCTATGAATTGGCGGTTAGCGAAGTGGGCCCTTCTCTTGTCCCAATATGATTTGCACTTCAAACAGCAGAAGTCAATCAAAGGACAAGCGATTTGTGATCTTTTGGCGGCAAACCCGACAACGGATACGATAGAAGTATATGATGACTTGCCGGATGAAACCCACGAGGTTAACACTACATCACACCAACAAATATGGCAATTATACTTCGATGGTGCTTCGAGAGCAGTTAATAGGGCAATAACCCCCAGATGTCCTAAAGTCTCCTCCGGAGTTGGAGTTGTCTTAATTTCCCCGGGGAAGCATGTGATGCCTCGGGCTTATTCACTGACTAGTCCATGTTCCAATAACGTAGCTGAGTACAACGCGCTTCTCATTGGACTCAGTTTCGCCAAGGAGTTGGGGGTCGAATATCTCGAAGCTTTTGGAGATTCTCAATTGATAGTCAACCAAGTCCGCGAAGAATATGAAGTCAGGAACCAAGACCTGATCCCGTACTACTAGGAGGCCATCAAAATGGCAGATTCTTTTGAAGAATTCTTTATTGAATATGTCCCTCCTCTCCAGAACGCTTATGCGGATGCACTAGCAGCACTAGTGGTATCACTTGCGCAGCCTCCCGAAACTGAGATGTTAGTCACAGTAAGGACGCATCAACTCTACATACCCATATACGATATGGATATGGAAGAAGAAGATGATAGAAACATAAGCGCCAAGGAGGTGAATTCAACTCAAATTGGGTCTGAGTCCCGAGATTGGCGTTTTCCTATCATTGACTATGTCCAATATGGTATTTTGCCGGAGGACGTAAAAGAAAGGGAATCAATCCGTCGAAGAGCACCAAGATTCTTCTATAATACCGAGACCCATACATTATACCGTAGAGGGTACGATGGTTTGTTACTCCGATGCCTTTCGAACAAAGAAGCAGAAGAAGTTCTTAAGGAAGCACACGAAGGAGAATGTGGTGCGCATCAGCCCGGTCCTAAATTGTATGATCGCATCAGGAGAATGAGATATTTTTGGCCAACGATGGTTCGTGATGCAATCGAATACGTCCGAGAGTGTCATGCTTGTCAAGTACATGCAAATTATATGCACCAACCACCAGAGCGTTTACACACGTCGTGACAAGTTCAAAATTCAAGATGTTTCGTCAACAGCTTATTATCCCGCTGCGAATGGATTAGCTGAGGTGTTTAACAAGACGATTATTAAAATCCTGTCAAAGCTCGTGAAGACCAATAAACGAGATTGGGATGATAAACTCGGTGAAGCACTCTGGGCTTATCGCACCACCATACGCACACCTACAGGGGCCACTCTATATTCATTGGTATACAGATGTAAAGCTGTGTTACCATTGGAAATCCAGATCCCATCCCTTCGGATCGCTCTCGCAACCGAGATGACGACAGAAGAACAACATCAGAAACATCTCGAAGAACTCGAAATGTTTGATGAAAAGCGCTTGGAAGCTCAACAACACATTGAGTTTTATCAAGCCAGAATATCTAGGGCTTTTAACAAAAGAGTCCGACAGAGAAGCGTCAAGGAAGGAGATCTGGTCCTTTCTGCTCGCCGACCGATAATCCTCAACTCCAAGAAGAAAGGTAAATTTGAACCCAAATGGGAAGGACCGTTTGTGATAGACACAGTCTACTCAAACGGCGCATATCGCCTGATTACTCAGGAGGGCGCCAGGCAATTAATGCCAATAAATGGGAAGTTCCTGAAAAAGTACTATCCCTAGTACATTCAGGATAACTCGTTTACCGGGAAGTTCCTTGAAGAATATTACACTTAATATTCTAGAGGATAACCCAAAATCATTTTCACCACCAAAATCCCTTACTGATCAATTTCAATTGACAGTGAGTCCACCAAAAGTATCTTTCTGGCCCTCTTGACTCTTTCCATGAACAAGAGGTCCACTTTCAGTTCAGAGTCCCCTTTGGATAAACGAAAGAACTCCCTTCCTTTTCTCTTTGGTTAAACCTTCTCATGGTTATAACCGAAGTTGAAATTTCACTTCGATAAACGAAAAACTCATCTTCAGATTAGATAACCAATCCTATAAAAGGTAAGTTTATCTAGATTTTCCAGATTCTCGGAGTGGAGATCCCACTTCTAGTTTCTTTTGCGCTAGAAATAGAAGGATAAGTCTGCGCCTGACACGCGCTGCCGGTCAGTTCTTAACCGTTTAAAAAGAACACCCGTTCACATATTCAACATTGTGACAGGTTGTTATTAATAACACCAAAATCCATGCCTTACACGCATGGGGAATTTCATCCTGAATCCTAAGAAAGGATATGCCGACGCCTAACACGCGTCGCCGGTTTAGTCTTTCCCCGTAGAAAAAGACACCAGAGTTCGATTCTGGGGTATTCTATCCTGAAACCTAAGCAAGGATAAGTCTGCGCCTGACACGCGCTGCCGGTCAGTTCTTAACCGTTTAAAAAGAACACCCGTTCACATATTCAACATTGTGGTAGGTTGTTATTAATAACACCAAAATCCATGCCTTACACGCATGGGGAATTTTATCCTGAATCCTAAGAAAGGATATGCCGACGCCTAACACGCGTCGCTGGTTTAGTCTTTCTCCGTAGAAAAAGACACCAGAGTTCGATTCCGGGGTATTATATCCTGAAGCCTAAGTAGGGATAAGTCAGCGTCTAATACACGTTGTTGGGTAGCCTATTCCCATAACAATGGCGAAGTCTACGTATTCCAAGTCGTAGCAATGAGTCTCAGAGAATTCACTCTCTTAGCACAACGTTACATGCGGAACGGATTTAGACAATCCGCATGCTAGCCCGACTCAAACGGTAGTCGGTAAAGGCTAATCAAATCCGTTAAAGGCTTGGGGTTAGCCAAAAATCCTAAAGTCAACGCCTAGCACGCGTCGCCGGGTAGTCTATTCCCGTGAGAAAGATGAAGTCTACGTATTCGAAGTCGTAGCATCAAGTCTAAGGGAGTTCATTCCTTTAGCCAACGTCACATGCGGAACGGACTTAAAACAATCCGCATGTAAGCCCGATTCAAACGGTAATCGGTAAAGCATGTCAAATCCGTTGAGAGCTGAGGATTTGCCAAAAATCCTAAGTCAACGTCTGATACACGTTGCTGTTTAGTCTTTTCACAGGAGAAAGACGAAGTCTACGTATTCAATATCGTAGCACTAAAAGGGTTAACTCTTTTAGCATAACGTCACATGCGGAACGGACTTAAACAATCCGCATGCTAGCCCGACTCAAACGGTAGTCGGTAAAGGCACATCAAACCCGTTGATGGCTGAGGGTTTGCCAAAAATCCTATATATGCGAAAGTCACTGACGCACCAGCACCATTAGTTGGTTTCGTGACTTAGACATCCAACAAATTCAGGATAAGATCCACATGTGCAGATGAATCAGCTTTAATAGTTGGTCCTGCATCCCCATATTTAGGACCGCCATGCTCAAATACCTCAAGAGCTTAAACTGTGTATACTCCAACAAATGTCAAGCGATCCGAAACCCTAGGTCAACGTCGGTCAACGCGTAACCCTAGGTCAACACCAGTCAACGCGTTGCGATCAAAAAGTCAATGTACGACATTCGAAACCCTAGGGTCAACGCCAGTCAACGCGTAACCCTAGGTCAACGCCAGTCAACATGTTGCGATAAAAAAAGTCAACGTACGACGTTCGAAACTCTAGGGTCAACGCCGGTCAACGCGTAACCTTAGGTCAACGCCAGTCAACGCGTTGCGATCAAAAAGTCAACGTACAACGTTCAAAACCCTAAGGTCAACGCCTATCAACGCGTAACCCTAGGTTAACGCCAGTCAACGCGTTGTGAGCAAAAAGTCAACACGAGTCAATATATCATGACGGAGATAGTCAGTTCAAAGTCAACTCGATGACACGAGCCAAACTCAACTCATCAGTTTTAGATTTGAGACTTCGACGATGGCCAGACGATAAACGCGGCACCGGAAGGATTTCAGCTATTCGTCAAAGCATCAAATAGACTGAAAATCGAAGGAGTCAAGAATTAAAGCTAATTGCAGGTCCTTTACACTGACCAGGCTAAACCAGTCCTGAACCAGTCCTAAACCAGTCTTGAACCAGGCCGGTTCAGCTCATTCTTAATACTCCAATAAGGTATATGAGTATAAACTATTCCATATTTTTGTTGAGAAGTTTCTGGAGAGTATTTTTCTAAAAATATTCTTAAGGATAATTCAACAACACTCCGAAAAGTATAATAGTATAAACTGCTTCTCAAGACTCCAACAGACGCACGAGTATAAATTGTGTCAAACGCCGGACAACGCGTTACCAACAATCGATGGTTAGTTCTATGTTGAAACAACAAACACGAGCTAAAGATCAGAAAATCGGGAATTGACTTCAAGTTCAAAATTCCGACAATGGTCAGACAATAAATGCAGCACCGGAACCCTTGTAGACATTCGACAAAGCACTGAATAGCCTGAAGGATTGAAGGAATCAAGAATAGAAGCCATTCAAAAGTCCCGTCATACCGATTGAAGGTTGGGGCAATCATATCCAAAGCATTCTAGACTCTTCTATAAAAGAACGAGGCGAAAATACTTTGGAGGGGGGATCTGTAGGCGTATAAAACTGCCTATGGGTCCCTTAGCACAGCTCGGCACGGTGATTCGACAAACCAACGAACCATCGGGTTACGTATCTAAACGCGATCGTTAGTCCACAACACCGAAGCCAAGTGTCACGTGACGAAGCGGATTAACGAGGCGACAAGGCTAACGAACCGCACGCAAACAACGGAATAAATCCACTCGCGTGCGGAATCAAGCTAACGGTTCGGTGAGTCAACGAGTCATCCAACTGTGGAGAGCCACCCCAAAATGGGTGGCTCGGTGGCCGAGCCACCCAGGGGTGGCTCGGTGGCCGAGCCACACTCTAATCTGGGCTCAGATCTGAGCCCAGATCCGCTTTCAGTGCCTATAAATAGAGGGGGCATGGCTCATTTTTTAAAGGTTAGACTTTGGAGAGGGGAAACTCTACTGGATTAAAGACTCAAGACTAAAAAAAGATTGGAGCTTTGGAGCTTTGAGGACTCGGACTTTTCAAATCTGGTTCTTGGCGATTATCCACGCCAAATAAGGCAGGAGTTCGAGAGAGATCAGCTCTGAGATCTACACGGTCATCCTCCGGATCAAAACATGGTTTTTGATCCCGAGAAGAGTATTAATTTCGCTTGGTCGATTTTGATTACTTAGGGCTATTATTTCCTTGGTGAAATAATCCCCTCGACTGTTATTTCCTTCGTGAAATAACACCTGTCATACCGTGTAGATCCGACCGGATCAAGATCACGCGGTGGTCCACGGATTAACCTCGGCGTAGGCAAAGAACCCACACAAGCAAGAGACCGCAAAACAGGATCTTGTGATTTATTTAAGAAAAGGAAAGTTGTAATTTTTCTTTTTTCTTTGATTTTGTTGTAACCGGATCTTTTAAAAAGACCGGATCTTTTGTAACCGAAAAACAGTTGCTTAAGGAACAATGAATTCAATAAAAATGACTTTCACCGTGAACACCTGCCCCCTCTATTTATAAGCTTTTTAGGTCGGATCTGTGCTCAGATCTGAGCCCAGATCCGTGGCTCGGCCAGGTGGCTCGGCCGGCCACCGAGCACAATGAATTCAATAAAAATGACTTTCACCGTGAACACCTGCCCCCTCTATTTATAAGCTTTTTAGGTCGGATCTGTGCTCAGATCTGAGCCCAGATCCGTGGCTCGGCCACGTGGCTCGGCCACCGAGCCACCTTGGTGGCTCGGTGAGCCACCTGAGCGGCTCGGTCTTGGCCGAGCTCTTCCCGGGGTGTGCCGTTTCGTCCGTTTCGCGGTTTATCCGAGCTTCATTGTTGATCCGATTTGGTAGTCCGGATCCTGATTTGGTAGTAAATCCGCCTTGGAGTTCGAGTCTGTTCCCAATCGTTGTTTGATGCGGTGGACTCTATGGTTGGATGACTCATTGATTCATCGACCTGTTAGCTTGATTCTGCACACGAGTGGATGTATTCCGTTGTTTGCGTGCGGTTCGTTAACCTCGTCGCCTCGTTAATCCGCTTCATCGCGTGTCACTTGGCTTCGGTGTTGTGGTCTAACGATCGTGTTTAGATACGTCACCCGGTGGTTCGTTGGTTTGTGGAATCACCGTGCCGAGCTGTGCTAAGGGACCCATAGGCAGTTTTATACGCCTACAGATACCCCCTCCAAAGTATTTCAGCCTCATTCTTTTATAGAAGAGTCTGGAATACTTTGGATATGATTGTCCCAACCTTCAGTCGGTGTAACGGGACTTTGAAATGGCTTCTATTCTTGATTCCTTCAATCCTCCAAGCTATTCGGTGCTTTGTCGAATGTCTGCAAGGGTTCCGGTGCTGCATTTATTGTCTGACCGTTGTCGGAATTTTGAACTTGAAGTCAATTCCTGATTTTCTGATCTTTAGCTCGTGTTTGCTGTTTCAACATAGAACCGACCATCGATTGTTGGCGTTGAGTCTTCATTTGCAACGCGTTTTCCGGCGTTTGACACAGTTTATACTCATATGTCTGTTGGAGTGTTGTTGAGTTATCCTTAAGAATATTTTTAGAAAAATACTCTCCAGAAACTTCTCAACAAAAATAGGGAATAGTTTATACTCGTATATCTTATTGGAGTGTTAAAAATTAGCTGAACCGGCCTGATAATGACCCAAAAAAGGCAATAATTAGGCTCAAAAAATCCTCCGACCCTTCCGAATATATGGGAGAGGAATGAATAAATAAGAGACTGAACCGTCAGTCGATTTGAAGTCGTTTCGATACTCGGTTTTCCTCCAATTTGAATTTTGGTCCAAATCTGGTTCAAACTGGTTCAGAACTGGTTCAGAACTGGTTCAGGACTGGTTTAGGACTGGTTCAGGACTGGTTTAGCCTGGTTCAGCCTGGTTTGGTCTGGTTCAGCCAGGTCTGGTCTGGTTCAGTCTGGTCTGGTCTGGTTCAGCCTCATTTGAACTGATTTATCTTGGTCTGGTCTAGTTCAACCCGGTCTGGTCCGGTTCAACCTGGTCCAACACTATAAAAGGGGCTCTTTTCTCCTCTCTAGGGCCGGCCACCCCATCCCCCTCTTGTGGATTTTTCTCTTCCCTCGTGCATCTTTTCTCCTTCAAACCTTCAAATTTGTCTTAGATCTTCCCTTCCTCTTGATCTTAGACTGAAAAATCCCTCAAAATTTCCATATATAGAATTTCTCTCAGGCCCCTCGAGCACGTGGTTCGAGCTTCCTTCAAGATCTAATTTTTGTTGGATCCTCGATCTTTTCCTCAGGTAAATCCTCTATAATTTTGGCATTTTTCATGTTTAATTCAGTATATGAATTTGTGGGATTGCATATGAGGGTTAGGGTTTGTGATTTGACGCCTCGAGCTCATCTTTCAGGGGGTAAAATTTGGAGATCTGAGGGGTTTAATTATAATAAAGAGGGGATAAAATTTTAGGGTTAGAGTTTGTTACCCTAACGAAAATTTTTTTCTGTATCTGACCCCCTGATTTACTTTGCAGATCATCATGTCGCATATCCCGCGAGGTCGATCCCCTACTGCGTCGGCTGATGGCGTGCTTCCCTCCTACGTTGGTGAGCTCTTTTCTGGTGTATTTCGAAATTTGTAAATTAAACTTTTTTCTCCGTTTTGTTCTCCTTGGTGAGACAATTGGGAAGAGCCTTGATTCTCCTTGGTGAGGATCGACGCTTTAAAGATAGGTTTTGCTTGGTCAAAACCATATCTCAAATAAATAAAGGGGGCACTTTGAAGCTGCATTGTGCGTTATAAGGCAGGGATATATTGTTGATATACCCTATCTTATGAATGCACAATGTGGCCGAATCGTCTTACCCTTTATAAAGTAGTGACTCTATCTTACCCATTCGTAAGATGAGTTCAACTTCCTTTTATAACTGAGACTAACAAACGCTTAATTGCTTGTTTCCAGTGGGATATCCTTCTGGAGCGTTCTCATCTCATGCAGTGTACGGGCATCATGACGAGTATTATTCGATCTCCGATGATTTTTTTGCCTATTCCACTTACTCCTTGATTTTCTTCGGGCACGTCGATAGAGGTTGCCGAGGTGGTGAAGGAAGGTGGACATCGAGTTCTTCGACAGCTGATCACTGATGCGCCTTTCGTGAAGGATACCAGCTCTGTTCAGCCTCTCAGGAAGACTGACTTCTTGTTTGGCGACTCTGTTAGAGATCCTGATGCAGTGTTTATTGACGCCGAGCAGTGGCTTCATAAAGATGACGGTGGATTTCTATATTTGCCTAAGATTCCTCAACACCACTCATTAACTGAGCTCAGGCGTTAGACCGTGACACGGGAGATGTCGTGGCGCTTGACGGAGGAGCACGAGAGCATTCACTGTGGCTATATTACTCATCAGGCAGCTCCTGGTTCGAGCAGGAGTCATATCATTGGATTGCGTCCTGGAGTATTAGGACTGGATACACTGCCCCGTAACGAGTTTCTTGCTTATGCTTCTACTTTGAAGAATCGTCTCGCCGACTTAGGATGGGAGATGCCTGTGGAGCGCCATAGATTCTATGGCTGGGTTCATTCTTTAGACAAACTTTGGTGGGTCGTATGACGAAGTACGTCTTAACCCGATGGAGCGAGGAGTTGCACGCTTGTGGTCTATATGCAGCTGTTCGTTCCACCATGTATGGTTTACCCGTCAGTGGTAAACATTAATTTGCTTCGTACGAGCTCTATAACCCGGATTCGAACACTTTTCTGACCAGGCACGGGGAGTTGGGCTTGGCTCTTCATGAGATGCATTGGATTTCTGGTTTGCCCATGGGTCAGATGCTATATCAGGAGTACTTTCCCTCTAACCATGAGTTGAGTTAGCTGAAGGACCGCATGCCCGACCGCTATGAGACTTTATGGGATCTTACATGTCACTACCATATTGCTTTGGCGTAGTCTGAGCTTTTAGCGAAGAGGACTAAGTCACATGTGAGCCTGAACCAGTTTGCGTGTTATCTGTTCAGGAATTTAGAGAGCAATTCTGGCGAGGCTATTTGTGAGCTGGCAACGCTTACTCCTTCAGAGGTCAATGGTCTGTTGAAGAAGATTGACGCTCATTCCTATACCATTAGCAGTCCCGAGAGTGGCTTTCCTGCAGGGACCAAATTTAAATCATTCTTATGGCATGCGACCGCATCGATTCAGCCGATGACCCTTCTCGCCGATTACCTCACTATCTGGTTAAAGAAATGTGTGGTCCTGTATCAGTCTCCCTACTACAGTTGTTTGAAAATGGCAGGTGGGAGGGGCGAGGATTCCTTGAAGTCAGGAAGCAGCTATAGGTCCACAAGTGTTGGGTATTTTCCACTTGCTTCCCGCAGTTCTCGAGCCAATATGGCGAGTGTTTGATTGATGAGGAGAGGCCGAGGGGGACTCAAACTCATTTAGATGTCGGCTGCTTTAATTGGCTAGTGAACATTAGGCCGGGTTATCTGACCTTCCGGGTGAGGAATCAGTGTTTTATAGAGCCATATCTACCCTGCCGATTCGCCCACCAGTTTGGCTATGATCAGTTTTATGTCGGGAATCCGCGTCAGCAGCTTTGGACTCATGGCGGTTTGGTGGACGGTCTCCGGGCATGGCTGTGGACCGTGACGGGCTGTACTGGTGCTAAGTTCAGTCTCCCGAGTGCTGAGCGTCAGTTAAAGCTCACCTTCTTAAGCTGCAGGTGGTTGTTAGCAGCTAACAAAACCGTCCCCGTGAAGCCGATTGCAGAGTTAGTGGCTGAGGAGGCTTCTCAGGCTGATTCTCGTGTGATTTGGGAAAATGCTCGGTCACAGAGGACGCGGAGCAAGACTCGTCGGATTGACGAAGAAGGAAAGAAGATCTTCAATTCTGCTGATGAGGCTTCAGGCGGAGATCTTGAAGATTACGAGGACTATTCTGAGCGAGGTTAAATACCTATCTTTTCCTTCTGTCTTCCAGAATTATTAATCATGATAATTGTTTGATGTTTCAGAGACCGCGGATGACAAGGATGAAGAATTCCATCCTTTTTCCCAGGCGAGACCTTCGATTGTTGCCCCAGCTGCCAGGCAGAAGAAACTAGCCCACAAGCCGCGTGCAGAGCCACAAGCATCTGAGATGGATTTGGCTGGTGATTATCCTGCTAGCGACAGAGGTAATATTTACCCTGTAGACCATCCTCTTGATCATTCAAAACTTTGAACTCATGCTTTTCCATCTATATAGGAGAGCGTGGAGAAAGCGATATGAGTCCCGATCCTGCTCCTCATGATTTTGTATATTCTGGTGAGCCTGACTCACCACACCAGGTAGAAAAGCCTACAGAAGCTGCCGACGTTAGGGAGACCATCAATGTAGGACCCAATTCAGCGAATCCAAGTACATCTACTATTGAAAATGTACCCTTTAGATGGTACACAAAGGAGTTGAACGATTCAGAATTCGTGCCTCCCCTAATTGCCTCTATGCTTCTTGCTCTTTTAGATAAATTGTAGGAGGCAAATGTGGATCTTGGGAATAGAGAGGCTAACACACCCATAGGAGGTAACTCATTTCCATTGGTCGTAGTCTCTTTATTCTTCTCTCGCATTTATATTTTCTTGTGTCAGATTTTTCGACTGATGATTTCGACGAGGGAAGTTTGCTTGTGGACACTCCTATGCTCCACTTCATGTATGATTTTCCTTAGATTGATGACCAATTGCCTGAAGATATGTTTCCTGAGTCTACCCTCCCCAAGAATCCCGAGGATGGTCCTTTTGGAGGTACGTGCCTCTTTTCAGGTTAATTATAGGACTAGCCATTGTTTGACTAATGCCGCTATAATGTGATGAATTTGAGAATTCCGTTTTGTGTTTGACAGAAGCTTTTGTCGAGACTAATCCTGTTGAGCTAGCTGAGAGACCAGCTACATCAGCTGATACATCCATATCGGTTACACCTCCACTACCCCCAGTGACTCAAGGGGAAGAAGGTATAAATTAAGCAACTGAGAAATGTTATTTATTTCCTCATCGAGGCTTTTGACGGATTTCTCCTTTTTGTGTAGGGCTTTCTTCTCGGCTTCATGTCCCTGTGAAGGAGTTATTATCAGACAACGACCCTGAGAAGATCATCATCTGTATTGAAGTCTGCTCCTTCTTCTCCTTCGTTAATGCTATGATTGGCAAACTCTTCAACGGCGGACTTTTCCTTCTCCAATTTAAGCCTTTCCTTGATTCTAGAATAAATTCAATAAGGGATGCAGGATATCCGGATCTGGCGAAGGCTATAGTTGATGACCTTGGTTGCCTGGAGCACGAGCTTCGGATGTTACGTGAGCTCCAGGATGCAGGTGCCTCTTCATTCATTGCTGCCAATTTGGATGCTCGCTTACAGACATGGCGCGATACTCGAGTTTTTGCTGAGTTCGAGATCCAGGTGCAGCGGGATCGGGTAGACCGAGTTGAGGCTAACCTTGCTGTTAGATCATCTTCACTTGACGATCTTGACTTATCTATTGCCTCTTGCGAGACCAAGATAGAATAGTTCCGAAGAGGACTTCGTGAAGAAGAGGAGACTTTGAGTATCCTTCAGATGACGAAGGTACAGGATCAGCAAGCCCACACTGCCTTATCTGATTAGTTGAAATCCTTAAAGCAGAAGCTGGTCGAGACGGAGGAGATTACTACGAAGACTTTAGCCACTACTGAAGAGTCTCTCAGAGCTGAATTGCAGGATGAGCTTAGGCAAACTTATGATGAGAAGCTGTCTAAGTTTAGTCAGCAGATTTTTAGCCATAGGCTTGATGTATGATTTCATTTACTGAAATTTTTTATTTTTTTGACTTTTGATCCTTTTAGTGGAACTGGTTTTATCTTTACATTTATTATGATTCCTCATTCTATTTGGAATGATTGACCATAATACTCATAGGATTTTTTGCAAACCCTCAGCCTTCAACGGGTTTGATAAGCCTTTACCGACTACCGTTTGAGTCGGGCTAGCATGCGGATTGTCTAAATCCGTTCCGCATGTAACGTTGTGCTAAGAGAGTGAATTCTCCGAGACTTTGTGCTATGATGTCGAATACATAGACTTCGCCATTGTTACGGGAATAGGCTACCCGGTGACACGTGTTAGGTGTTGACTTTAGGATTTGTGGCTAACCTCGAGCCTTCAACGGGTTTGATAAGCCTTTACCGACTACCGTTTGAGTCGGGCTAGCATGCGGATTGTCTAAATCCGTTCTACATGTAACGTTGTGCTAAGAGAGTGAATTCTCTGAGACTTTATGCTATGATGTCGAATCCATAGGCTTCGCCATTGTTATGGGAATAGGCTACCCGACAACGTGTATTAGACGCTGACTTATCCCTACTTAGGTTTCGGGATAAAATACCCCAGAATCGAACTCTGGTGTCTTTTTCTACGGAGAAAGACTAAACCAGCGACGTGTGTTAGGCGTTGGCATATCCTTTCTTAGGATTCAGGATGAAATTCCCCATGCGTGTAAGGCATGGATTTTGGTGTTATTAATAACAACCTGCCACAATATTGAGTATGTGGGCGGGTGTTCTTTTTAACGGTTAAGAACTAACCGGCAGCGTGTGTTAGGCGCAGACTTATTCCTGCTTAGGATTCGGGATAAACTTCCTCAGAATCGAACTCTGATGTCTTTTTCTACGGAAAAAGACTAAATCGGCGACGCTTGCGGGAAAGGAAGAATTTTATATTCTATTTCCTGGTCTTCTTTTAGGGTGAAGGCGAACCCGAATACAAGGAAGGAAGAATTTTAAATTATATTCCTTGATTCTGGAAAGGAAGAATTTTATATTCTATTTCCAGCGAAAAAGAAACTAGAAGTGGGATCTCCACTACGAGAATCTGAAAGATCTAGATAAACTTACCTTTTATAGGATTGGTTATCTAATCTGAAGATGAATTTTTCGTTTATCGAAGTGAAATTTCAACTTTGGTTATAACCATGAGAAGGCTTAACCAAAGAGCAAGAAAGGAGTTCTTTCGTTCATCGAAAGGGGACTCTGAACTGAAAGTGGACCTCTTGTTCATGGAAAGAGTCAAGAGGGGAAATTGCTAGTGGTTTAGGCCAGGAAGACACTTTTGGTGGACTCACTGTCAATTGAAATTGATTAGTGAGGGATTTTGGTGGTGAAAATGATTTTGGGTTATCCTCTAGAATATTAAGTGTAATATTTTTCAAGGAACTTCCCGATAAATGGGTTATCCTGAATATACTAGGGATAGTACTTTTTTAGGAACTTCCCATTTATTGGCATTAATTGCCTGGCGCCCTCTTGAGTAATTAGGCGATATGCGCCGTTTGAGTAGACTGTGTCTATCACAAACGGTCCTTCCCATTTGGGTTCAAATTTACCTTTCTTCTTGGAGTTGAGGATTATCGGTCGGCGAGTAGCGAGGACCAGATCTCCTTCCTTGAAGCTTCTCTGTCGGACTCTTTTGTTAAAAGCCCTAGATATTCTGGCTTGATAAAACTCAATGTGTTGTTGAGCTTCCAAGCACTTTTCATCCAACCTTTCGAGTTCTTCGAGACGTTTTTGATGTTGTTGTTCTGTCGTCATCTCAGTTGTGAGAGCGATCCGAAGGGATGGGATTTGGATTTCCAATGGTAGTACAGCTTCACATCCGTATACCAACGAATATGGGGTAGCTCCTGTAGGTGTGCGTATGGTGGTGCGATAAGCCCAGAGTGCTTCACCGAGTTTATCGTCCTAGTCTCGTTTATTGGTCTTCACGAGCTTTGACTGGATCTTAATGATCGTCTTGTTAAACGCCTCAGCTAATCCATTCGCAGCGGGATAATAAGCTGTTGACGAAATATCTTGAATTTTGAACTTGTCACAAAACCTGACAAAAGCGTTGCTTATGAATTTTGGACCGTTGTCATGAATGATCCGTCTTGGCACGCCGTGTCGGTATATGACATGATGTTTGATGAAATTGATGACGTTATTCGTCTTCACTTCTCTAAGCGGAATTGCTTCAGCCCACTTTGAAAAATAATCCGTGATTGCGAGAATGAATCGATCACCTTTGACTGAAGGGGGAAAAATAGAACCGACAATGTCCATACCCCATGTCTCGAACGGCCAAGACGTGGTTGACGTGTGTAAATGCTCTGGCGGTTGGTGCATATAATTTGCATGTACTTGACAGGCATGACATTCTCGGGCGTATTCGATTGCGTCACGAACCATTGTTGGCCAAAAATATCCCATTCTCCTAATGCGATCATACAGTTTGGGACCGGGCCAATGCGCACCACATTCTCCATCGTGTGCTTCCTTAAGAACTTCTTCTGCTTCCTTGTTCGAAAGGCATCTGAGTAACAAACCATTGTACCCTCGACGGTATAATGTATGGGTCTCGGTATTATAGAAGAATCTTGGTTCTCTTCGACGGATTGATTCTCTTTCTTTTACATCCTCTGGCAAAATACCATATTGGACGTAGTCAATGATAGAAAAACGCCAGTCTCGGGACTTAGACCCAATTTGAGTTGAATTCACCTCCTTGGCGCTTATGTTTCCGTCATCTTCCTCTTCAATATCCATATTCACGGGGAAAATCGTTGCTTTCTTCACTGTTAATTCCATTGTCATCTTAAATAACAGCTTTTTGAGTTACAAAGATCCGGTCTTTTTATAAGATCCGGTTACAATGAAAATCAAAGAAAATAAAAAAAGATTACAACTTTCTCCTTGTTTGTCGAACAAATCACAAGCTCCTGTTTTGCGGTCGCTCGCTTGCGTGGGTTGTTTGCCTGCACCGGGGTTTATCCGTGGACCACCGTGAGATATAGATCCGGTCGGATCTACGCAGTATGACGGGTATTATTTCGCCAAGGAAATAATAGCCGAGGGTACTATTTCGCCAAGGAAATAGTAGCCTTTAATTCTCGAGATCAAAGACCAAGCTTTGATCCGGAGTACACCTGCTTAGATCTGAGATCCGGTTCCTCTTGAACTCTTGCCTTATTTGGCGTTGACGGTCGCCGAGCACCAGATCTGGAAGAACAAGTCCTCGAAGTCCCAAAGCTTGGATCTTTTTTAGATCTGAGTCTTCAATCCAGCAGAGCTTCGCCTCTCCAAATTTTCCAACCCTTGAACAAATGAACCAAGCCCCCTATTTATAGGCACTCTGAACTGTGCCCGGGCACAGATCTGGCCGGCCACCGAGCCACCTATGGGTGGCTCGGCTTTGGCCGAGCCCCTATAGATATTTGGGTTCCGTCGTTTTCCGTCTTTCGGTTCTGTCCGTGATTCGGTTGTGTGGTTGATTTAGACTCTGATTCGTTGACCTGATTTGGCAGTAAATCCGATTTCTGATTTGGCAGTAAATCCACTTCTAAGTTCGAGTCTGAAACTGATCTTGATTCGATCGTGATTCATCCGAGTCCGCCCTTGGTTGGATGACTCGTTGACTCTTCAACCCGTTAGCTTGATTCCGCACGCGAGTGGATTTATTCCGTTGTTTGCGTGCGGTTCATTATCTTCATAGCCTCGTTAATCCACTTTGTCGCGTATCGCTTGGCTTCGGCGTTGTGGACTAACAATCGTGTCTGCATACGTCGCCCGATGGTCGGTTCGTCGAATCGGCGTTGTTGAGCTGTGTTAAGGGACCTATAGGCAGTTTTATACACCTACAGATACCCCCTCCAAAGTATTTCAACCTCGTTCTTTTATAGAAGAGTCTGGAATACTTTGGATATGATTGTCCCATTCTTCGATTGGTTACGACGGGATATTTGGAGTGGCTTCCGTTCTCGATTCGTTCAGTCCCCTATGCTGTTCGGTGCTTTGTCGAATGTCTGTAAGGGTTCCGGTGCTGCATTTGTTGTCTGACCGTCTGTCGGAATTTTGAATTTAAAGTCGATTCTTGATTTTCTGACTTTTAGCTCGAGTTGGTTATTTCAACATAGAACTGACCATCGGTCGTCAGCGTTGAATCTTCATTTACAACGCGTTGTCCGGCGTTTGAGCTTCCTTGTGACGCGTTGTCCGGCATCTAAGCTTCATTGCAACGCGTTGTCCGGCATCCAAGTTGGAGTATACACAGTTTAAGCTCTTAAGGAATTGGAGTGTGGCGGATACTCGAGTCACGAGACCAATCTACGGAGTTGATACATCTATGACTCGTATTTATAGAATTTTTGGCAAATTCTCAGCCATCAACGGGTTTGATGAGCCTTTACCGACTACCGTTTGAGTCAGGCTAGCATGCGGATTGTTCAAGTCTAGGGTTATGCGTTGACCGGCGTTAACCCTAGGGTTTCGAATTTTTGCTCGCAACGCGTTGACTGGCGTTGACCTAAGGTTACGCGTTGTCCGGCGTTGACCCTGGGGTTTTGACCGTCGTACGTTGACCTTTTGATCGCAACGCGTTGACTGGCGTTGACCTAAGGTTACGCGTTGTCTGGCGTAGACCTTAGGGTTTTGAACGTCGTATGTTGCTCAGGTCACGAGACCAACTAATGGAGCTGATGCGTCAGTGACTTTCGTATTTATAGGATTTTTGGCAAATCCTCAGCCATCAACGGGTTTGATGCGCCTTTACCGACTACCGTTTGAGTCGGGCTAGCATGCGGATTGTCTTAATCCGTTCCGCATGTGACGTTGTGCTAAGAGAGTTAACGCTCTTAGTGCTACGATATTGAATACGTAGACTTCGTCTTTCTCCTGTGAAAAGACTAAACAGCAACGTGTATGAGACGTTGACTTAGGATTTTTGGCAAATCCTCAGCCTTCAACGGATTTGATTAGCCTTTACCGACTACCGTTTGAGTCGGGCTAGCATGCGGATTGTCTAAATCCGTTCCGCATGTAACGTTGTGCTAAGAGAGTGAATTCTCTTAGACTTTGTGCTATGATGTTGAATACATAGGCTTTACCATTGTTATGGGAATAGGCTACCCAGCAACGTGTATTAGACGTTGACTTATCCCTACTTAGGCTTCGGGATAAAAATACCCCAGACTGGTATTCTGGTGTCTTTTTCAATCGGTAAAAGACTAAACCGGCGACGCGTGTTAGGCGTCGGCATATCCTTTCTTCGGATTCAGGATGGAATTCCCCATGCGTGTGAGGCATGGATTTTGGTGTTATTAGTAACAACCTGCCACAATGTTGAATATGCGGACGGGTGTTCTTTTTAACGGTTAAGAACTAACCGGTAGCGCGGATTAGGCACAGACTTATCCATGTTTAGGTTTCAGGATAGAATACCCCAGAATCGAATTCTGGTGTCCTTTTCTTCGGAAAAAGACTAAACCGACAGCGCGTGTTAGGCGCAGACTTATCCCTGCTTAGGATTCGGGATAAACTTCCTAGACTGTAATTCTGGTGTCTTCTTCAATCGGTGAAAGACTTAAACCGGCAACGCGTGTTAGGCGTTGACTTATCCCTACTTAGGATTCGGGATAAAATTCCCCGTACCTGTGAGGTACAGATTTTGGGAGTTGAAAAAAGGTGGTGTCTTCTATTGGGGCAAAGACGAACCCGAAATGGGAGAGGAAGAATTTTATATTCTATCTCCCGACACTGAAGAAGAAGAATTTTATATTCTATCTTCAGCTGGAAAGGAGACTCGAGGTGGGATCTCCACCCACAGAATCCGGAAAGGTGAAATTAAGATTGGGATCTTCACTCCGAGAATTAAAAAGATTCAGATAACCCTAACTGTCGGAAGGTTTGATTACCGAACTAAAGATGAATTTCTCGTTTATCGAGAGTGAATTGTGGTTTTGGTCCTAACTATAGGAAGGTTTGACCAAGCAGGAGTTTGAGATGACCCTAACTGTAGGAAGGTTTGATCACTCGATTTGAAAGTGGACCTCTCGTTCACTGGAGGAATCGAGAGGGGATTTTGACGGTGGTCCTAACTGTAAGAAGGTTTGACCAATTGGGAGGTTTTAGATGATCCTAACTGTAGGAAGGTTTGATCGCTCGATCTGTGGACCTCTCGTTTATTGGAGGAATCGAGAAGGGGGTTTTGGTTTTGGTCCTAACTGTAGAAAGGTTTGACCAATTCCGAATAATATGTCCAGACTCTAGCAATGAGAGTGGTGAGAATTTGAATGGGAGTTTCTTATTCATCACCTTGCTGTGGTGACCGGGTTATCCCTAAGAATACACTATATGGATTTCTCTTGGGAGCTTCCCGTTACATGAATCATCCATCCCCAGCTTTCTTGTAAAACTGGGTCTAGTATTGTACTCAGTTGAGTATCCGGGTTATCCTTAAGAATATCAGGCATGGTATTCTCCAGGAACTTCCCATGAAAGAAAGGAAATAGTTTAGACTCATATACCTGTTGGAGTATGTAAGGAAGCAGTTTAACCTCATGCACCTGTTGGAGGATTGAGAAACAGTTTACACTCGTATACTCTTTGGAATCTTAAGAAGCAGTTTATACTCTTATACTTATCGGAGTGATGTCATTCTCAACTAGCTTACTCTAGCGTTATGACGCCGGCTTCAACCAAGGTCTGGATACTATTCTTTGAAGTAAAGCAGGCCTTGGTGGGATGAAGGATCCTCCTGTGGTATGCGCAGTACTTCGGATCCGTAGTATTGTCAGCTTCCTCCTGATTCGTGATCAGTGGCAGCTTGATCTTGTTATTTTTAAGGAGTGATTCAAAGATGGCTGGAACATCTTCGTCTTTGAAGGAGTACTCTTTTTGAGGCCTCTGATCTGAAGTCTTCTGTTGTCTCCGGGATTGGTGTTGCGATGTTTGATTAGCATCAACAGCCACTGCAGGTGTCTTGCCCTTACCACGGGAGGCGAAGTTAGAATTCGGAGGCTTAGTTGTTGATTGACCCCTCTCGACTTTCTTCCTTCGGAGGAATCGCTCAGCATGCTCCCCTCGGACCTTCAGATCCTTCCACGTTTTGGACGGTGCTGTCCCCATTGCTTCCAACAGGTCCAACGAAAGATTGTTGTGGCAGGTCTGGAGAATGAACTCTTCAGTGATCGGGTCCCGACTGTTCATCGCCTTGTTCCGGAACCTTTTGACGAAGGTGTCGACTAACTCCCCCTCCTTCTGCTTCTCATCGAGCAATGATCCGATAGATATCTCGGTGCCGTCGTCGAAGAAATTGGTGAGGAACATGGTCTCCATATCATCCCAGCTGTTCACGCTACCTGGCTTGAGGCGGCGATACCAATCGAAGGCGGCTCCGCGAAGAGTGCCTACGAATGACCGCACCATCAGAGGCTCATTGCCGGAGATTACCCCCAGATGCGATTTGAAGTAAATCAAATGCTGAGTGGGTGAACCCATCCCATTAAACGGCGTGAAGTTAATTAGATTGAACTTCGCCGGATATGGGATTGATTCCCACTCTCTTGGGTATGGACAAGGAATGCCCGTCTTTTTCGTCTCTTGAGCGGAAATCAATGTATTGATTTTGCTCTAGAGGTTTTTAATTTTCAGACTTTCATCTGTGTTTTCACTAGCATTCTCATTACCACCCCCTGCATTGACGTCAGACTTTCATCTGTGTTTTCACTAGCATTCTCATTACCACCCCCTGCATTGACGGGAGGATTATTGGCATTACGAGCTTCATTCGTATCTTCGTCTTCCTGATGAACTTGGTTGCGACGGCTTGGTTCGCCTTGCTGGTTCGTCAGTGCTTGAATTTGTTGCTCATGCATCTCTCTCATATTCTGCATGGCCATCTGCATTTCAAACCTGAAGGTCTCCTGTTGCTTATTCATGGCCTCTTCAAGCATCTTGGCCACTTACTCTGCGCTTATCATGAATGACTCGCGGGGTTGTCCTTCACTGGATACGGTATTGTCCGACGCAACCGCGGAACCGGCATCAGATTCTTCATCTTCCGAAGGGAGTCTCGTTCGAACCCTACCATAAGTTGCTCGTTTGATGGCTCCAGAAATCGACTCGAGATTATCCCGTACCGATGTCCCCTTGCTGGTCATATTGGTAGTGACCTTCGGGAATTCTCCATCTTCAACCACCGTTCTTCTTCGTCGGAAACGCCTAAGCCTTGGTTTTGGCGTTTCGGTACTAAGTCTTTCAAAAACCGAAACTCTTTCGGGGACCGCCTTGATGCAGTTGCACTCAGACAATACTGCCCGAATGAGTTTGGAACAAGGGCACTGAGTTTCTAACCTTCGAGGGCTTCTCTTTCTGGCTTTGCTCGTACCCCCAGCATGATAGTACAACTCTTCCGTTTGAAAGTCGGAGCCACCTATCGTGTGTTGGCATGATTTCTCAGGTATAACGCAATCATCATCAGACGATGGGCTTTCGAGAGTCACGCGCCTCGAAACACGCCTTTGTTGGCGTGAATTCTCAACAGGCTCCTGCACTTCAATGCGCAAAGTAGTGCGCTTGGGTTCCATGATTTCTTTGTCATGTTGAGGGTTGCGGCGACCCCCAGCATGTTGATTCGTTCGGGACTTCTTCATTGGCCCCAAACGTTCCTGGACTGGAGCTTTGCTTCGCTCCTCGGGAAGTAGACCGAGGCGCTCCAAGACTGACTTCCTTTTCTGGGATGGTCCTGCTGGATCTCCCGGAACAGTTGTGGAAATTATCGACGGTTTGGATTGATTCGCCGGAAGTTGAACTTTCGACGGCTGCAGTTGACGCTCTTTGGTCTGAACCGCCGCTTCAGACTTCGGCCTCCAAACTTTGCTGGTTGATGGCGGCTTCTTGGCCACCTCTTTCTGCAACTTCCTATGGGCTTCTTCAGCTTGAGCCCGTGCCTGCGCTGACAGTGCGCGCCGATTGCGAATGCGCTCCTCCAGCGTTGATCGGTTCCGTTTGACACGGACCCATTCCATTTGTTGGCGGCTTGGAGGAACCACCATTCATTGATTGTTGAGGTTGCTTGCCTCTTTTGTTCTTCAGATCCGCGTTGTAGCGGATCCCGTCAACGGACTCCATGGCCTTTGCGAACTGTTTCGCAAGGCGTTGCCCCCTGCGGCAGAAGGGTTGGCCAGAGCAGATCCGACCTGGTTGGGAATTGGAGGAATCTCACCCGATGCGACTTTGGCATCCAGCGGGGCGAGATCTTCGTTGGTGTTTTCCACGTCTTCATACCAACGAGTTTTTCTCCTGGAGGAGAGCTTCTTGGACTTGCGGGGGAAGGTTGATCCGGACGAGGACGACAAGTACTCCTCGAACTTCTGCTGGTCTAACTCGTATTCGACCTCCTCCATGACCGGGATTAAGATCCGTGGCTGCGACGCTCCGATCTCGGCAGCGGATTCCATTGCACACTCTTGTAAAAGTTTATCGATTACAAAGATCCGGTCTTTTTATAAGATCCCATCTTAAATAACAGCTTTTTAAGTTACAAAGATCCGGTCTTTTTATAAGATCCGGTTACAATGAAAATAAAAAAAAATAAAAAAAGATTACAACTTTCTCCTTGTTTGTCGAACAAATCACGAGCTCCTGTTTTGCGGTCGCTCGCTTGCGTGGGTTGTTTGCCTGCGCCGGGGTTTATCCGTGGACCACCGTGAGATCTAGATCCGGTCGGATCTACGCAGTATGACGGGTATTATTTCGCTAAGGAAATAATAGCCGAGGGTACTATTTCGCCAAGGAAATAGTAGCCTTTAATTCTCGGGATCAAAGACCAAGCTTTGATCCGGAGTACGCCTGCGTAGATCTGAGATCCGGTTCCTATCGAACTCTTGCCTTATTTGGCGTTGATGGTCGCCGAGCACCAGATCTGGAAGAACAAGTCATCGAAGTCCCAAAGCTTGGATCTTTTTTAGATCTGAGTCTTCTATCCAGCAGAGCTTCGCCTCTTCAAATTTTCCAACCCTTGAACAAATGAACCAAGCCCCCTATTTATAGGCACTCTGAACTGTGCCAGGGCACAGATCTGGCCGGCCACCGAGCCACCTATGGGTGGCTCGGCTTTGGCCGAGCCACCTATAGGTGGCTCGGTTTTGGCCGAGCCCCTATAGGTATTTGGGTTCTGTCGTTTTCCGTCTTTCGGTTCTGTCCGTGATTCGGTTGTGTGGTTGATTTAGACTCTGATTCGTTGACCTGATTTGGCAGTAAATCCGATTCCTGATTTGGCAGTAAATCCACTTCTGAGTTCGAGTCCGAAACTGATCTTGATTCGATCGTGATTCGTCCGAGTCCGCCCTTGGTTGGATGACTTGTTGACTCTTCAACCCGTTAGCTTGATTCCGCACGCGAGTGGATTTATTCCGTTGTTTGCGTGCGGTTCATTAGCTTCGTAGCCTCATTAATCCGCTTTGTCACGTATCACTTGGCTTCGGCGTTGTGGACTAACAATCGTGTCTGCATACGTCGCCCGATGGTCGGTTCGTCGAATCGGCGTTGTTGAGCTATGTTAAGGGACCTATAGGCAGTTTTATACGCCTACAATCCATATCATATATGGGTATGCAGAGTTGATGCGTCCTTACTGTGACTAATAGCTCAGTTTTGGGAGGCTGTGCAAGTGATACTGCTAGTGCTGCCAGTGCATCCGCGTAAGCGTTCTGGAGGCGAGGGATGTATTCAATAAAGAATTCTTCAAAAGAATCTGCCATTTTGATGGCCTCCTGGTGGTACGGGATCAGGTCTTGGTTCCTGACTTCATATTCTCCACGGACTTGGTTGACTATCAATTGAGAATCCCCAAAAGCTTCGAGATATTCGACCCCCAGCTCCTTGGCGAAAATGAGTCCAATAAGAAGCGCATTGTACTCGGCTACGTTATTGGAACATGGACTAGTCAGTGAATAAGCCCGAGGCATCACATGTATCCCCGGGGAAACTAAGACAACTCTAACTCCGGAGGAGACTTTAGGACATCCGGGGGTTATTTCCCTATTAACTGCTCTCGAAGCATCATCGAAGTATAATTGCCATACTTGTTGGTGTGATGTAGTGTTAACCTCGTGGGTTTCATCCGGCAAGTCATCATATACTTCTGCCGTATCCGTTGTCGGGTTTGCCGCCAAAAGATCACAAATCGCTTGTCCTTTGATCGACTTCTGCTGTTTGAAGTGCAAATCATATTGGGACAAGAGAAGGGCCCACTTCGCTAACCGCCAATTCATAGAGGTCGGTTGCGTCATAAATACCCGTACTGGATTAACGTTAGAAATAACGTAAATCGTCTGTCCAACCAGGTAATGCCGCATCTTTTGCACTGCGAACACTAATGCGAGACATTCTTTCTCAATCATCGGATATCGAGACTCGGTGCCTACCAAGGTCCGACTTAGGTAATAGACTACCTGTTCGTGACCATTATCATCGTCTTGTGCTAGTAACGCACTTATCGAGTGGTTCATCGCCTTGAGGTAAATCAAGAACGGTTTACCCGATTTTGGTGCAACGAAAACAGGAGGATTCATCAGATAGGTTTCGATATCTTCGAGTGCTTTTTGGCAGGCGTCGTCCCAAATAAATGACACACCTTTCTTGTTTAGCTTAGAGAATGGTTGGCACTTCCCAGAAAGATTTGAGATGAACCGCCGGATGTAAGCTAAACGCCCTTGCAATCCTCTGAGTTCTCTCAGATTTCTAGGGGGTTGCAGTTCATATATCGCCTTCACTTTATCAGGATCGATATGTATACCCTTAGTGGTGACGACGAATCTAAGGAATTTTTCCGCTGGACATTCCAAGGAAGGATTTAGTAGGGTTCATCTTCAATTGATGACTCCGCATGAGATCGAACATCGTCTTCAAGTCCTTGATGTGATCTTCTTTGGTGCGGCTTTTTACAACCAAATCATCAACGTAGCACTCGACTGTTTTCGTGAGATGTTCATAGAAAATCTTAGTCATTGCTCGCTGGTACGTGGCGCCTGCATTCTTTAGACCGAATGGCATCACCGTGTAGCAAAAGACACCAAGGGGCGTTCTGAACGCTGTATGCTTCTCATCGTCTGGGTGCATCTTGATTTGGTTATATCCTGAAAAACCATCCATAAAAGACATTCTCTTAAATCCGCACGTATTGTCGATAATGACATCTGTGATTGGGAGAGGGAAGTTGTCTTTTGGACATGCCGTATTCAGGTCCCTAAAGTCGATACAGATCCTGATTTTACCGTTCTTCTTCATGACTGGAACGATATTGGCTAGCCAGTCTGGATGTTGCTCCTCTCGGATGAATCCTGATTCGATTAATTTCTTAATCTCTGCCTCAATGGCTTCCAAAATCTGCGGACGAAACCGTCTTTGCTGTTGTTTGACAGGTTTGGCATCCGACTTGATATCGAGGCGGTGCATTACCACATTGGGGTTGAGCCCTGGCATGTATTCATAGTTCCAAGCGAAGACGTCAATATATTCTCTGATGAGAGCAATTAATTCCTCCTTCTCATTTGAGGGAAGACTATCGCTGATGAATATAGGCTTTGGGTTGGCCTCGTCACCCATGTTTACTTGGACTATTTTATCTTCACTGGGGGGTTCCCTCTGTTTGAACCTATCACCATACTGCATGTTCATGTGATGAACCCACGGGTCTTCCCATGTTGGTATTTGATCATCGTTCTCCATTGTGGACGGATCAGCTGTAGCCATGTTCGCCATTAGGGCTTTGAATGCTTCCCCCAGACTTGTATCGGAATCCCATTCTAAAGAATCTGACGGGTAACCATCTTTGTATTGCTCAGATGATTGGTTATTGATTAACCAGCAACATTCGTCTTCTGAAGAAGATTCATACCCTAACCCTCGTCTAAATTTATAATAATCATCCGGTTTCCCTTTTGGTACATATGTTGCTTTGGCTGGAATACGGGGACCTCGATCGAAGTATAAACCTTCTCCGAGTGTGAAATCATATCCTTGTTTTTCCATGAGCTTGCGCGCTTCCGGACTATACTTAGATAAATGCCGACCAAGTTTGTCATCATTCTCAACTTCCCTTAAGAAATGATCTAGTAATGCAAAACCCTCTCCTTTACCGTAAATCACTTCTCTTTGGCCTACTATTTTGGTAGGGATGACCAGGGTTGTTCCGAAAGAATGCTAGAGGCGTTTCTTTGCTATATAGGACGATCGAAGCGGTACATATAAATCGGGATTATCATACAATTCTTTTATCATATCATCAAGAGACAGTGAGTACTCTATATCGTTATTTATTTTATTATTGGCAAGTTGCCAGTTACAACTGCCATCTGACGATTGTTCATCGTCAAGGTTGATTACAAAGGGTACAATGTCGTTTAAAACATACCCTCCATTATAATCAAGTCCGGCTTCGGTATCAGCTTCTTCTCCGCTGTCCGTGCCATGGGCTGATGATTCAGTATCAGATTCGTTACCATAAAGGAGAGAATCAGTGAAATAATTCTCATACCCTTTGAATGGTTGCTTATCCGCGACCACCGTCCTAACCTTATTATCAGTGTCGACATATTTCAAACACTGATGGAGAGTGGAAAGGATTATAACGTTACTATGGATCCAAGGTCGTCCCAATAGTAAGTTATATGAAGTCTCAGAATCGATCACATAACATGTGACTTCCATCTTCAAATCACCCATTTGACATTTTATCCGGATCTTACCCAAGGGTCTTGACCCTCTAGTATTGAATCCATAGATGACAGTGCCTGTGGACGCCAACTTACTAACCGGAATGTCGAGGCTATGCATCAAGCGAAGTGGCATAATACTCACAGCAGAACCTGGATCGACTTGGATTCGGTTGACTTTGCTGGAGCCAATGTACCCAATGAAATATAGGGGTCGATCATGGTTTGAATTATTCATCTGCATATCCTCTTTGGTGAAGGTAATGCAGGGAAGGTTTTTAGCCACTATATTGCAGTGTTGAATTAACGGTTCTGGCTCTTCAAGTGCCGGCTTGATCCGAGTAAGGAACACTTCTGAATTGGCCAAGGCTTCTTGCAAGGCTTCCCTGGTTTCTTTAGACAACCGTAAAAACTCATACAATGTTATCCGCACTGGGATGTTAGCTAGTTGAGCCATAATATCGAAGACGTGTGGAGTGTTCGAGCTTTCTGGTTTATCTCTTCCAATCGGACGATTAAAACGAGACTGCTTCGGATTCTGAACCTCCTGGGCCTTCTTTTCTTTCTGTTTATTAACCGGTTGTCGTCGAGCTTCTTCAACCGGTTTAGGAGTTGTAATCACACCCAGCTCCGTGAGAGTTTTGGCTGGTCCCCGTTTAGTTACCCCCTGCTCAGCTAACTGATCACTAGGTGATGGATAGTTGAAGTGATACTCATTTCCGCTTCTAGTGGCAAAGACTTCTTGTTCTTCTTCGGAGAGCGGGAAGGTTGGAACTTCATTACCATCCTCTTCAAAGATCGCGGAGGTAGCATTGCAGGACTTGCCTTTACCCTTTCTGGTCGAGGAAGTCGTCCACTGATCGTCTTCAATTAGATCGGGATGGACCCAGAGGATTTCGCCGTTTGAGGCTGTGTGTGGCACAAGTCCTTTTTGGTGCTGTCCATATGGGTCATCATTCACCATCTTCATTCCTACTTTGGTGATGCGTTTTGGTTCAAACCATGCTGTGGGCACTGATCCAAAGCTGATTGATACTGCATTTGCTCCGAAATTCTTGGACGGCTTCGGGGTTATGACACCTACATCAATTAACGCCTGAATCTTATCCTTGATATGGTAGCATGACTTGGTAGGGTGATGGACCACTCTATGGTATGCGCAATACTCCGGATCCGTCACTTTGCTAGCCCTTTCTTGATCCACGATCGCCGGCAGCTGGATTTTGTTATTTTCCAACAGGTACTTAAAGATGTCGGGAACTTCGTCATCTTTGAAAGAGTACACTTTAGGAAATCTTAGCTCCGAAGATTTCTGCTTCTGAGGCCGTTGTTGCCATTGCGACTGCGACTATTGTGGTGCTCATTGCTGCTGTTATTGCTGAGGTTGCAATTGGAAAGTTTGATTAGCATCAACTGCATTAGCATGTGCCTTACCTTTCCCTCGTGGGACGAAATTCTGCTGCGGAGCATTCGTCGCCTGTTGGCCTCTTTCCGCCTTCTTCCTTCTGAGGAATCGCTCGGCTTGCTCTCCTCGAACATTCAAATCCTTTCATGTTTTGAATGGTGCTATCTCCATTGCTTCCAACACGTCCAACGCGAGGTTGTTGTGGCAAGTCTGGAGAATGAACTCCTCAGTGATCAGGTCCTGACAGTTCATTGCCTTGTTCCGGAACCTTTTGACGAAGGTATCAACCAATTCCCCGTCTTTTTGTTTCTCGTCAAGCAACGACCCGATGGATATCTCGGTGTCATCGTCGAAGAAGTTACTGAGGAATTTAGTCTCCATGTCGTCCCAGCTATTAACGCTTCCTGGCTTGAGGCGGCGATACCAATCGAAGGCGGCTCCACGAAGAGTGCCAACGAAGGACCGTACCATCAAAGGCTCATTACCAGAGATAACCCCTAGGTGTGATTTGAAGTAAATCAAATGCTGGGTAGGTGAACCTATCCCATTAAACGGTGTGAAGTTAATTAGATTGAACTTCGCCGGATATGGGATTGATTCCCATTTCTTGGGTATGGACAAGGAATGCCCGTCTTCTTCTTCTCTTGAGCGGAAATCAATGTATTGATTTTTCTCTCGAGGTTTTTAATCTTCAAGCTTTCACCTGTGTTTTCGCTAGCATTCTCGTTACCACCCCCTGCATTGATGGGAGGATTATTGGCATTATGAGCTTCATTCGCATTTGTGTCCTCATCCTCCTGATTAACCTGGTTATGACGACTTGGTTCGCCTTGCTGGTTTGTCAGTGCTTGGATTTGTTGGTTATGCATTTCTCTCATATTCTGCATGGCCATCTGTATTTTGAACCTGAAGCTCTCCTGTTGCTTAGCCATGGCTTCTTCGAGTATCTTGGCCACTTGTTCTGCACTTATCATAAGTGACTCGCGGGGTTGTCCCTCGCTGGATACGGTATTATCTGATGTGACCGTAGAGCCGGCATCCGATTCTTCATCTTCTGAAGGTAATCTTGTCCGAATCCTACCATAAGTTGCTCGTATGATGGCTCCAGACTGCAGACGTGTTATACGCCGGGATGCTTCTGGAATCGACTTGGCATTATCCCGTGCCGATGTGCCTTTGCTGGTCATATTTGTGGTGACCTTCGAAAATTCTCCGTCTTCAACCACCGTTCTCTTTCGTCGGAAACGCCTAGGCCTTGGTTTTGGCGTCTCGGTACTGAGCCTTTCGAAAACCGAAATTCTCTCGGGGACTGTATTGGTGCAGTTGCACTCCGACAATACTGTCCGAATGAGTTTGGAACAGGGGTATTGAGTCTTTAGTTCTCGAGGACTCCTTTTCTTGGTTTTACTTGTACCCCCAACACGATAGTACAACTCGTCAGTTTGAAGGTCGGAGTAACCTATCGTGTGTTGGCACGACTTCTCAGGTATAACGCTATCGTCATCAGACGATAATGTTTCCTTCTAAGGGCGAACTTCCTTCTTTGGGCTTTTAAGAGTCACACGCCTCGAAACATGCCTTTGTGGGCGTGAGTTCTCAGTGGGCTCCTGGACTTCAATACGCAAATTAGTGCGCCTGGCTACCCAGATTTCTTTGTCATGTTGAGGGTGGCGGCGACTCCCAGCATGTTGAGTCGTTCGGGGCTTCTTCATCGGGCCCAAACGTTCTTGAACTGGAGCTTTGCATCGTCCATCATGAAGTGGACCGAGGAGCTCCAAAACTGACTTCTTTCTTCGGGATGATTCTGCGTGATCTCCCGGAGTAGCTATGGGAATTATCGACGATTTAGGTTGGTTCGCCGGAGGTTGAACTTTTGCTGAAGGCTGCAAAGGTCGCTCTTTAGCCTGAATCGCCATTTTAGACTTCGGCCTCCAGACTTGGCGGGTTGGTGGTGGCTTTTTGGCCACTTCCTTCTGTAGTCTTCTGTGGGCTTCTTGGACTTGAGCCCGTGCTTGCGCTGACAGTGCGTGGCGCTTGTGAATGCGCTCATCAAGTGTTGAACGATTCCGTTTGACACGAATCTATTCATTCATTGGCGGCTTGGAGGAGCTTCCATTAATTGTTTGTTGAGGCTGTTTGCCTCTCCTGCTCTTCAGATATGCGTTATAGCGGATCCCGTCAGTGGACTCCATTGCCTTTGCGAGTTGCCGCGCCAGGCGTTAACGTCGCCTCTGGCGAGCTCTCTTTGAAAGAGTCACTACTCCTTCAACAGCGGAGGCGTTGGAGAGAACTAATTTGACCTGGTTGGAGGTCGGTGGAGCTTCACCCAATGCAACTTCGGCATCAATTTGGGTGAGATCTTCGTTGGCATTCTGCACTTCTTCATACCAACGGACTTTTCTCCTAGAGGAGAACTTCTTGGACTTGCGGGGGGAGGTGGATCCGGACGAGGATGACAGATACTCCTCGAACTTTTGTTGGTCGAATTCATACTCGACCTCCTCCTCGACCGGGATTGAGATCCGCGGCTACGACGCAACGATCTCGGCAGCGAGATCGGTGGCTCCCACTGTTGGTCGCCAGATTGTTCGCGGTGAAAGTCATTTTCATTGAAGTCATTGTGTTCTTGTGCAACAGTTTTTTTTTCGGTTACAAAAGATCCGGTCTTTTTATAAGATCCGGTTATAACAAAATCAAAGAAAGAAAAAGATTACAACTTTCCTTTTCTCGAACAAATCGTAAGATCCTGTTTTGCGGTCTCTTTCTTATGTGGGTTCTTCGCCTGCGCCAGGGTTAATCCGTGGACCACCGCGTGATCTTGATCCGGTCGGATCTACACGGTATGACGGGTGTTATTTCACGAAGAAAATAACAGCCGGGGGTACTATTTCACCAAGGAAATAATAGCCTTTAGTAATCAAAATCGACCAAGCGAAATCGATACTTTTCTCGGGATCAAAAACCAAGTTTTGATCCGGAGGATAACCGTGTGGATCTCAGATCTGATCTCTCTCTCGAACTCCTACCTTGTTTGACGTGGATGATCGCAAAGAACCAGATCTGAAAATGTCCAAGTCTTCAAAGCTTCAAAAATCCAAAATTGAGCTCTCAATCCAGCAGAGTTTCGCCTCAAAAAGTTCCCCCCTCAACAATGAGCCTGCCCCCTCTATTTATAGGTATTTCAGGTCAGATCTGGGCTCAGATCTGAACCTAGATCCGTGGATCCGCAAAGTGGCTCGCGGCCGCCTTGGTGGCTCGGCCCAGCGACCACCAAGAGGTGGCTCGATGTGAGCACCAAGGTGGTTGGCCGCCACTTGGCTGGCCTCGGCCGGCACCGGTGGCTCGCCCGCCGGCACCTGGTGGGATGCACGTGCGTGGCGAGCCTCTAGGCAGGTGCCGCTCGACTACCGAGCCACCAAAAGGTGGCTTTGGTCGGCCGCCGAGCCACCTAGGGTGGTTCGGCCACCGAAGCCACCAAAATGGTGGTCAGTGGCCACCGAGCACCACACGGTGCTCGGCCACCGAGCCACCTAGGTGGCTCGGTGAGCCACCTGAGCGGCTCGGTCTTGGCCGAGCTCTTCCCGGGGTGTGCCGTTTCGTCCGTTTCGCTGTTTATCCGAGCTTCGTTGTTGATCCGATTTAGTAGTCTGGATCCTGATTTGGTAGTAAATCCTCCTTGGAGTTCGAGTCTGTTCCCGATCGTTGTTTGATGTGGTGGACTCTATGGTTGGATGACTCATTGATTCATCGACCTGTTAGCTTAATTCCGCACACGAGTGGATGTATTCCGTTGTTTGTGTGTGGTTCGTTAACCTCGTCGCCTCGTTAATCCGCTTCGTTGCGTGTAACTTGGCTTCGGTGTTGTGGTCTAACGATCGTGTTTAGATACGTCACCCGATGGTTCGTTGGTTTGTCGAAGCACCGTGCCGAGCTGTGCTAAGGGACCCATAGGCAGTTTTATACGCCTACAGAGACAAGGCTCAACTGTTCCAAACGAATAATTAACGGAACATTCTATAATGATCGTGGGGAGGATACTATATTCCTCAGAATGGAGCTAGATCAAGCCCACACATATATCCTGAGCAATGATACTACATTTAACATATACACGGCGTAAGTATTTAACTGTTTGAATCAGATCATATCACATCATAATAACTATCTCTATTTAACTGTTATAAATGATTTTATTCTAGGCTTCACATCCGATATGTCCAGACTATTCTTAAATGCAGAACAAAAAATAAAAGAGTTATGGATATACACTCTAGACAATTCACTGCATGGCTGAAGGGTGAAGTAAGATCTATTTACATTTCTGATTCGTATATCAAATATACGTGCCTGCCAACAGATATTTAAACTATTTGTTTATTTTCATAAAGGTTAATCGACGGATTACTGTTCGCGGGAAAAATTGTTTTCTTCGTTGATGATTCCATTGATTACTTTGTTAACAGTTTATCAGTTACAAAGATCCGGTCTTTGTGTAAGATCCGGTTACAATAAAATCAAAAGAAAATGAAAATTACAACTTTCCTTTTATGTCGAACGAATCGCGAGATCCTGTTTTGCGGTCTCTCGCTTCTGTGGGTTCTTCGCCTGCGCCAGGGTTAATCCGTGGACCACCGCGCGATCTAGATCTGGTCGTATCTACACGGTATGATGGGTGCTATTTCACAAAGGAAATAACAGTCGGGGGTACTATTTCACCAAGGAAATAATAGCCTTCTCGGGATCAAAAACCAAGTTTTGATCCGGAGTATTACCGTGTGGATCTCAGATCTGATCTCTCGAACTCCTACCTTTTTTGACGTGGATGCTCGCCAAGAACCAGGTCTGAAAGTGTCCAAGTCTTCAAAGCTTGAAAATCCGAAGGTGAGTTCTCAATACGACAGAGTTTCGGCTCCAAAAGTTCCAACCCCTTGAAAATGAGCTCTTACTCCTCTATTTTAGCCTCTGAAAGCGGATCTGGGCCCAGATCTGGGCCTAGATCTGAGTGTGGCTCGGCCACCGAGCCACCCATCTTGGGGTGGCTTGGTTTTGGCCAGGTGTTCGCCGTTATGTCCGTTGTCCGGTTTCGCGGTTTATCCAAGTTTTATTGTTGATCTGGACTCTAATTTGGCAGTCCGGATCCCGATATGGCAGTAAATCCGCTTCGTCGTTGATCTGAACTCTGATTTGGCAGTCTGGATCCCGATTTGGCAGTAAATCCGCCTTGGAGTTCGAGTTCGAATCTGTTATATAGTTGGATGACTCGTTGACTCACCGAACCGTTAGCTTGATTCCGCACGCGAGTGGATGTATTCCGTTGTTTGTGTGCGGTTCGTTAGCCTCGTCGCCTCGTTAATCCGCTTCGTTGCGTGTCACTTGGCTTCGGTGTTGCGGATTAACGCTCGTGTTTAGATACATCACCCGATGGTTGGTTGGTTTGTCGAATCGTCGTGTCGAGCTTTGTTAAGGGACCTATAAGCAGTTTTATACGCCTACAGATACCCCGTCCAAAGTATTTCAGTCTCGTTCATTTATAGAAGAGTCTGGAATACTTTGGATATGATTGTCCCAACCTTCAGTCGGCGTAACGGGACCTTGGAATGGCTTATGTTCTTGATTCTTTCAATCCTTCAGGCTATTCGGTGCTTTGTCGAATGTCTGTAAGGGTTCCGGTGCTGCATTTATTGTCTGACCGTTGTCGGAATTTTAAACTTGAAGTCGATTCCTGATTTTCTGATCTTTAGCTCGTGTTTGCTGATTCAACATAGAGCTGACCATCGATTGTTGGCGTTGTCCGGCGTAGTGTTGTTGAGTTATCCTTAAGAATATTTTTAGAAAAATATTCTCCAGAAACTTCTCAACCGAAAATAGGAATAGTTTATACTCGTATACCTTATTGGAGTATTTTTCATGTCTAAATGAGCCGAACCGGCCTAATAATGACCCAAAAAAGGCAGTAATTAGGCTCAAAAAATCTTCCGACCCTTTCAAATGTGTGGGAGAGGAAAGAATAAACAAAGGGTTGAACCCTCGGTCTATTTGAAGTTGTTTCGATGCTCGGTTCAGCTTCAATTTGAATTCTGGTTCAAATCTAATTCAAATCTGGTTCAAACTGGTTCAACCTGGTTCAAGACTTGTTCAACCTAGTTCAAGGCTGGTTCAGGACTGGTTCAAGACTGGTTCAGACTGGTTCATCCTGGTCTGGTCTGGTTCAGCCTGGTTTGGCCTAGTTTGGCCTGGTTCAGCCTCTTTTGAACTGATTTAGACTGGTCTAGTCTAGTTTAACCTAGTCCGGTCTGGTTCAAGGCTGGTTCACCTATAAAAGAGCTCCTTTCCTCTCCTTCTAGGGACGGTTCCCCCTTGTCCTCTTTTTTTGTTTTTCTCTTCCTTCGTGCATCTTTTCTCCCTCAAATCTTCATATTTGTCTTAGATCTATCCTTCCTTTTGATCTTAGACTGAAAAATCCTTCAAAAATCTTCATATAAAAATTTCTCTTAGACCCCTCGAGCACGTGGTTCGAGCCTATTTCAAGATCTAATTTTTTTGTGCCGGATCCTCGAGCTTTTCCTCAGGTAAACCCTCCATAATTTTGGCATATTTCATGTTTAATTTAGTACATGAATTTGTAGGATTGCATATGAGGATTAGGGTTTGTGATTTGACACCTCGAGCTCATCTTTCTGGGGGTAGAATTTGGAGGTCTGAAGGATTTAATTATAATAAAGAGGGGATAAAATTTTAGGGTTAGAGTTTGTCACCCTAACTAAATTTTTTTTTTGTATCTGACCCCCTGATTTACTTTGCAGATCATCATGTCGCACATCCCGAGAGGCCGCTCCCCTACTGCGTCGGCTGATGGCGTGCTTCCCTCGTATGCTGGTGAGCTCTTTTTGGCGTATTTGTAAATTTGTAGATTAGTCCTTTAACCCCATTTTGTTCTCCTCGGTGAGACAATCGGTAAGTGCCTTGATTCTCCTTGGCGAGGATCGACGCTTTAAAGATGGGTTTTGCTTGGTCAAAACCATATCTCAAAATAAATAAAGGGGACGTTTTGACGCTGCATTGTGCCTTATAAGGCAGGGATATGTTTTTGATATATCCAACCTTATAAGTGCATAATGTGGCCAAATCGTCTCACCCTTTATAAGGCAGTGACTCTATCTTACCCATTCGTAGGATGAGTTCAACTTCCTTTTATAACTGAGACTAACAAACACTTAATTGCTTGTTTTCAGTGGAATATCCCTCTAGAGCATTCTCGTCTCATGCAGTGGACGGACGTCGTGACGAGTATTATTCCACCTCAGATGATTTTTCACCTATCCCGCTTACTCTTCAGTTTGTTCCGGGCACGTCTACAGAGGTTGCCCAAGTGGTGAAGGAAGGTGCACATCGAGCTCTTCGACAGTTGCTTACGGATGCGCCTTTCGTGAAGGATGCCAGTTCTATTCAGTCTCTCAGGAAGACTAACTTTTTATTTGGCAACTCTGTTAGAGATCCTGATGCAGTGTTCATTGATGCCGAGCAGTGGCTTCATAGAAATGGCAATGGTTTTCTGTATTTGCCTAAGATTCCTCGACACCGCTCGTTGACTGAGCTCAGGCGTCAGGCTGTGACACGGGAGATGTCGTGGCGCTTGACGGAGGAGCATGAGAGCATTCACTGTGGCTATATCATTCATCAGGAAGCTCCTAGTTCGAGCAGGAATCATTTTATTGGATTGCGTCCTGGAGTACTGGGACTAGATGCACCGCCGCGTAACGAGTTTCTTGCCTTTGCTTCTACTTTGAGGAATCGCCTCGCTGACTTAGGATGGGAGATGCCTGCGATGCGTCATAGATTTTATGGCTGGGTCCATTCTTTAGACAAGCTTTGGTGGACTCGCACGACGAAATACGTCTTAAGCCGATGGAGCGAGGAGTTGCACGCTTGTGGTCTATATGAAGCTTTTCGTTCCACCATGTATGGCTTACCCGTCAGCGCTAAGCATTTCTTTGCTTTGTGTGAGCTCTATAACCCGGATTCGAACACTTTTCTGACTAGGAACGGGGAGTTGGGCTTGGCTCTCCATGAGATGCACAAGATTTCTGGTTTGCCCATGGGTCAGATGTTATATCAGGAGTACTTTCCTTCCAATCCTGAATTGAGTCAGCTGAAGGACCGTATGCCCGACCGCTACGAGACTTTATGGGATCTCACATGTCACTATCATATTGCTTTGGCACAGTCTGAGCCTTTAGCGAAGAGGACTAAATCACATGTTAGCCTGAAGCAGTTCGCGTCTTATTTGTTCAGAAATCTAGAGAGCAATTCTGGCGAGGCTATTTGTGAGCTGGCACCACTCACTCCTTCAGGGGTTAATAGTCTACTGAAGAAGATTGACGCTCATTCCTATACCATTAGCAGTCATCAGGGTGGCTTTCCTGCAAGGACCAAGTTTAAATCATTCTTATGGCATGCGACCACACCGATTCGGCCGATGACCCTTCTTGCCGGTTACCTCGCTAACTGGTTAAAGAAATGCGTCGTCCCATATCAGTCCGGTGACATTTTGCCATTAGAAGTGCTCTACCCAGCGGTTCAACTTGCTTACAAAAAGGAACTTTCGCTTCTTCTGGTGATGGTAGCTAACATTCATCGAGCAGGCTTCGACGGATTTTCTAGGCGCTTTTACACGGAAAGAAGCGTGAACCTCGCGGCCTCAGATTCCCACTATTAAGGTTGAGCTTTCCATACACTTATTTGATGGCCTTGGTTCGCCTTCATCGCTTCTGATATGATGTCGGCTTAACGAACCAGCCACAGCACTTGCTCTGTTCCCCTACTTACAATTGCTGGAGAAGCGCTAGTGGGGGGACGAGGCATCCCTGACATTCAGAAAGCAGCTGACCAGTGTCCACCAAGTGTTGGCGCATTTTCACTTGCTTTTCGCAGCTTCTCAGCCGATATTTGCGAGTGTTTGCATTGATCAGGAGAAGCCGAGAGAGTATCGAACTCGCTTTAATTGGCTACGTGAACATTTAGGCCGGGTTATTTGATCCTTTCCGGGTGCAGACATCAGATGTTTTATAGCAGCCATATCTGCCCTCCGATTCGCCGCCCAGTTTGGCTTATGATCAGCTTTATGTCCCCGGCGAATCCACGTTAGCAGCTTCCGGATTCATGGAGGTTTTTTTTTTTTTTTTTTTTTTTGCCGGGTGGAACGGTCTCGGGGCATGGTTGTGCGATCCGTGACCGCGGCTGCTACTCGGTGCTAAGGGTCAGTCTTCCGAGTGCCTGACGCGCAGGTGAATCTTTCACCCTTCTTAAGGCTGCAAGGTGGCTTATAGCAGCTAATAAAACTGTCCCCGTGAAGCCGATTGCAGAGTTAGTGGCTGAGGAGGCTTCTCATGCTGATTCTCGTGTGATTTGGGAAGGTGCTCGGTTACAGAGGATGCGGAGCAAGACTCGTCGGATTGACAAAGAAGGAAAGAAGATCTTCAATTCTGCTGATGAAGCTTCAGGTGGAGATTTTGAAGATTATGAGGACTGTTCCGAGCGAGGTTAACTACTTATAAATTTTTTTTTTCTGTCTTCCAGAATTATTAGTCCTGACAATGGCTTGATGTTTCAGAGACCGCGGCTGACAAGGACGAAGAATTATGTCCTTCTTCCTAGGTAAGACCTTCGATTGTTGTCCCTACTGTTAGGCGGAAGAGATTTGCCCACAAGCCGCATGCAGATTCACGAGCATCTGAGATGGATTTGGCTGGTGATGATCCTGCTAGTGATGGAGGTAACATCTACCCTATAAATCATCGTTTTGATCATTTAGAACTTTGACTCATGCTTTCCTATCTTTTATGTAGGAGAGCGTGGGGATAACGAGATGAGTCATGATCCTGCTCCTCATAATTGTGCATTTTCTGGTGAACCTGACTCACCATACCAGGTAGAAAAGCCTACAGAAACTACCGACGTTAGGGAGACCATCAACGTAGGACCCGATTCAGCGAATCCAGGTACATCTACCATTGACAATGTACTCACAAAAGAGTTGAACGATTCGGAATTCGTGCATTCCTTAATTGTCTCTATGCTCCTTGCTCTTTTAGACAAACCGCAGGAGGCAAACGTGGATCTGGGGAATAGAGAGGCTAACACACCCATAAGAGGTAACTCATTTCCATTGGTCGTAGTCTCTTTATTCTTCTTTTGCACTTATATTCTCTTGTGTCAGATTTCTCGATTGATGATTTTGACGAGGAAGGTTTGCTTGTGGACACTCCTATGCTCCACTTCATGTATGGCTCTCCTCAGATTGATGACCATATGCCTGAAGATATGTTTCCTGAGTCTACACTTCCTAAGAATCCCGAGGATGGTCCTTCTGAAGGTATGTGCCTCTTCTCAAGTTAATTATAGGACTAGCCAATTTTTGACTAATGCAGCTATAATGTGATGCATTTGAACATTCCGTTTTGTGTTTAATAGGAGCTTTTGTCGAGACTGATCCTGTTGAGCTGGCTGTGAGACCAACTACACCAGCTGATACATCCACAGCCGTTACACCTCCACTACCCCCAGTGACTCAAGGGGAAGGAGGTATAAATTAAGCAACTGAGAAATATCATTTATTTCTTCATTAAGGCTTTTGACGGATTTCTCCTTTTTGTGTAGGGCTTTCTTCTCGGCTTCATGTCCTTGTGAAGGAGTTGTTATCAGACAATGACCCTGAGAAGATCGTCATCTGCATAGTTGTTATCAGGCTACCCGGCGACACGTGTTAGGTGTTGACTTTAGGATTTTTGGCCAACCCTCAGCCTTCAATGGGTTTGATAAGCCTTTACCGACTACCGTTTGAGTCGGGCTAGCATGCGGATTGTCTAAATCCGTTCCGCATGTAACGTTGTGCTAAGAGAGTGAATTCTCTGAGACTTTGTGCTATGATGTTGAATAAATAGACTTCGCCATTGTTACAGGAATAGGCTACCCGGCAACGTGTATTAGACGCTAACTTATCCCTACTTAGGCTTCGGGATGAAATACCCCAGAATCGAACTCTGGTGTTTTTTTTCTACGAAGAAAGACTAAACCGGCGACGTGTGTTAGGCGTCGTCATATCCTTTCTTAGGATTCAGGATGAAATTCCCCATGCGTGTAAGGCATGGATTTTGGTGTTATTAATAACAACCTGACATAATGTTGAATATGTGGACGGGTGTTCTTTTTAACGGTTAAGAACTAACCGGCAGTGCGGGTTAGGCGCAGGCTTATCCCTGCTTAGGTTTCAGGATAGAATACCCCAGAATCGAACTCTGGTGTCTTTTTCTTCGGAGAAAGACTAAACTGGCAGTGCGTGTTAGGCGCAGACTTATCCCTACTTAGAATTCAGGATAAACTTCCTAGGATGAATCCTATATTGATAAATTCTTGGAAAAAGGTTGGTGTGGGAAAGGAAGAATTTTATATTCTATTTCCCGGTCTTCTTTTAGGGTGAAGGTGAACCCGAAAACAAGGAAGGAAGAATTTTATATTCTATTTCTTGATTTTGGAAATGAAGAATTTTATATTCTATTTCCAGTGCAAAAAGAAACTAGAAGTGGGATCTCCACACCGAGAATCCGGAAGATCTAGATAAACTTACCTTTTATAGGATTGATTATCTAATTTGAAGATGAATTCCTCGTTTATCGAAGTGAAATTTCAACTTCGGTTACAACCATGAGAAGGCTTAACCAAAGAGAAAAAAAGAAGGGAGTTCTTTCGTTTATCGAAAGGGGACTCTGGGGCTTAACCAAAGAGAAAAAAAGAAGGGAGTTCTTTCGTTTATCGAAAGGGGACTCTGAACTGAAAGTGAACCTCTTGTTCATGGAAGAAGGGAGTTCTTTCGTTTATCGAAAGGGGACTCTGAACTGAAAGTGAACCTCTTGTTCATGGAAAGAATCATGAGGGGAGTTTGTTGGTGGTTTGGACCAGAAAGACATTTTTGATGGACTCACTGTCAATTAAAATTGATCAGTGAGGGATTTTGGTGGTGAAAATAATTTTGGGTTATCCTCTTAGAATATTAAGTGTAACATTCTTCAAGGAACTTCCCGATAAATGGGTTATCCTGAATGTACTAGGGATAGTATTTTTTCAGGAACTTCCTATTTATTGGCATTAATTGCCTGACGCCCTCTTGAGTAATCAGGCGATATGCACCGTTTGAGTAGACTGTGTCTATCACAAACGGTCCTTCCCATTTGGGTTCAAATTTACCTTTCTTCTTGGAGTTGAGGATTATCGGTCGGCGAGCAGCGAGGACCAGATCTCCTTCCTTGAAGCTTCTCTGTCGGACTCTCTTGTTAAAAGCCCAAGATATTCTAGCTTGATAAAACTCAATGTGTTGTTGAGCTTCCAAGCGCTTTTCATCCAACCTTTCGAGTTCTTCGAGACGTTTTTGATGTTGTTCTTCTGTCGTCATCTCAGTCGTGAGGGCGATCCGAAGGGATGGAATTTGGATCTCTAATGGTAGCACAGCTTCACATCCATATACCAACGAATATGGGGTAGCTCCTGTAGGTGTGCGTATGGTGGTACGATAAGCCCAGAGTGCTTCACCGACTTTATCGTCCCAGACTCGTTTATTGGTCTTCATGAGCTTTGACAGGATCTTAATGATCGTCTTGTTAAACGCCTCAGCTAATCCATTCGCAGCGGGATAATAAGCTGTTGACGAAACATCTTAAATTTTGAACTTGTCACAAAACCTGACAAAGGCGTTGCTTATGAACTGTGGACCGTTGTCATGAATGATCCGTCTTGGCACGCCGTGTCGGTATATGACATGATATTTGATGAAATTGATGACGTTGTTCGTCTTCACTTCTTTAAGCGGAATCTATTCAGCCCACTTTGAAAAGTAATCCGTGATTGCGAGAATGAATCGATCACCTTTGACTGAAGGGGGAAAAATAGGACCGACGATGTCCATGCCCCATGTCTCGAACGGCCAAGACGTGGTTGACGTGTGTAAATGCTCTGGTGGTTGGTGCATATAATCCATATGTATTTGACAAGCATGACACTCTCGGGCGTATTCGATTGTGTCACGAACCATTGTTGGCCAAAAATAACCTATTCTCCTGATGCGATCATACAGTTTGGGACCGGGGTGATGCGCACCGCATTCTCCTTCATGTGCTTTCTTATGAACTTCTTCTGCTTCTTTGTTCGAAAGGCATCGGAGTAACAAACCATCGTACCCTCGACGGTATAATGTATGTGTCTCGGTGTTATAGAAGAATCTTGGTGCTCTTCGGCGGATTGATTCCCTTTCTTTTACGTCCTCTAGCAAAATACCATATTGAACGTAGTCAATGATAGGAAAACGCCAATCTCGGGACTCAGACCCAAGTTGAGTTCCTCTTCAATCTCCATACTGTATATGGGTATGCAGAGTTGATGCGTCCTTACTGTGACTAATAGCTCAGTTTCGGGAGGCTGCGCAAGTGATACTGCTAGTGCTGCCAGTGCATCCGCATAAGCGTTCTGGAGACGAGGGATGTATTCAATAAAGAATTCTTCAAAAGAATCTGCCATTTTGATGGCCTCCTGGTGGTACGGGATCAGGTCTTGGTTCCTAACTTCATACTCTCCACGGACTTGGTTGACTATCAATTGAGAATCTCCAAAATCTTCGAGATATTCGACCCCCAGCTCCTTGGCGAAACTGAGTCCAATTAGAAGTGCGTTGTACTCAGCTACGTTATTGGAACATGGACTAGTCAATGAATAAGCCCGAGGCATCACATGCTTCCCCGGGGAAATTAAGACAACTCCAACTCCGGAGGAGACTGTAGAACATCCGGGGGTTATTACCTTATTAACTGCTCTCGAAGCACCATCGAAATATAATTGCCATACTTGTTAGTGCGACATAGTGTTAACCTCGTGGGTTTCATCCGGCAAGTCATTATATACTTCTGCCGTATCTGTGGTCGGGTTTGCCGCCAAAAGATCACAAATCGCTTGTCCTTTGATCGACTTCTGCTGTTTGAAGTGCAAATCATATTAGGACAAGAGAAGGGCCCACTTCGCTAACCGCCAATTCATAGAAGCCAGTTGCGTCATAAATACCTGTACTAGATTAACGTTAGAAATGACGTAAATCGTCTGTCCAACCAGGTAATGCCGCATCTTTTGCACTGCGAATAGCGAGTCATTCTTTCTCAATCATCGGATATCGAGACTCGGCGCCTACCACGGTCCAACTTAGGTAATAGACTGCCTGTTCGTGACCATTATCATCGTCTTGTGCTAGTAAAGCACTTATCGAGTGGTTCATCGCCTTGAGATAAATCAAGAACGGTCTACCTGACTTTGGTGCAACGAGAACAGGAGGATTCGTCAGATATGTTTTGATATCTTCGAATGCTTTTTGGCAAGCGTCGTCCCAGATAAATGACACCCCTTTCTTGTTTAGTTTAGAGAACGGTTAGCACTTCCCAGAAAGATTTGAGATGAATCGCCGGATGTAAGCTAACCGCCCTTGCATCCCTCTGAGCTCTCTTAGATTTCTAGGGGGTTGCAGTTCATGTATCGCCTTCACCTTATCAGGATCGATATGTATACCTTTAGTGGTGACGACGAATCTAAGGAATTTTCCGCTGGACATTCCCAGGAAGGATTTAGTGGGGTTCATCTTCAATTGATGACTCCGCATGAGATCGAACATCGTCTTCAAGTCCTTGATGTGATCTTCTTTGTTGCGGCTATTTACAACCAAATCATCAACGTAGCACTCGACTGTTTTCCTGAGATGTTCTTGGAAAATCTTAGTCATTGCTCGCTGGTACGTGGCTCCTGCATTCTTTAGACCGAAAGGCATCACCGTGTAGCAAAAGACACCGAGGGGCGTTCTGAACGCTGTATGCTTCTCGTCATCTGGGTGCATCTTGATTTGGTTATATCCTGAAAAGCCATCCATAAAATAGATTCTCTCAAATCCGCACGTGTTGTCGATAATGACATCTATGATTGGGAGAGGAAAGTCATCTTTTGGACATGCCGTATTCAGGTCCCTGAAATCAATGAAAATCCTAATTTTACCGTTCTTCTTCATGACTGGAACAATATTGGCTAGCCAGTCGGGATGTTGCTCTTCTCGGATAAATCCTGATTCGATCAATTTATTGACCTCTGCCTCAATGGCTTCCATAATCTGCGGACGAAACCGTCTTTGCTGTTGTTTGACAGGTTTGGCATCCGACTTGATATCGAGGCAGTGCATTGCTACATTAGGGTCGAGCCCTGGCATGTCTTCATAGTTCCAAGCGAAGACATCAATATATTCCCTGATGAGAACAATTAGTTCCTCTCTCTCATTTGAGGGAAGACTATCTCTGATGAATATAGGCTTTGGGTTGGCCTCGTCACCCATGTTAATTTGAACTATTGTATCTTCAGTGGGGGGTTCCCTCTGTTCGAACTTATCACCATATTGCATGTTCATGTGATGAACCCACGGGTCTTCCCATGTTGGCATTTGATCATCGTTCTCCATTGTGGACGGATCAGCTGTAGCCATGTTCACCATTAGGGCTTTGAATGCTTCCCCTAGACTTGTATCGGAATCCCATTCCGAGGAATCTGACAAATTTCCATCTTTGTATTGCTCAGATGATTGGTTATTGATTAACCAGCAGCATTCGTCTTCTGAAGAAGATTCATACCCTAACCCTCGTCTGTATTTATAACAATCGTCTGGTTTCCCTTTTGATACATATGCCGCTTTGGCTGGAATACGAGGACCTCGATCGAAGTATAAACCTTCTCCGAGTATGAAATCATATCCCTGTTTTTCCATGAGCTTGCGCGCTTCCGGACTATACTTAGATAAATGTCGACCAGGTTTGTCATCATTCTCATCTTCCCTTAAGAAATGATCTGGTAATGGAGAGTTTTTTCCTTTACCGTAAATCAATTCTTTTTCACCTCCTATTTTGGTTGGGATGACCAGGGTTGTTCCGAAAGAATGATGGAGGCATTCCTTTGTTATATAGGATGATCGGAGCAGCATATATAAATCGGGATTATCATACAATTCTTTTATCACATCATCAAGAGACAAGGAGTACTCTAAATCGTTATTTATTTCATTATTGGCAAGTTGCCAGTTACAACTGCCATCTGACGATTGTTCATCGTCAAGGTTGATTACAAAGGGTACAATGTCGTTTAAAACATAACCTCCATTGTAATCAAATCCGGCTTCGGTATCAGCTTCTTGTCCACTGTCCGTGCCATGGGCCGATGATTTAGTATCGGATTCGTTACCATAAAGGAGAGAATCAGTGAAATAATTCTCATACCCTTTGAATGGTTGCTTATCCGCGACCACCGTCCTAACCTTATTATCAGTGTCGACATATTTCAAACATTGATGGAGAGTGGAGGGGATTATAACGTTACTATAGATCCAAGGCCGACCCAATAGTAAGTTATATGAAGTCTCGGCATCGATCACATAACATGTGACTTCTGTCTTCAAATCTCCCATTTGACATTTTACTCGGATCTTACCCAAGGGTCTTGATCCGCTAGTGTTGAATCCATAGATAACAGTGTCTGTGGACGCCAACTTACTAACTGGAATGCGAAGGAAATGCATCAAGCGAAGCGGCATAATACTCACAGCAGAACCCGGATCCACTTGGATTCGGTTGACTTTGCTGGAGCCAATGTACCCAACGAAATATAGGGGTCGATCGTGGTTTGAATTCTTCGTCTACATATCCTCTTTGGTAAAGGTAATGCAGGGAAGGTTTTTAGCTGCTATATTGCCATGCTGAATTGACAGTTCTGGCTCTTTAAGTGCCGGCTTGATCCGAGTAAGGAACACTTCTGAATTGGCCAAGGTTTCTTGTAGGGCTTCCTTGGTTTCTTTAGACAACCGTAGCAACTCATACAATGTTATCTGTGCTGGAATGTTAGCTAGTTGAGCCATGATATTGAAGACGTGCAGAGTGTTTGAGCTTTCCGGTTTATCTCTTCCAATCGGGCGATTGAAACGAGACTGCTTCGGATTCTGAACCTCCTGGGGCCTCTTTTCTTTCTGTTTATCAACCGGCTGTCGTCGAGCTTCTTCAACCGGTCTAGGAGTCATAATCACACCCAGCTCCGTGAGAGTTTTGGCTGGTCCCCGTTTAGCTACCCCCTGCTCAGCTAACTGATCACTAGGTGATGGGTAGTTGAAGTGATACTCATTTCCGCTTCTAGTGGCTAAGACTTCTTGTTCTTCTTCGGAGAGCGGGAAGGTAGGAACTTCATTACCATCTTCTTCAAAGATCGCAGAGGTAGCATTGCAGGACTTGCCTTTACCCTTTCTGGTCGAGGAAGTCGTCTACTGATCGTCTTTAATTAGATCAGGATGAACCTAGAGGATTTCGCCGTTTGGGGCTGTGTGTGGCACAAGTCCTTTTTGGCGCTGTCCATATGGGTCATCGTTCACTGTCTTCATCCCTACTTTGGTGATGCGCTCTGGTTTAAACCATGCTGTGGGCACCGATCCAAAGCTGATTGACACTGCATTTGCTCCGACATTCTTGGACGGCTTCGGGGTTATGACGCCTACATCAATTAACGCCTGGATTTTATCCTTGAGGTGGTAGCATGACTTTGTAGGGTGATGGACCGCTCTATGGTATGCGCAATACTTCGGATCCGTCACTTTGCTAGCCCCTTCTTGATCTACAATCGCCGGCAGCTGGATTTTGTTATTTTCCAACAGGTAATTAAAGATGCCGGGAACTTTGTCATCTTTGAAGGAGTACACTTTAGGAAATCTTGGCTCCGAAGATTTCTGCTTCTGAGGCCGTTGTTGCCATTGCGACTGCGACTATTGTGGTGCTCGTTGCTGCTGCTGTTGCTGAGGTTGCAATTGGAAAGTTTGATTAGCATCAACTGCATTAGCATGTGCCTTACCTTTCCCTCGTGGGACGAAATTCTGTTGTGGAGCATTCGTCGCCTGTTGGCCTCTCTCCGCCTTCTTCCTTCTGAGGAATCGCTCGGCTTGCTCTCCTCGGACCTTCAAATCCTTCCATGTTTTGGACGGTACAGTCCCCATTGCTTCCAACACGTCCACTACGAGGTTGTTATGGCAAGTCTGGAGAATAAACTCCTCGGTGATTGGGTCCCGGCAGTTCATCGCCTTGTTCCGGAACCTTTTGACGAAGGTGTCAACCAATTCCCCGTCTTTTTGTTTCTCGTCAAGCAACGACCCGATGGATATCTCAGTGTCATCGTCGAAGAAATTGGTGAGGAATTTAGTCTCCATGTCGTCCCAGCTATTCACGCTTCCTGGCTTGAGGCGACGATACCAATCGAAGGCGGCTCCACGAAGAGTGCCAACGAAGGACCATACCATCAGAGGATCATTACCAGAGATAACCTCCAGGTGTGATTTGAAGTAAATCAAATGCTGAGTGGGTGAACCCAACCTATTAAACGGCGTGAAGTTAATTAGATTGAACTTCGCCGGATACGGGATCGATTCCCATTCTCTTGGGTATGGACAAGGAATGCCCGTCTTCTTCATCTCTTGAGCGGAAATCAACGTATTGATTTTGCTCTTGAGGTTTTTGAGTATTCTCGTTACCACCCCCTGCATTGACGGGAGGATTATTGGCATTATGAGCTTCATTCGCATTTGTATCCTCATCTTCCTGATTAACCTGGTTACGACGACTTGGTTCGCCTTGCTGGTTTGTCAATGCTTGGATTTGTTGGTCATGCATTTCTCTCATGTTCTGCATGACCATCTGCATTTCGAACCTGAAGCTCTCCTGTTGTTTAGCCATGGCTTCTTCGAGCATCTTGGCCACTTGTTCCGCACTTATCATAAGTGACTCGCGGGGTTGTCCCTCGCTGTGTCCCTCGCTGGATACCGTATTATCTGATGCGACCGCGGAGCTGGCATCTGATTCATCATCTTCTGAAGGTAATCTTGTCCGAATCCTACCATAAGTTGCTCGTTTGATAGTTCCAGATTGCAGGCGAGTTATACGCCGGGGTGCTTTCAGAATCGACTCGAGATTATCCCGTGCCGATGTCCCCTTGCTGGTCATGTTAGTGGTAACCCTTAGAAATTCTCCGTCTTCAACCACCATTCTTCTTTGTCAGAAACGCCTAGGCCTTGGTTTTGGCGTTTCGGTATTGAGTCTTTCGAAAACCGAAACTCTCTCGGGGACCGTCTTGATGCAACTGCACTCAGACAATACCGTCCGAATGAGTTTGGAACAGGGGCATTGAGTTTCTAGTCCACGAGGACTCCTCTTCCTGGTTTTCCTCGTACCACCAACACGATAGTACAACTCGTCGGTTTGAAGGTCGGAATAACCTATCGTGTGTTGGCACGATTTCTCAGGTATAACGTTATCGTCATCAGACGATAATGTTTCCTTCTGAGGGCGAACTGCCTTCTTTGGGCTTTCAAAAGTCATGCGCCTCGAAACATGCCTTTGTGGACGTGAGTTCTCAGCGGGCTCCTGGACTTCAAT
>NC_033795.1:36703575-36709500 GCF_001876935.1 Asparagus officinalis
CTTTAGAAATTGCCATGAATTGGCGGATGGAAAATTTAGTGGACCCACCGTCAATTGACTTGATCAGTGGGGGATTTTTGTGAGGAAAGATTAATCTGTCAAAAGGATCGAATCTCGTCTCAACAAGATAACTCATGAGAATTAGTGAATTTGATAACAATAATGGAAAACATTCTAACCTTTAGAGTTTAAATGTGGATGTTTTACTTATCACTTTTATAGTGATTGGGTTATCCCTAAGAATATCACCCGTGGTATTCTTTCGGGAACTTCCCGATACATGAATAATCCACCCCCAGCTTCCCTTGTGGAACTGGGTCCGACATTGTACTCAGTTACATGACCGGGTTATTACTGCATTTGCTCTGACATTCTTGGGCGGCTTCGGGGTTATGACGCCTACATCAATTAACGCCTGGATCTTATCTTTGAGATGGTAGCATGACTTTGTAGGGTGATGGACCGCTCTATGGTATGCGCAATACTTCGGATCCGTCACTTTGCTAGCCCCTTCTTAATCCACGATCGACGGCAGTTGGATTTTGTTATTTTCCAACAGGTACTTAAAGATGCCGGGAACTTCGTCATCTTTGAGGGAGTACACTTTAGGAAATCTTGGCTCCGAAGATTTCTGCTTCTGAGGCCGTTGTTGCCATTGCGACTGCGACTGTTGTGGTGCTCGTTGCTGCTGCTGTTGCTGAGGTTGCAATTGGAAAGTTTGATTAGCATCAACTGCATTAGCATGTGCCTTACCTTTCCCTCGTGGGACGAAATTCTGTTGTGGAGCATTCGTCGCCTGTTGGCCTCTCTCCGCCTTCTTCCTTCTGAGGAATCGCTCGGCTTTCTCTCCTCGGACCTTTAAAAGGATTAGCCATCGGTTGGCTCCTCTCGGTCTTCTTCCTTTTGAGGAATCGCTCGGCTTGCTCTCTTCGGACCTTCAAATCCTTCCATGTTTTGGACGGTGCTGTCCCCATTGCTTCCAACACGTCCAATGCGAGGTTGTTGTGGCAAGTCTGGAGAATGAACTCCTCAGTGATCGGGTCCCGACAGTTCATCGCCTTGTTTCGGAACCTTTTGACGAAGGTGTCAACCAATTCCCCGTCTTTTTGTTTCTCGTCAAGCAACGACCCGATGGATATCTCGGTGTCATCGTCGAAGAAATTGGTGAGGAATTTAGTCTCCATGTCGTCCCAGCTATTCACACTTCCTGGCTTGAGGCGGCGATACCAATCGAAGGCGGCTCCACGAAGAGTGCCAACGAAGGACCGTACCATCAGAGGCTCATTTCCAGAGATAACCCCTAGGTGTGATTTGAAGTAAATCAAATACTGAGTGGGTGAACCCATCCCATTAAACGGCGTGAAGTTAATTAGATTGAACTTCGCCGGATACGGGATCGATTCCCATTCTCTTGGGTATGGACAAGGAATGCCCGTCTTCTTCATCTCTTGAGCGGAAATCAACGTATTGATTTTGCTCTTGAGGTTTTTGATCTTCAAGCTTTCACCTGTGTTTTCGTTAGCATTCTCGTTACCACCCCCAGGATTGACGGGAGGATTATTGGCGTTATGTGTTTGATTCGCACCTGTGTCCTCATCTTCCAGATTAACCTGGTTACGACGACTTGGCTCGCCTTGCTGGTTCGTCAATGCTTGGATTTGTTGGTCATGCATTTCTCTCATATTCTGCATGGCCATCTACATTTCAAACCTAAAGCTCTCCTGTTGTTTAGCCATGGCTTCTTCGAGCATCTTGGCCACTTGTTCCGCACTTATCATAAGTGACTCGCGGGGTTGTCCCTCGCTGGATACCGTATTATCTGATGCGACCGCGGAGCTGGCATCTGATTCATCATCTTCTGAAGGTAATCTTGTCCGAATCCTACCATAAGTTGCTCGTTTGATAGTTCCAGATTGCAGGCGAGTTATACGCCGGGGTGCTTTCAGAATCGACTCGAGATTATCCCGTGCCGATGTCCCCTTGCTGGTCATGTTAGTGGTAACCCTTAGAAATTCTCCGTCTTCAACCACCATTCTTCTTTGTCAGAAACGCCTAGGCCTTGGTTTTGGCGTTTCGGTACTGAGTCTTTCGAAAACCGAAACTCTTTCAGGAACTGTCTTGATGCAGTTGCACTCAGACAATACTGCCCGAATGAGTTTGGAACAGGGGCATTGAGTTTCTTATTCTCGAAGACTCTATTTCCTAGCTTTACTCGTACCCCCAGCACGATAGTACAACTCGTCTGCTTGAAGGTTGGAGTAATCTATCGTGTGTAGGCATGACTTCTCAGGTATAACGCTATCGTCATCAGACGATAATGTTTCCTTCTGAGGGCGAACTGCCTTCTTTGGGCTTTCAAAAGTTACGAGCCTCAAAACATACCTTTGTGGGCGTGAGTTCTCAGTGGGCTCCTGGACTTCAATACGCAAATTGGTGCGCCTAGATGCCCTGATTTCTTTGTCATATTGAGGGTGGCGGCGACCCCTAGCATGTTGAGTCGTTCGGGGCTTTTTGATCGGGCCCAAATGTTCTTAAACTGGCGCCTTGCATTGTTCATCGGGAAGTGGATCGAGACGCTCCAAAACTGATCTTCTTCTTCGGGATGATTCCGTGGGATCTCCCGTAGTAGCTATGGGAATTACCGGCGACTTCGTTTGGTTCGCTAGAGGCTGGATTTGCGTTGAAGGCTGCAACGATTGTGCCTTAGCCTGAATGGCCGCTTCAGACTTCGGCCTCCATACTTGGCGAGTTGGTGGCGGCTTCTTGGCCACTTCCTTCTGTAGTCTTCTACGGGCTTCTTGGACTTGAGCCTGTGCTTGCGCTGACAGTGCGAGGCGCTTACGAATGTGCTCTTTGAGTGTCGAACGATTCCGTTTGACACGGACCCATTCGTTCGTTGGTGGCTTAGAAGAGCTACAATTCATCGGTGGTTGAGGCTGTTTGCCTCTCCTGTTCTTCAGATCCGCGTGATAGCGAACTCCGTCGGTGGACTCCATCGCCTTTGCGAGTTGTCACGCCAGGCGTTGACGTCACCTCTGGCGGGCTCTCTTCGAGAGAGTCACAACGCCCTCAACGGTGGAGGCATTGGTGAGAACAACCCGACGCAACTTTGGCGTCAGTTGGGGTGAGATCTTCGTTGGCATTTTACACTTCTTCATACCAACGAACTTTTCTCCTGTAGGAGAACTTCTTGGACTTGCGAAGGGAGGTGGATCCGGAAGAGGATGATAGATACTCCTCGAACTTTTGCTGGTCGAATTCATACTCGACCTCCTCCTCGACCGGGATTGAGATCCGCGGCTGCGACGCAAGGATCTCGGCAGCGAGATCGGTGGCTCTCACTGTGGTCGCCAGATTGTTCACGGGAAAAATTGTTTTCTTCGTTGATGATTCCATTGATTACTTTGTTAACAGTTTATCGGTTACAAAGATCCGGTCTTTGTGTAAGATCCGGTTATAATAAAATCAAAAGAAAATGAAAATTACAACTTTCCTTTTATGTCGAACGAATCGCGAGATCATGTTTTGCGGTCTCTCGCTTCTGTGGGTTCTTCGCCTGCGCCGGGGTTAATCCGTGGACCACCGCGCGATCTAGATCCGGTCGTATCTACATGGTATGACGGGTGCTATTTCACGAAGGAAATAACAGCCGGGGGTACTATTTCACCAAGGAAATAATAGCCTTCTCGGGATCAAAAACCAAGTTTTGATCCGGAGTATTACCATGTGGATCTCAGATCTGATCTCTCGAACTCCTACCTTTTTTGACGTGGATGCTCGCCAAGAACCAGATCTGAAAATGTCCAAGTCTTCAAAGCTTTGAAAATCCGAAGGTGAGTTCTCAATCGGCAGAGTTTCTGCTCCAAAAGTTCCAACCCCTTGAAAATGAGCTCTTACTCCTCTATTTATAGCTTCTGAAAGCGGATCTGGGCCCAGATCTAGGCCCAGATTGAGTGTGGCTTTTGTTGATCTGGACTCTGATTTGGCAGTCCGGATCCCGATATGGCAGTAAATCCGCTTCGTCATTGATCTGAACTCTGATTTGGCAGTCTGGATCCCAATATGGCAGTAAATCTGCTTCGTCGTTGATCTAAACTCTAATTTGGCAGTCCGGATCCTGATTTGGCAGTAAATCCGCCTTGGAGTTCGAGTTCGAATCCGTTATACAGTTGGATGACTCGTTGACTCACCGAACCGTTAGCTTGATTCCGCACGCGAGTGGATGTATTCCGTTGTTTGCGTGCGGTTCGTTAGCCTCGTCGCCTCGTTAATCCGCTTCGTTGAGTGTCACTTGGCTTCGGTGTTGCGGACTGATGCTCGTGTTTAGATACGTCACCCAATGGTTCATTGGTTTGTCGAATCACCGTGCCGAGCTGTGCTTGACCCATAAGCAGTTTTATACGCCTACAAATTGTTCTTGTGTTTCTGTTATCCTCTTCTCAATCCACCTTTGATAATTCCGCGATCAAAGGTGCTCGCACGGCGACTTGTATCAATCTTGTTGCTAACTTAGTACTTCATGCTCGCACTAAACATATTGAAATAGACTTTCATTTATTCGTCAATGTGTGGGTACCAAGCAGCTTGTCGTCTCATATATTTCCACTTGTGCTCAACGTCTTGATGCACTTACCAAACCACTATCTCGACAACGTCTCATGGAGTAATGTCAAGCTCAACATCGTTCAACTGACATTGAGCTTGAGGGGGCGTATTAGAGATACACGAGACCCCAGAGAATCTGCTCATGAAGTGAAGCTATCAATTATTAAAGATGCACAAGATTCAAATATGAATCTGCTCAAGCTAGAAAGCCATCAATTAGAGATACTCAAGATCCCAACGAATCTACTCATGAAGGCAAATTCCTTCCAAAGATAGTGGCTAAACTTGGCAACATAATTTTGCTGATCGGACTACAATCAATTGTTGAGGTATTATGGTGTGAGTGTAATCAATCATTGAGATATTACTCCATATTAGTTGATTGTAGCCAGATATCACGGAGATATTATATATAACCATATTTGATTAATAGAGGCTATAAACGAAATAGAAAGAAGAAGGCTCAGATGTGACAGAGAACCCATCTTCTTCTTTCACTCAACTTTTAGAAATTCCTCTTATATTCCTTATTCCGAACTTGAAGATACTTGCCTTATTAAAGTACATCGAAGATTGAATTGATCAGAACTCACATATAACCATTATCATCTCCGCATACTGGAATTTTATTTTGCAACAAATGTGAATAATGGATTCACCTAACCAATAATACATAGCTGCTAAAGTAAGAGAGAGAGATTGGATAAATTTCCCTTGAGTTGAATATTGAGTGTGCACATATATTTATACAAGTAGAGGAGAGTGATGTGTGTTCTCACAACCAATGTGGGACTAAAACCCACTACAATACACTATTATTAACAGCCCCTCTCAAACTCATGTTGGATCAAACAAAGTGAGTTTGCGTACAAGAAACTGGAACCGATGAACAGGTAAGGCCTTTGTGAAGAAATCTGCAAGCTCGTCAGCGTATAAGACATGAGGAAGTAGAATTGTCTTGTCTTTGATAACTTGTTGATGGACAAAATGAGCGTCGATCTCAATATGCTTGGTCCTCTCATGAAATACTGGATTATTCGCAATCTGGATGACACTCTTATTATCACAGTAGAGAGGAGTAGGAGTCGTAACAGAAATACTAAAATCACTGAGAAGACAACGAAGATGAATAATCTCTTCAGTTGTTGTGGACATTGCACGATACTCTGCCCCGGTACTAGAACGAGCAATAACATCTTGTTTCTTACCCCGCCAAGAAATAAGGGAATCACCAAGAAATATACAATAACCTGTGGTAGACTTTCTGGTAGTTGGATCACCAGCCCAATCAGCATCAGAATATGCACAAAGCTCTAACTT
>NC_033795.1:36718864-36779303 GCF_001876935.1 Asparagus officinalis
TTGTCATGTTGGAGGTGACGGCGACCCCCAGCATGTTGAGTCGTTCGGGGCTTCTTCATCGGGCCCAAACGTTTTTGAACTGGAGCTTTGCATCGCTCATCGGGAAGCGGACCGAGGCTCCGAAACTGACCTCCTTCTTCGGGATGATTCCGCGGGATCTCCCGGAGTAGCTATTGGAATTGCCGGCGATTTCGGTTGGTTCGCCGGAGGTTGAACTTGCTTCGAAGGCTGCAATGATTGTGCCTTAGCCTGAATCGCCGCTTCAGACTTCGGCTTCCATACTTGGCGGGTTGGTGGCGGCTTTTTGACCACTTCCTTCTGTAACCTTCTGCGAGCTTCTTGGACTTGAGCCCGTGCCTGCGCTGACAGTGCGCGGCGCTTGCGAATGCGCTCCTCAAGTGTCGAACAATTCCGTGTGACACGGATCCATTCGTTCGTTAGCGGCTTCAATGATTGTGCCTTAGCCTGAATCGCCGCTTCAGACTTTGGCTTCCATACTTGGCGGGTTGGTGGCGGCTTTTTGACCACTTCCTTCTGTAACCTTCTGCGAGCTTCTTGGACTTGAGCCCGTGCCTGCGCTGACAGTGCGCGGCGCTTGCGAATGCGCTCCTCAAGTGTCGAACAATTCCGTGTGACACGGATCCATTCGTTCGTTAGCGGCTTGGAGGAGCTGCCATTCATTGGTTGTGTCGGCGAGAACAGGGTTGACCTGGTTGGAGGTCGGCGGAACTTCACCCGACGCAACTTTGGCGTCAGTTGGGGTGAGAGCTTCGTTGGCATTTTACACTTCTTCATACCAACGAACTTTTCTCCTGTAGGAGAACTTCTTGGACTTGCGAAGGGAGGTGGATCCGGAAGAGGATGATAGATACTCCTCGAACTTTTGCTGGTCGAATTCATACTCGACCTCCTCCTCGACCGGGATTGAGATCCGCGGCTGCGACGCAAGGATCTCGGCAGCGAGATCGGTGGCTCTCACTGTGGTCGCCAGATTGTTCACGGGAAAAATTGTTTTCTTCGTTGATGATTCCATTGATTACTTTGTTAACAGTTTATCGGTTACAAAGATCCGGTCTTTATATAAGATCTGGTTACAACAAAATCAAAGAAAAAGAAAAATTACAACTTTCCTTTTATGTCGAACGAATCGCGAGATCCTGTTTTACGGTCTCTCGCTTGTGTGGGTTCTTTGCCAGCGCCGGGGTTAATCCGTGGACCACCGCGTGATCTTGATCCGGTCGGATCTACACGGTACGATGGGTGTTATCTCACGAAGGAAATAACAGCCGGGGGGATTATTTCGCCAAGGAAATAATAGCGGGATCAAAAACCAAGTTTTGATCCGGAGTATTACCATGTGGATCTCAGATCTGATCTCTCGAACTCCTGCCTTTTTTGACGTGGATGCTCGCCAAGAACCAGATCTAAAAGTGTCCAAGTCTTCAAAGCTTGAAAATCCGAAGGTGAGTTCTCAATCCGGCAGAGTTTCTGCTCCAAAAGTTCCAACCCCTTGAAAATGAGCTCTTACTCCTCTATTTATAGCTTCTGAAAGCGGATCTGGGCCCAGATGACTCTTCTCGGGATCAAAGGTCAAGCTTTGATCCGGAGGGAAACCGTGTAGATCTCAGATCTGATCTCTTTCAAACTCATGCCTTATTTGGCGTGGATGATCGCCAAGAATCAGATCTGGAAGTCCGTGTATTCTAAGCTTTGAAATCTGAGGTTGAGCTCTCAATCCAGCAGAGTTTCGGCTCCAAAATTCCAACCTCTCATAAATGAGCCATAGGGGTCTATTTATAGGCCTCTCTAAGCGGATCTGGGCCCAGATCTGGGCTTAGATCTGCCAGGTGGCTCGGCCACCAGGTGGCTCGGCCACCAGGTGGCTCGGCCACCAGGTGGCTCGGCCACCAGGAGTCCGGATCCCGATTTGGCAGTAAATCCGCCTTGGAGTTCGAGTTCGAATCCGTTATACAGTTGGATGACTCGTTGACTCACCGAACCGTTAGCTTGATTCCGCACGCGAGTGGATGTATTCCGTTGTTTGCGTGCGGTTCGTTAGCCTCGTCGCCTCGTTAATCCGCTTCGTTGAGTGTCACTTGGCTTCGGTGTTGCGGATTAACGCTCGTGTTTAGATACATCATCCGATGGTTCGTTGGTTTGTCGAATCGTCGTGCCGAGCTGTGTTAAGGGACCTATAAGCAGTTTTATACGCCTACAATTACGAATAAGGTTAACTTATCTGAGAAAATATGTTTATATGCCAGAGGTCCTTCTAACGTGGTTAAGCGTTATATAGGCTACTGTATCAACGGCTTTAGGTTTAACACCATCGGTTTCGAAGAGAGACGACAAACGCAAAATAACGGTGTGTTCTGCTCCTTCTCACAACTGTCATACGCTAGTTCAAAAGATCTAAATCCGATACAAGGTGAAATCTATTGCTACGGTCAGGTAGAAGACATCGTGGAGATTTTCTATGGGATTAATAATAAAGTCAGACATGTGATGTTTAAGGTTCGTTGGTGTGAGTTGAAAAAGACGAAGGATGACTACGGTTACACACTCATTATCTTAACAAGGAAATATATTAGACTGAAAAGTACATGTTAGCTGCTCACGCCAAACAATGCTTTTATGTCAAAGATATAATGAAAAATGACGAATGGTTTATCCTTAATAATCCGCCTAGATCCTACATTCATGAAGCCGTGTCTGACGAAGATCACGAAGAGGTTATCTTGGCCGACAAAATAGTTATTGAGTTTTCCTTGACATAAAATAATAATCTGGTGGATGAAATTGCACTGGCGTGCCCTGATGTACCTACGATTATATGTGAGCTAAGGCGTAAAGTTAAAAAATGAGTCCACGGCAGAGTCGATAAAACTATAAGGACAGTCCTTTTGTCGGCACGCACACGGTCTCAGACTAACCGCACACGGTTGCAGAGTAGAGCCTCAACATCATCATAATAATATAATACTTGGTTATGATTTAAAAAGAACATTCATGTATCAGTTTGACTGGTTATCATGTATTAGTTTGTGTCATGTATTACAATATTGGCTTTATATTATCTGTTTGACTGGTTATCATGTATCAGTTTGTGTCATGTATTATAGAATTGCCTTTATATTATCTGTTTGCCTGGTTATCATGTATCAGTTTGTGTCATGTTTTGGATACTCATTATGTTTTCAAAGTATAGATGATAAAAGGATTACGTAAGACAGTGTTTGAGAGACTTATTAGTAGACATTCTGGAGGTGAGGCACATGGCTCTACGTTAGGTATTTTTATTTATTTATTATATCTGTACATTTCTATAAACTATTAATATGAGCCTAACATTATTTTATAACATTTCCTACACAGGACGCAGAGATGCTACACATGACTCGCCGCCACAGGACACAGGATGAGGAGATGATCCACCTGATGCAGAGATACTCGTTGTTCCTACCCAGCATGCAGAGATGCCGCCGTCGCCTCCTCCGCATGCAGATGCATTGGAGGAGCACCGATATGAGCCATATAGCGTAGTTGTAGAAGCTGCGCCACTACCGTTGGATTCTATTATAGAGCAACGAGCCCATGGCCCGGCCAAGGTGAAGGGGGATTAGGATGCTTATCATGCTTTGCGACCTATCGTACAGCATAGGTACGAACAGGCAGGGCGTAGAAGCGTCGAATTGAAAGGTGTGTATAGATTTTTATAGTTTATCTGTTAATATTTTAATTTGTATTATCAATATTAATTGATTTATATTTCACCTGAATTTAATTTTTTTTGTAGGTAACGTTGACCTACTAGGCACGACCGTGGTGGTACCAAGACACAGAATCTCATTCCAGATATTCACTGGAGGGCCGTGATCCGATGGGAGAACGACCGTAGATGGAGTAGATTTTTTTGCACTTTGCGATTACTAGGACACAACCGAAATTCAGATTTTATTAAAGTATGTATTTTCATTTATTGTTTGAATTTCTATATTGTATCTGTTTAACATTATTTTGTAGGGTCAAGATGAAATAGCAAGGAGGAACCGCAATGCGCCCCGCAGTGACGAGCATCACGGGGGCTCTAGGTCCTTCAGCCAGCATTATTATCAATTGGCGCTTGAGGTACATAACATATTAGCTCTTAGGTTATCAATTTGAGTATAATTTATGTGTTATGAGTTAATGATATATTTGAATAAAATAGGGAAGGGGAGATCTCGGGCATTTTGCAGATCGTATTCTGACTTCATGGAGCCTAAATTACGACGATGAAGAGAAGAAAGCACATAATAGGGATCTGGCTGTAAGTAGCAGTTCATTTGTATATTTAATTTTTATAACAATGCATTATTAATATGTCGACTTGACCGGGTTGTTTTGGTATATCGCAAGAGAAATTACATGCTAAGGTGCAGGAGCAATTATTACAGACTCAGGTCGATTCTAACACTCCGACCCGACTAAGTAGAGAGGAGGAGGATAGCATCATCGAGACGGTCATTGGACTGAGTAGGAAGAACAGATACCGGTGGAGAGGACCCGAGCATCAGCCGCACGAGTCCAGTAGCACCTACAAGTCTGCAACACAACCAGGATGCAGTTCTTCTCAAGACCCGACTATAGAGCAGCGGATGAAAGCGATGGAAGATTGGCAGTCGCATCGGAAGTCAGAGCTACTCCAGATGGCGGAGGAAGAACGGAGGCGCCGGGAGCAGAGGGAGATGGAATTTGCCCATGTAATATTTATATTTTTCTTTTTTAATTAAATGAATTAAATATAAAATTCTTACTTAGTTATGAGTATGCCATGTGACTAAATGATATCACACACACGCACACACCGATGCACACTGATACAAACTGTTACACACAAACTATAACTCTCTCCAAAACACAAAACCAAAAATATATACTTAATGTTTTTATGTGATGGTGGTGTTGATGGTGCGTGCATGCGTAGCGATGGTTGTATTGGTTAGTGAGTTGGTTAGTTGGTTGTTGTTTTGTTTTGTTGTGGTGCGTTCGTGCGTAGGGTCGTTGGTTATGTTATTGGTTGGTGGGTGTTTTCATCGTGGTGGTGGTGGTGGTGGTGATGATGATGGAGGGGGAGGGGGTGGGGGGTAGGAGTTTGGTTGGTTGGTGGGTGGGGTTGGGGGATTGTTGTGGTGGTGGTGGTAGTGTTCTTATTGTTGTGTTGTGGTGGTGCATGTGTTGTTTTGTCGTGGTCGTTATGTGCGTGCTTGATGTCGGGTTTGGTCATGGTGGGGGAGGGGGAAGTGTGGGGATTGGGTGGAGCTGGGTACTTGTGCGTGCGTGTGTGTGTGTGTTGGTGGAGATAGGTACGCGTGCGTGCGTGTGTACGAGTGAGGTTAGGGTGTGTGCGTATGTTGTTAAAAACATGTGCGTGCGTATGTTTTGTCGTGGTCGTTATGTGTGTGCTTACCTATCTCCACCAACGCACACACACGCACGCACAAGTACCCAGCTTGTTTTAACATTAAAAACAATGGGTGTGCTGTATAAATAATATTTATAATGTTGGGATATTTATTATGTTTTTAGTGAAATATGTGTTATATATGCGTGAGAATAAAATATGTGTTATATGTGCTTGTGCTGTGTAAATTTATTGTACATGCTTTTATTGTGAAATATATTATACAGGGATTTTATATTTCCAAAAAAAATAAAAAAAAATCTGTTGATTTTTAGTGACGGATTATCCGTCGCTGAAAAGGCTTTTGGCGACAGAAAATGGATACGACAAACAGAAACTGACACTCACTTTTAGCGACGGATTTTCCGTCGCTAAAAGTTTTGCCGTCGCTAAAAGATATAGCGACAGAAGTTGTCGTCATAAAAAATCCAACATAAACGACAGATTTAGCATCGCTAAATATCCGTCGCTGAAATTTAGCGACGGAAATGTTAATGCTAAAACTTGCTTTACCTACCCTAGTTTTTGTTACAGAATTTTGGCGACAGAACTTTTATTTTTCCGTCGCTAAAACTTTTAGCCACGGATTTCTGACTTTTGGCGATGGATTTGTCCGTCGCCAAAAGTCCAGTATACAATAGTGATATAACATTGCAGCAAGAAATAAGCCTAAAATATGAGGGGTTTTAAGGCATTGTACCTTTGGTATAAGGGTAATTGAAGTGGAGTTAGAAATCCCCAATAGTTTTCCAGTCTTGAAGAAGTTCTTTATGGCCAAAGTGACCTCATCTCCAATTATAAGCCATGCAGCTTTGAAAAAAGAAGCACTATAGCCATCAGGCCCTGGCACTTTATCATCCTCCATGAAGAAAATTGCAGCCCGTATTTCATACTTAGTCACTAGAATAGAAAGTTCTTTAATTTAAGAGTCATTTAAATAGGAACCTGATTTTATTGTGTTTGTGTCAAGTGGGGAGGAATAAACTGCCTTGCCCATCAGGTTTTTGTAAAAGGACACAAGCTCCATAATATCCCCTACGGTATAGCGTATGGGTCTCAGTATTGTAGAAGAATCTCGGAGCTCTTCGACGGATTGATTCCTTTTCTTTTACGTCTGTCTTGATTCCTGACTTCATACTCACCGCGAACTTGGTTGACTATCAATTGCGAATCTCCAAAAGCTTCGAGATATTCGACCCCCAGCTCTTTGGCGAAACTGAGTCCAATGAGAAGCGCGTTGTATTCGGCAACATTATTGGAGCACGGACTAGTCAACGAATAAGCCCGAGGCATCACGTGCTTTCCAGGGGAGATTAAGACGACTCCAACTCCAGAGGAAACTGTAGGACATCCCGGGGTTATTACTCTATTAACTGCCCTTGAGGCACCATCGAAGTATAATTGCCATACTTGTTGGTGTGATGTGGTGTTAACCTCGTGGGTTTCATCCGGCAAGTCATCATATACTTCTGCCGTATCTGTGGTCGGGTTTGCCGCCAAAAGGTCACAAATCGCCTGTCCTTTTATCGACTTCTGCTGCTTGAAGTGCAAATCGTATTGGGACAAGAGAAGGGCCCACTTCGCTAGCCGCCAATTCATAGAGGCCGGTTGCGTCATAAACACCCGTACTGGATTAACGTTGGAGATAACGTAGATCGTCTGTCCCACTAGGTAATGCCGCATCTTTTGCATCGCAAATACCAATGCAAGGCATTCTTTCTCAATCATCGGATATCGAGACTCAGCGCCTACCAAGGTCCGACTGAGGTAATAAACTGCCTGTTCGTGACCGTTATCATCGTCTTGCGCTAGTAAGGCACTTATCGAGTGGTTCATCGCCTTGAGATAAATCAAGAACGGTTTACCAGATTTCGGTGCAACGAGAACAGGAGGGTTCGCCAGATATGTTTTGATATCTTCGAACGCTTTTTGGCAGGCATCATCCCAGATGAATGATACTCCTTTCTTGTTCAGCTTAGAGAACGGTTGGCACTTCCCAGAAAGATTTGAGATGAAACGCCGGATATAAGCTAAACGCCCTTGCAATCCTCTGAGTTCTCTCAGATTCCTCGGGGGCTGCAATTCATGTATCGCCTTCACCTTATCAGGATCGATATGTATACCCTTAGTGGTGACGACGAACCCAAGAAATTTTCCGCTGGACATTCCAAGAAATGATTTAGTGGGGTTCATCTTCAACTGATGACTCCTCATGAGATCGAACATTGTCTTCAAATCCTTGATGTGATCTTCCTTGTTGCGGCTTTTCACAACCAAATCATCAACGTAGCATTCGACTGTTTTCCTGAGATGTTCTTGGAAAATCTTAGTCATCGCTCGCTGGTATGTGGCACCGGCATTCTTCAGGCCGAAAGGCATCACTGTATAGCAGAAAACGCCGAGGGGTGTTCTAAACGCCGTATGCTTCTCATCCTCTGGATGCATCTTGATCTGGTTATATCCCGAAAATTCATCCATGAAGGACATCCTCTCAAATCCACATGTATTATCGATAATGACATCCGTGATCGGGAGAGGGAAATCGTCTTTCGGACATGCTTCATTCAGGTTCCTGAAGTCGATGCAAATCCTGATTTTGCCATTCTTCTTCATGACGGGAACGATGTTGGCTAACCAGTCTGGATGTTGTTCCTCTCGGATAAATCCTGATTCGATCAACTTCTTAACCTCTGCCTCAATGGCTTCCATAATCTGCGGACGAAACCGTCTTTGCTGTTGCTTGACAGGTTTGGCATCCGGCTTGATATCGAGGCGGTGCATTGCGACATTGGGGTCGAGCCCTGGCATGTCTTCATAATTCCATGCGAAGACGTCGATATATTCCCTGATGAGAGCAATCAATTCCTCCTTCTCATCTGGGGGAAGACTGTCGCTGATGAATATAGGCTTTGGGTTAGCTTCATCACCCATGTTAATCTGGACTATTTTATCTTCAGTGGGTGGTTCTCTTTGCTCGAACCTATCGCCATATTGCATATTCAGATGGTGAACCCACGGGTCTTCCCATGTTGGCATTTGATCGTCGTCTTCCATGGTGGATGGATCAGCTGTAGCCCTATTTGCCATTAGGGCTTTGAAAACTTCTCCCAGACTTGTATCGGAGTCCCACTCTGAAGCATCGGGAGAGTATCCCTTCTTGGCTTTGTTAGCAATTTGATCGATAATTTGCCAACCACATTCGTCATCTGATGAAACATAACCTAAGCCTCGCCCATATTTATAATAATCCTCAGGTTTACCTTTTGGTACATATACTGCTTTGGCTGGATTACGAGGACCTCGATCGAAGTATAAACCTTCTCCGAGTGTGAAATCGTAGCCCTGCTTTTCCATGAGCTTGCGCGCTTCTGGACTATACTTGGATAGATGTCGACCAGGTTTGTCATCATCTTCGTCTTCACTTAGGAAATGATCTGGTAACGGAGAGCTTTTTCCTTTACCGTAAATCACTTCTTTAGCACCTCTTACTTTGTTCGGGATGACCATGGTTGTTCCGAAAGAATGCTGGAGGTGTTCCTTCGTTACATAGGATGATCGGATCGGCATATACAACTCAGGATTGTCGTACAGCTCTTTTATCACATCATCAAGAGACAAGGAGTACTCTAAATCATCTTTTATTGCAATATCGGCAAGTTGCCAGTTACAACCTCCATCTGACGATTGTTCATCGTCAAGATTGATTACAAAGGGTACAATGTCATTTAAAACAAAACCGCCATTGTAATCGAATCCGGCTTCAGAATCAGCTTCTTCTCCGCTGTCTGTGCCCTGGGCCGATGGTTCAGTATCGGATTCGTTACCATAAAGGAGAGAATCGGTGAAATAATTCTCATACCCCTTGAATGGTTGCTTATCCGCGACCACCGTCCTAACCTCATTGTCAGTGTCGACATACTTCAAACACTGATGGAGAGTAGAGGGAATTATCACGTTACTATGGATCCAAGGCCGACCCAATAGTAAGTTGTACGAAGTCTCCGCATCGATCACATAACACGTGACTTCTGTCTTCAGATCTCCCATCTGGCACTTCACCCGGATCTTACCCAAGGGTCTTGACCCACTAGTGTTGAATCCATAAATAACAGTGCCTGTGGACGCCAACTTGCTTACTGGGATGCCGAGGAAATGCATCAATCGAAGCGGCATAATACTCACAGCAGAACCCGGATCCACTTGGATTCGGTTGACTTGGCTGGAGCCAATGTATCCGACGAAATATAACGGCCGATCGTGGTTCGAATTCTTCGTCTGCATATCTTCTTTGGTGAAAGTAATGCAGGGAAGGTTCTTAGTCGCTATGTTGCACTGTTGACTCAGCGGTTCTGGCTGTTCAGGTATCGGCTTGACTTGAGTCAGAAATACCTCTGCATTGGCCAAAGCTTCTTGTAGGGCCTCCCTGGTTTCTTTGGATAATCGCAGCAACTCATACAGCGTTATCCGTGCAGGAATGTTGGCTAATTGCGCCATAATGTCGAAGCTATGCGGAGTCTTCGAGCTTTCCGGTTTGTCTCTTCCAATTGGACGACTGAAACGAGACTGCTTCGGATTCTGTACCTCTTGGGGATTCTTCTCTTTTGGTTTATTCACCGGTTGTCGTAGAGCTTCTTTACCCGGTGTGGGACTTGCAATCACTCCCATCTCCGTGAGAGTTTTGGCTGGTCCCCGCTTGTTCACCCCCTGCTCACTAGGTGGCGGATAATTGTAGTGGTATTCATTTCCGCTCCGTGTCGCAAAAGCTTCTTGTTCTTCTTCAGAGAGCAGGAAAGTGGAGATTCTTTCGTCATCTTCCCCTGGGATAGCAGAGACTCCATAACAAGACTTCCCTTTTCCTTTAGACTTCCTCCCGGATGACGAACCGGCCCATTGTTCATCTCCAATCAGATCTGGATGAACCCAAAGGATTTCGCCATTTGGGGTTGTGTGCGGCACAAGTCCCTTTTGGCGCTGTCCGTGCGGATCGTCATTCACCGTCTTCATCCCGACTTTGGTGACGCGTTTTGGCTCGAACCAAGTTGTAGGCACCGACCCAAAACTGATTGACACTGCGTTGGCCCCCACATTCTTGGCTGGTTTCGGGGTTATGACTCCTACGTCGATTAACGCCTGGATCTTGTCCTTGAGGTGGTAGCATGATCTCGTAGGGTGGTGGACCGCTCTGTGGTACGCGCAGTACTTTGGATCCGTCACTTTGCTGGCCCCTTCTTGATCCACGATCGCCGGCAACTGGATCTTGTTGTTCTCCAACAGGTATTTGAAGATGCCGGGAACTTCATCATCCTTGAAGGAGTACACTTTAGGAAACCTCGGCTCCGCAGATTTCTGCTTCTGAGGCCGTTGTTGCCATTGTCCTCGAGATTGTTGGGGTGCTTGTTGCTGTGGCTGCTGTTGCTGTGGTTGCAATTGAAAGGTTTGATTAGCATCAACTGCATTAGCTTGTGCCTTACCTTTCCCCCGTGGGACGAAGTTTTGCTTTGGAACACTCGTCGCCGGTTGGCCTCTTTCCGCCTTCTTCCTCTTGAGGAATCGCTCAGCTTGCTCTCCCCGGACTTTCAAGTCCTTCCATGTATTGGATGGTGCTGTCCCCATTGCTTCTAGCACGTCCAACGCGAGGTTGTTGTGGCAGGTCTGGAGGATGAATTCCTCGGTGATCGGGTCCCGGCAATTCATCGCCTTGTTCCGGAATCTTTTGACGAAGGTATCGACTAACTCTCCGTCCTTCTGCTTCTCATCGAGCAACGATCCGATAGATATCTCGGTGTCGTCGTCGAAGAAGTTGGCCAGGAACTTGGTCTCCATGTCATCCCAGCTGTTTACGCTGCCTGGCTTGAGGCGGCGATACCAATCGAAGGCGGCTCCGCGAAGAGTGCCGACGAATGACCGCACCATCAGAGGCTCATTACCAGAGATCACCCCCAAATGCGATTTGAAGTAAATCAAATGCTGGGTAGGTGAACCCATCCCATTAAACGGCGTGAAGTTAATTAGATTAAACTTCGCCGGATATGGGATCGATTCCCATTCTCTTGGGTATGGGCAAGGAATGCCTGTTTTCTTCGTCTCTTGAGCGGAAATTAGTGTGTTGATTTTGCTCTCGAGGTTCTTGATCTTCAGGTTTTCGCCGGTTTCTTCGCCAGCATTCTCATTACCACCCCCTGCGTTGACGGGAGGATCATTGGTGTTACGAGCATTTGTATCCTCATCTTCCACATTAATCGGGTTACGATGATTCTGCTCGCCTTGTTGGTTCGCCAATGCTTGGATCTGTTGGTCATGCATTTCTCTCATCTGCTGCATGGCCATCTCCATCTCAAATTTGAAACTTTCTTTCTGCTTAGCCAAAGCGTCTTCAAGCATCTTGGCCATCTGCTCCGCACTTATCATCAGGGCCTCGCGGGGTTGTCCCTCGCTGGATACTGTATTATCTGATGCCACCGCGGAGCCGGCATCAGATTCTTCATCTTCTGAAGGGCGTCTTGTCCGAATCCTACCATAAGTTGCTCGCTCTATGGTTCCGGACTGCAGACGGGTTCTAGGTCGGGAAGCTTTCAGAATCGACTCGAAATCTTCTCGTGCCGATGTCCCTTTGCTCGTCATGTTGGTGGTGACCCTCGGAAATTCTCCGTCTTCAATCACCCTTCTTCTTCGTTGGAAGCGCCTAGGCCTTGGTTTTGGCGTTTCCGCATTAAGTCTTTCAAAAACTGAAACTCTTTCGGGGACCGCCTTAATGCAATTGCATTCCGACAATACCGCCCGAATGAGTTTGGAACAGGGACATTGAATTTCCCGTTCTCGGGGACTCCTCTTCCTGGTTCTATTCGTACCCCCAGCACGATAGTACAACTCGTCATTTTGACAGTCAGAGTAACCTATCGTGTGCGGGCACGCCTTCTCAGGTACAACACAATCATTATCAGATGATAATGTTTCCATCTGAGGTTGACTTGCCTTCTTTGGGCTTTCAAAGGTTACCCGCCTCAAAACATGCCTTTTTGGGCGTGAATTTTCGGCGTGATCTTGGACTTCAATGCGCAAATTGGTGCGCGCAGCTGCCTTGAGGTCTTTGTCATGCTGGAGGTGATGGCGACCCCCAGTATGTTGAGTCGTTCTGGGCTTCTTCATCGGGCCCAAACGCTCGTGAATTGGAGCTTTGCCTCTCACGTCAGGAATTGGACCGAGGCGCTCCAAAATTGGTTTCTTCTTGCGGGATGACTCTGCATGATCTCCCGGAGAAGTTATTGGGATTGACGGCGACTTTGGTTGACTCGCCGGAGTTTGACCTTCCTTAGAAGGCTGCACTGGTTGCTTTTTGGCCTGAGTCGCCACTTCAGACTTAGGCTTCCAGACTTGTCGTGTTGGTGGTGGCTTCTTCTCCACCTCCTTTTGCAGCTTTCTACGGGCTTCCTGAGCTTGAGCCCGTGCCTGCGCTGACATCGCGCGGCGCTTGCGAATGCGCTCCTCGAGTGTCGAACGGTTCCGTTTGACGCGGACCCATTCTTTCTTTGGCGGCTTGGAAGAGTCGCCATTCATTGGTGGTTGAGGCTGTTTGCCTCTTCTGTTCTTCAACTCCGCGTGGTAGCGGAATCCGTCCGTAGACTCCATCGCCTTAGCGAATTGCCGCGCAAGGCGTTGACGACGCCTCTGGCGGGCTCTCTTTGAGAGAGTCACAACGCCCTGAACAGTAGAGGCGTTGGCGGGAGTTGGGTTGACCTGATTGGAGGTCGGTGGAACTTCATTTGACGCAACTTCGGCGTCAGTTGGGTTGAGAGCTTCGTGGGCTTCCCGAGCAGCTTCAAACCAACGAGCTTTTCTCCCGGAGGAGAACTTCTTGGACTTGCGGGGGGAGATAGAGCCGGACGAGGACACGTACTCCTCGAACTTGGCTTGGTCGAACTCGTACTCGACCTCCTCCACGACCGGGATTGCAATCCGCGGCTGCGACGCATCGATCTCGTTGGCGAGATCGTCGGCTCCCACTGTGGTCGCCAGATTGTTCGCGTGGAAAACTGTTTTCTTTTTCATTGATATGATTGTCATCTTGGGTTACAAAGATCCGGTCTTTTATAGATCCGGTTACAACTAAATCAAAGAAAATAAAGAAAAATTACAACTCTCCTCTGTGAACAAATCACGAGCTCCTGTTTTGCGGTCGCTCGCTTTGGTGGGTTCTTTGCCTGCGCCGGGGTTAATCCGTGGACCACCGCGCGATCTAGATCCGGTCGGATCTACACGAGTATGCGGGTATTATTCCACGAAGGGAATAATAGCCGGGAGGGATTAATCCACCAAGGGAATAATCGCTCAGATCTCGAGATCTAAGACCAAGCTTACAGGGTGCCTCGGCCTTGGCCGAGCCACCTTGAGGTGGCTCGGCCACCGAGCCACCTCAAGGTGGCTCGGCTAAGGCCGAGCCGCCTTGAGGTGGCTCGGCTTTGGCCGAGCCCCCGCGGGCGGTGTTTTCCGACTTTTTCGAGTCGTTTTCCGTTGTCTCGTTTGTCCGTGTTTTGGTTGACTTGAGACTCTGATTGGTTGATCTGATTTGGCAGTAAGTTGGATTCCTGATTTGGCAGTAAATCCGCTTCTGAGTTCGAGTCCGAAATTGATCTTGATTCGATCGTGATTCGTCCGAGTCCGCTCTCGGTTGGATGACTCGTTGATTCCTCAACTCATTAGCTTGATTCTGCACGCGGGTGGATTCATTCCGTCGCTTCCGTGCGATTCGTCGATCTCGTCGCCTCGTTGGCTCGTCGGTTTGTGCCGAGCTATGCTAGGGGACCTATAAGCAATTTTATATGCCTACAACCTCCAACATGAAATACATCTCTAAAGGCTGAAAACAAATAAGAGTCTACTGTGGAGCACTAACTACTAATAAATGACGATGAGCTAAATTGAATCTCCGTCAACCTATGACTCTCCAGACGCCTGACTCGCTATCTAAAAGAGATGGAAAAAATAAGCGTCAAAGCGCTAACGGGAACATCTCCACCTCCCTCAGGGGGAAGAGGGTTAGGTATATAAAATACAAGTGATAGCATATATAATATATAAATCATATGCACTAAATTAAGAGGAATTGAGATTTAGAAATCCACAACACGAGAATAGGTACGTAGAATGAAATAATCCAAACAAGGAAACCCTTATGTATATAACACATATCTCAAATTATGAATCGCAAAGAATATCACATTACCAAACCTCATCCAAAAACAAGTCTTATCATAACTACCCTCGGGTAGTTGGCATGGTATCAAGTATAATTATTAGGTAAAAGTTCTCGTATAGTATACGTCGTGTATGACAAACTTCAGCCTTATACCCTACACTCGGGGTAGACAACATAGAAGGAAAATACAATTTTATGATTCCTCTACAAAGAGAATGGTGTGGAGTATATGCACTCACAATAACATGTGGCTCATTACAATATTTTGTGATTCACTACCTTACTCGAACTCCCTACGGAGTATAGGTATATCAGCCTAATCCGAAATCCAATACAAATAAAAGAAATATAGAGTCTCGGCACTTATAGCATCCTGTGATTCAACGCAATCTCATGCGACTCACAACCGAACTCGCACGCTCTACAGATTATAGGCATATTAGCCTAATCTGGAACACAATGATGCATAACGGAGTGTAGTCTACTGTGGTCTCATTGCAGTATACCAACTAACCCACTCTGAGTGTAGTCAATCCGCGGTCTCATTGCGGTACACATTACTCTCTATCATGACAAACTCAAAATGTTAGATTACACACCTTTAATAGCTCGTGCATGCCTAAAAACAAATGTGTGCACATCATCATAGTCATGTACGTACATCATCGTGTAGCTCGTATTTCATGGTTGCGACGAAATGCACGTGAAAAGAAACAATATATGGAACACTACCCAAGTCGGTTGACCGAAATATTCTATCGGTAGACCGGTGACATGCACAAACATGCACTCAGAAAATAGCTTTGATAGGTCGACTGATGCCTTGGGTTGGTCGACCAACCAGGGTACAAGAACAGGTGCATGTTTAACAAAATTAAATCTATTTTTCTCGCAAGAACTTGTGAAATTATTGTCATGGGGTGTATAAGCATGTATAAATCTCATGTTTAACATAGTGGGGGTTTATTCTACTACATGAAATTATAAATATAACTTTTTGAATGGGTCTACTAACCCTAACATGGTTATATTGATCAATTCATCATGAAAATAAAATCAAATCAGCAAAATCTCATGTAAATTTTACTTTAGAACTTATACCCAAGTTAAGAAATCTGTTTCATAATATTTTAAATCAAAAAGATCAAATCTTTATATATTAAAGATTAAAAGTGTGATCTTCACTCATAAAATATGTTTTTAAAAATCCGATTAAACCAAATAAAACCAAGAAAAATATGGTATGGGTTTGGAGGAGATAAAACTCACCTCAAAAGTCATGTTAAACTCCCAAAAACATGTGAGACGTGACCCTCCTTCACTCAAAAGAGAACCTCTTGGGTTTTGAGGGGAGATTGGCTGCTGATCACGTGGGAATTACTGAAGAAAAGAGGAGAAAAATCTAGTTTATATCATTTACATACATGTACGATCAAACGGGCCCAAATCCGACACCACCTGAAACCCAAGCTGGTGCACTTATCGGTCGAGTGATGCTTATTGATCTGTCGAATGACTATCACCTGTCGATCTACTGATTACCAGGGTCAGTCGACCGACCGAAGGTGTTTTGAGCTGACTATTTATCATGTGTATATGCATGTTTACACTTTTATACATTCATATACGTACTTAATCGATCTCAAAAAGATTAGTACCATACTTATTCATCTGAGAATAGTATCAACCATAATAAAATTATTTAATGTTATTTTTCAAAATATTTTCAAAATTATGGGGTTTTACATTCACCCCTCCTTAAAAAGAATTTCTTCCTCGAAATTATGTAGATAATTATAAATCACAAAACATGTATCATATACGCATTATTTACACTTAACATCTAGAATGTGGATACTCCCACTTAACCTCTAATTAAACGGAACTAGTACGTCAGGTGAAAAATCCAAACAAGGAGACCCCATGTATATATCATATGTTCCGAATGATTAGAAGCTACATGTTAATACGCACATTCCAATGTGAAATGTAAATGCGGCTATACCGGTAATATGAACATAAACAATACCATATTTAATTACTATACCTACTCGAACAGGTGTGGGTATTCGTGACACATGTGCTCCTTGTGATCCTAGGAAGCTTCTTCATCTCCTTTCCGATTCCATTGCACATTAACTAATGGGATCACTTTATTTTGAAGTTTATTATCCTACCTAGAAAGAATACAAACTGAGGTCTCAACCATAGTCAAATCCGCCTGAAGCTCTAAATCTGGCGTATTAAACACTCTCTGCTGCTCCTCGTCATGTAAGTGCTTCTTGAGCATAGAAAAATGAAAGACATCCTGCGCGACCAACATTAATATTGGAAGATCTAGTCGATACGAGATGGCTCCAACACGTTCCATAATCCGAAATGGACCAATATATCTCGGGGCAAGCTTTCCCCGTCTGCTAAACCATTTAATACCCTTTATAGGTGATACCTTTAGCAGGACATAGTCTCCAACATGAAACTTTAAAGGTCATCTCCTCTAATCTGTGTAACTCTTCTATTGACTCTGGGCTGCAAAAATACGCTCTCGAATCAATGCTATCTTCTCTGAAGTTTGCCTAACAAGATCTTGTCCAAGTAGCAAGTTGTCCTCCGACTCTGTCCAACAAATTAGAGATCTACAAGGCCTCCCATACAATACCTCATAAGGAGCCATACCTATAACCGATTGATAACTATTGTTATAGGCAAACTCTATCAATAGTATATGATCCTCCCAACCGCCTTGGAAATGTAACACACATGCCCGAAGCTTGTCTTCCAATATTTGGATGACTCTCTCCATTTGGCCATCTATTTGTGAGTGTAAAATGTTGATATAAGCTAGATGGCTACCGAAAGAATTCTGGAAGATCTTCTAGAAATGAGATGTGAAAAATAAGCCACGATCCGATACAATCATCTCTGGAACTCTATGCAGTCGTACTATCTCCCGAATGAAAATCCCCGCATAGGTCTCCATTGTATAAGTTGTCTGAACTAGTTGGAAGCTTCGTCAATCGATTAACAATCTCCCAAATGGAATCATTCCCTTTGCTAGACCTCGGCAATCCTACTATGAAATCAATCAAAATATCTGCCTATTTTCACTCAGGAATGGGCAAAGGCTGTAAGCTATTCGTGGGTCTTTGATGTTCTGCCTTCACTTGCTGACAGGTAAAGCATTTAGATACATACTCTGTAATGTCCCTGCATGTCGCTTCACCAGATATGTCGTTTCAAGTCCTTGTACGTTTTGGTTGTGCCTGGATGCATAGTGTATTTGGTATGGTGTACCTCATCAAATAGATTATTCTTCAACTACGGATAATCTAGCACTACTAACCGGCTTTTCATTCGAAGGCTCCTATCTGATCTGTTGGTCCAATCTACCTTAGGCTCTTTGAAAATTTCCCCCTTTCATGTTTGAATCCAAGAGTTCTCTAATATAGCATTAACCACTCTATCCATCCACGATGGCTGTACGACTAAAGCACTAAAAAATGCACTGCATCCGCCAATATCTTGTCTGAAGTCAAATTGACTAAGGGTAAGAATATCTCGGTACAACCAGCACCTCAAAGCCCTAAGTTTGCGATTACGCTTCCTGTTCAAAGCATCTGCTACGACATTCGCTTTTCCCGGATGATACTGAAACCCGAACTCGTAATCCTTGATAAACTCACCCTATCACCGCTACCTCTGATTGAGTTCCTTTTGAGAAAAGAGGTATATCAGACTCTGATGGTCTGTAAATAATTCGAATTTAACCCAATAAAGGTAATGCCTCCACACTTTAAGTGTGAAGACCACCATTGTCAACTCTAAGTCATGAGTAGGATAATTCTGCTTATGAGGCCTCAACTGCCATGAGGTGTAAGCAACCACTCTCTGAGTCTACATCAAAACGCCTCCTAGATCTCACAATGATGCATCTGTGTAGACAACAAAAGTCTTATCACTACTCAGAATGATCAACACTAGTGCAGTAGTCAACCTAGCTTTAAATTTCTAACATTCCAACCCCCAAACAAACTGAACACCCTTCTTTGTAAGGCGTGTCAGTGGGGTAGCAATCATAAAAAAATCCTGAATGAATTTTCTATAGTAGCTGGCAAGTCCTAAGAAGCTACGAATCTCTGTAATGGTTATTAGCGACTCCTAATCAAGAACTGCTCATGCCAAACGAAGATGCTGCTCATGCTTAGCCTCTGACTTCGAGTAGATGAGGATGTCATTGATGAAAACAATCATGAACTGGTATAAATACAGATAGAAAATCCAATTTATCAAATCCATAAATACTACGGGTGCATTAGTAACCCCAAATGGCATAACAAGGAATTCAAAAGACCCATACCGAGTCAAAAATATGGTCTTGGGAATATCCATCTCCCGTACATGCAACTGGTGATAGCCAGATCAACGATCAATGTTCTAAAAACACTACACTCCCTGTAGCTGGTCGAATAAGTCATCAATCCTCATTAACGGATACCTGTTCCTGATGGTGACCTTATTCAACTTATTATAATCAATGCACAAACGAAGGCTACCATCCTTCTTCTTCATGAAAAGGACCGGTGCACCACACAAAGAATGGTCCGGTGAATGAATCCCTGAGCAATAAGCTCCTCTAACTAAGTCTGTAACTCCCTCATTAAAGCAGGTGCTATACGATAAGGTGCGCAGGATACCGCTGCTGTGCCCGGCTACAACTTGATGCAGAACTCAACCTCTCTCACTAGAGGCAATCTAGGTATTTCCTGAAAGACTTCCTGATTCTTTGAGACTACTCTTGTCTCGCACAAATTAGCGCCCTAATCCCGCAACAACACCTCCTTGACATATGCCAGAAAGGATTCCACAAACTGGTTCCCCTGTGAGGTCGCTACAACTAACTTAGTCCCATCAGACACTCGCAAACTAATTGTTTTGACAAAACAGTAGATACTAAATTGGTAGGAAGATAGCTAATCCATACAAAGGATCACATCAAACTTAGACATGCGTAAGATAATCAAGTCAACTACAAACTCAGATTCGTCGATGCTAACGACAAATCCTCTCTAATAGGAACATCTCACCCAAAGGAGTAGAAACTGACAAAGATACGTCTAGAGGATGTGCAACTAATTAGAGTCTATCCATGAAAGAATAAGGGATGAAAGAATGTGAAGTTCCTGAATCAAATAGAATACAGGCTAGGAAGGAGTTCACAAGGAACATACCTTCCACTACGGCCCCGCTCGCACTATGGTCACATGGTATGAATGCATACACTCTGCCTGAAGCTGCATTTTGCTATGCTGAATGCTCTAAAATATATGAAACTATCTATCTATGAGGTACCTCATGAATAGAGTGAACCTGACCCTCTATCCTCGGAACTATCGGTAGTGCCTCTAGTCTCGGCTGCTAGCCCTGACCTCTGTTCTGGGGCTTAACCTGACCCTTACCTTGCTAGCATCCTGCTGGTGCACTGTGACACTCTACTTCTCTATGGTCGATCTTATTGTAATGGAAATAAGCAGCCGAATTTACGCTACTACGATGCTCTCTGATCCTATTGCGGTCCCTTCTTATGAGGACCTTGTTGTTGTTGTTGTGAACCCTTGCCCTGCTTCTAGGGTCCTCCATGTCCTGAAAATGACCTCTTGTCCTTGCCCTTCTCTCTGAAAAGTCCTATTCTAGAATTTCCCTCCCTACACTTTTAAAACATGATGGTCTCAGTCTCTAATGAAATGGTAGCATCAACAACCTCTCGTACTAAGTGAAACGTCGAGACATGAGATAGCAGCATAGGCTTGGGCAAAGTCCTAAAAAAAATATCTAAGCCTAACTCTCCCCTATATGCCACATGCCCGTAAACCTGAGTAGACCCACGAACTTGCTTCACTATTCAGCTACTGATATGTCTCCCTTCTCCAATCAGGCTAGCTCCAACTCCTTCGCGGCCTTTACCGCTGATGATACATACTGATCATTGAAGAAGTAGATGAAATCCACCCATGTAAGTTTCATTCACTACTTTGGTGTGAATTGAAGTCTGTACCATCCTTTGACATTGCCCTTGAGGTTAAAATCTGCTAACCTCTGCATCTGAACTGAGTTGACGTTAAGCATATAAAAAATGTTACCCACATCTTCCTTCAATTTATGGGCTGCAATTAAATCTGATGAACCATGGAACTCTAGTGCCCTCATCTTCTGATATCTCTCCACCAAACAAAGCTAATCCTCCTGCTCTGCGACTCTATTAATAACTTGTTATGGTGTAACTGCTAGCGATTCCATTGCAATAGGCACATTTATTGCTGGTTGTGGCACCACTAGAGGTGGTGCTGCTGGCGGAACCTAATTTGCCACTTTCTCCTCAAATGATGCCATCCTGGCTGTAATTGGTGCTATGAGATCGATCAAATACCGCAGAGCCTACTACAGCTTGGGCTCTGGCTAAGCTTGCCTAGCTCCCTGAGCATAGGATCTACCATGACCACGTCCTCATCCTGACATCTATAAGTTCAGGAAGAGAGCTTATAAGACATAGTAAATGAGACCACAAGCATATAGAGCATATGATATAGCAATAAGAAAACATAACACATAGTATCCTTAAAAAACTTTATAATCAAAGTAAGGTGAGCATAAAAAAATTTCTCAAAATTTTCGAGTTATACGCATAACGGTCTCACTTAATCTAGGAATTCCTAGCGAACTCTATACACGAGACCTAAGAAAACTCTATTCTAGCTCCATGACTCGACACAGGATATCCTTAGGATGCTGTAACTAGACCTCTAATACCAACTGTAACGTCCCTAGTTTCACACAAGGCTGTAGTCCAAGATAAACCCAAGGATGTCAAACATGCCATGCACCCAACACTGTGGAATAACATGTTTCACCATCACAGTAATATCTCTCTAATGGGATCAAATAAAAAAATATGGGTACAAGCTGATAGAATAAAGGTAATAATACAAAGAACACGATATAGAGAAGAGATATCAAATAATAAATGTAATCATATTCCAACAAAAGATATGTATTACATCTGATAAGTCTGAAATAAGAGTAATAAATCTCTAACACAAGAGTCAATTGAATATAGTACTAAGATACTCAGCCTCCAACATGAAATACATCTCTAAAGGCTAAAAACAAATAAGAGTCGAGCACTAACTAGTAATAAATGACGGTGATCTAAACTGAATGTCCGTTAACTTGCGACTCTTCGAAAGCCTGACTCGCTGCCTGAAAAAGATGGAAACAACGAGGGTCAAAGTGCTAGCAAGAATATCTTCACCTGCCCCAAGGGAAAGGGGGTTAGGTGTATAAAATACAAGTGATAGCATATATAATATATAAATAATATGCACTAAACTAAGAGGAATTGTGATTTAGAAATTCATAATTCGAGAATGGGTATGTCGAGCGAAATAATCCAAACAAAGGAACCCTCATGTATATACCACGTATCTCAAATTGTGAACCGCTAAATACCAACTCCAAATCCTATGAATAAGGATAACTAGCAAAGAATATCACATTACCAAACCTCATTCAAAACTAGTTATATCATAACTACCCTTGGGTAGTTAGCATTGTATCAAATATAATTATCCGGTAAAAGTTCTCGTATAGTATATGTCGTGTATGATAAAGTTTAGCCTTGTACCCTACACTTGGGGCCGATAACATGGGAGAAAAATACAATTCTATAATTCCTCTAGAAAGAGAATGGTGTGGAGTATAAGCTCTCACAATAACCTATGGCTCATTGTAATATTTTGCGATTCACTATCTTACTCGAACACTATGCGAAGTAGAGGCATATCAGCCTAATCCGGAGTCCAATACAAATAAAAGGATGTATAGTCTCGGCAATCACAACATCCTGTGGTTCAATGAAATCTTATGCGACTCACTACCAAACTCATCCGCTCTATAGATATAAGCATATTATCATAATCCGGAACATAATAATGTATAACGAAGTATAGTCTACTGCAATCTCATTGCAGTATACCAACTAACCCACTCTGAGTGTAGTCAATCAATAGTCTCATTGCGATGCTAAACCCTACTCGAGCACCCAAAACTATTATAAAATGAAATAAACATTACTCTCTATCATGATAAACTTAAAATGTTAGATTACGCACCTCTAATAGGTCATGCGTGCCTAAAAACAAATATGTGTACATCGTCGTAGTCACGTATGTACGTCATCGTGTAGCTCGTACTTCGTAGTTGTGACCAAACGCACGTGAAAAGAGCAAAACAACCGAAGTATGTCGACCGAAATATTCCATCGGTTGACCAACGACGTGCGTAAACATGCACTCTGAAAATAAGCTTTGATCGGTCGACCGATGCCTTAGGTCGGTCGACCGACCATGGTACAGGAAGAAGTGCATGTTTCACAAAATTAAAATGATTTTTCTAGCAAGAACTTGTGAAATTATTATCATAGAGTGTTTAAGCATGTATAAATCTCATGTTTAACGTAGTGGGGGCTTATTCTACCTTATGAAATCATAAATATAAACTTTTGAAGGGATCTACTAACCCTAACATGGTTATATTAATAAATTCATCATGAAAAAAATCAAATCGGCAAAATCTCATGTAAATTTTACTTCAGAACTTATACCCAAGTTAAGAAATCCGTTTCATAATATTTTAAATTGAAAAGATCAAATCTTTATATCATACAGATTAAAAGTGTGATCTTTACTCTTAAAATAAGTTTTTAAAAATCCTATAAAACCAAATAAAACCAAGAAAAATAGGGGATGTGTTTGGAGGAGATGAAACTCACCTCAAAAGTCATGGTGAACTCCCAAATACGCGTGAGACGTGATCCTCCTTCACCAAACATCATAGATCTCACCCTCCTCTAGGTTTTTGCTTCTCAAAGCTTTTCCAAACTCAAAAAAGAATCTCTAGGGTTTTTAGGGCAGAGTGGCTGATGATCAGGTGGGAATTACAGAAGAAAAGAGGAAAAATATCAGGTTTATATCATGTTTATACATGTGTGATCAAACGGGCCCAAATCCAACCAAACCTGAAACCCAAGCTATTGCACCTATTGGTCGATTGATGCTTATTGATTAGTCAACCGGTCATCACCTATCGGTCAACTGATTCCCAAGGTCAGTCAACGGACCGGAGGTGTTTTCAGCCGACTGTTTATCATATGTATATGCAGGTTTACACTTTTATACATTCATATACATACATAATCAATCTCAAATTGATTACTAACATACTTAATCATCTCAGAAGAGTATCAACCATAATAAAAATCAATTAATATTATTTTCCATAATATTTTAAAAATTATGGGGTTTTACATGAGTCTTTTTATCATCCACCGATTTTAATATTTGGAATAGTGTAGAGAATGACTATAGTGAACCTACTACAATGGTAGATGATACTCCTGTTTTCACCCTAAGAGATAAAAGGTCTGCTGGTAATAAAAAGCTATATTCTTTAAATGCAAAACACATTGTTGATGGCTGATATTAAATAATCAATGAGATTGAAGTTAATTGGTTGACGGAGGTCCTCTAACCCTCCTAATGTCTAGTTCTGAGATGGAACAGTTCTTCCCAGCATAGATAGTAAATCATAAGAGGGCTCAGTCGAGTTCTCCAGTTATTTCTCTAACGATCAAGCGAGTAAATTGAGTAGAGAAGTAACTGAACTGTAGAAGTTCTTAAGTACAATATGTAGAGATAAAGATCTTACTTTTTTATTAAAAATAGTACCCCTATTTACTTTGGTAGTAGACCGCCACCTTATAGTCGACTCGATGAGCCCAGCTACAAGGGGGTCATCAACACTATTTGCAGCTGTCCCACAGTTTAACACCGACCATGGGGCCTTCTCTCTTCTCTAAAAATCATGAATGATTCCGGGCATAGGCCTGATCAGTCCATCCCCAAAGCATCGTATCTGGTCTGTGTCACCCAATTCCAGCTTGAAGAGTCCATCCAGTATATTACTCAAGCCTTTCGATAGCAGTTTGTAGTTTTCACTACTGAAGTCCTCTATCAGGTTCCTCCTTCTCAGCCTGCTTACTTCGTTTCTCCTCCACCATCAAGAAACCAGCCTTCGACAACTCGACCTCCACCAGAAGCCAAGCTTAATGCTCCTCCTCCACCTTTGCGTGCTATTCATGCCGGAAAACAAAGGAGCCGAGTCGAGCATGCGTCTCCTCATCCACGCTAACTGACTCTCCGAATAGATCCTCGTTTCTCAATACAAGGAAGTAACTGATGAGAGTCACAATCCTAGTTATATGATGGCAGTGAGGACGCTACCTTAGGAGCTCAGCGAGGCCTTCGGTGTTATCATACCACTCATAGAATACATTATAAAGCATATTTGAATTTTTTTATGCTATATAATGAATTCAAAAGAAAAAATCAAAACAAAATTTTCATAGTTCAAAAATAAGATTACAAAACCAAGATTTTAAAGCATAATTTTGAAAACCAAGATTTTAAAGATTACAAAACCAAGATTTTAAAAGAATTTGATCAATGAAAAAAAATTATTTTCATGTTCAAAGATTTTAAAGCATAATTTTCAAAACCAAGAAAAAGAAAAAGAAAAACATTAAAGTTCTTCGTTTAAACTCAAATTTGTTTTGGTACCCAAGTATTTTTGGTATCAAAATGTTTAGGGACATGACCCCTATCATTTAAGCTCAAAGCCCTAGGGTTATGAACCCATTTGGGCGCATTTAGTACACGGATCCGGTCATAGTAATAATTATGCAAATGATCCATTCTATTGCAATAAGTGCAATGAAGAGGATGCATTTGGTTATGTTGACCATGTGTATGTGCACGAGGAATATTTGCAAATAAAGATGGTCTTTTAAGGTTATTTTGCAAAGGAGAAATATTTTGAAATAATGTCTGTCTACTTGAAATATTTTGCGATTTAGAAACTTTTCACAAATCAAAACAAAACTTAGCTAAGTGACAAACTCTACCAGAAAATTCACAATGATACACATTAGCATGCTTATGATGAACAATGAGTGCATGTGTGTGTACGATGAAGAGACTTGATGAGATGCACAAGGAGCATTGACATTTTTATATTTATGTGCATCATAGCAAAATTTAGCTAAATGGCATTTACGACCACAAATGGAGCATTTGTAAACTTTGCTATACAAGTATGCATAGTATGTAGGTGATTTATAAATTATAGCACTAGATTTAGCACACTTGTCCATAAGTTTCTTATGATTATCAATGCATGTGTTTAATGTTGAGCATGCGTTTCCTCATCCACACCAACTGACTCTTCGAATAGATCCTCGTCAACATGATTCTCAATACAAGGAAGTAACTGATGAGAGTCCCTATCCTAGTTATGATGGTAGTGAGCATGCTACCTTAGGAGCTCAGCGAGGTCCTCGGTGTTATCATACCGCCCAGGCCCCTCAGCTATCTGCATGGCCTCCGGTTATGATCAGACTTACAGACCAATCACCAAAACCATTAGAGGAAACACTCCTCTCACTAATGACGTTATGAATGCTACCTATAAGAAATTTATGATGCCCTAATTAGAGAAATACAAGGGCAAGAAAGACCCTGTGGAGCATATCTAGAACTACTATGATCTGATGAGCATGCTACAGGTGCCCAAATCCATTATTTGCAAGTGATTTACCATCACCTTACCAGGAAGTGCCAAGCTCTAGTGGAACTCCTTGGAGAAGAAGTCCATCGGTAGCTTAGAGCAACCCAGTCAAAAGTTTGTGCACCACTTATTAGCTAACACAAAATAGAAGTTGCCTTCTCATGTGTTGATACGGATGAGGTAGGAGCCTGGAGAGAGCCTCTAAAGCTATTTTAAGAGGTTCCACGTGAAGAGGTTGGAGGTTGACTATTGAGGAAGCACGGTTTTCATGTCATCCATTGTACTCAGCCTATTAAACAATGAGCTGGCCCACTCACTCACCAAAAAGCGATGCTCCACTCACAAGTAGTTGATGCCCAAGGCTCATGAGCATATGATCATGGAGGATGCCTGAGCTTACAAGAAAGCGACCAGGGAAACAGAAGCATTAGTGGTAGCAGCAGTGATGCTGTCAACCCTAGCGGTGGTAGTGGTTTAAGTTTCAGTGAATCCTGTGGCACCAGCCATGCCCATGGCCACCACAACAACCTAAGTGGAACACAAGTACATGAGTCGGCTAAGGATCTCCTTCCCAGGAATGAGTTGGTGATGTTAGACCCTAGAGGGGGGGTGATTAGGGTCTTATGCTAATCTAATCCGATATTATGCTAATTAAAACTAATTAACAAATTATTCTTACAAGAAAGATATACAATATGTTACAAGTAAGAATAAGCAATATGAACAAAGGTAAAAATCCTAGCAATGAGATATACTATGGGATATATGAAAGGATATATAATTAATACAAGAGTAAACAATCTAAACTAGATAGTGGGCAATATAATCAACAAGCAATATACAAAGGCGATATAAGATATGAACATAAAAATAAGTGCGCCAATGCAATCACAAACAAATGATATGATTAAGGAGTTCGGTCCCCACGACCTACGTCTCTGCTCCTCACCTTGAGGAGATCTCCACTATCACAACCGGGTTTTCTACGTTTACCTGAACAACGTTTACATCTCACAATACGGTTTTCTAGTTTACCGAAAACTCTACAACTAACACACTCTTGTAATCCCACTCTATACCCTCTCAAGTATTGAACTAGACGTGTCTCCCTGATCCCCGACTCTCGCCACACACTTCTCTCGGTGTACAAGTGTATTACAAAGTGTATCCTCACAATTAGGCTCAATACAATAAATGTTTGTTCTCTACTATGGATGAGAACACAATGAAAGTTCACACGCAATTGTTACAACTCTCACCAACCCAAATATACTATGTATGAAAATACCATAAGCTCAAGTGGGTGTGTGTAGACAATGAGTGAAATAAAATCTAACTCAAATAGCAAACTAGCAATAATAAGAAAATGAAAATCAATAATAAAATTGCTAGAGAAAAGAGTCAGAAAACTTTTCTATAAACTCAAAGGAGAGGATGAATAAGATTGAGAATGAATCCCTCAATTTTCAATGTAAGCTTCCTCTTTTGTAAACAAAAACCAAACTGTAAAACCCTCTTAAACTTGTTTAAAACTTTCTCCAATTCTTCTTGGTAGAAGAGGGGTTGAGGGGTTTTTATAGGAAGAGAAACCAACAGCCAAAACCCCAAACAAAACAACAAAAATCCTAGAAAATCAGGAATACAATTCTGTTCCTAATATAACCGTTTGGCTATCAATGGTCGACCGCGAGGCACTTTTGAACCTGAGAAAACTTCCAGAGAGTTCGACGGTCGACCGTGGCGGTCGACCGTGGAAATTTACAGCTTGACGGTCGACCATCACGGTCGACCGCGAAAGTTTCTGCTACCTTCTGAGGGAAAAACAAAGGCGCGGTCGACCGTGGCAGTTGACCGCGGCGGTCGATCGCAAACTGATATATAAAAGTGACAGTTTGAAAAATAGTTTTTCTGATTTAAAACTCTGTTTAATAATATCAAATAAATTCTAAAAAATGTAAAACTTTAGAAAATAATTATAGACATGATAATACACATGCTATAAAAATTGGTTTTCGGTAAGGACCTCCCAAATGTAAAATATCATCATTTTGTAAAATAGTCCAAAACATAAAAATGTGAACATATGAGTTTTGACATTTTAGCTTAACCATGTTTTGAAACAATACAAAATAATTTTATAGACTTGAAGAAAGATGTAAACTATTGTTATGAAGTCTATGAATAATGAATATAGTATTTTATCAAAATACACATATAATGCACTAAAACATAATTTCATTGAACTGAATAAAATTGATATTGATGAAGTCATATAAATGCATGTAAGTATGAAACAAAAATATGTTTTCTAATTATATTTAATTGTTTCATAGTAAAACTTGAAAACAATCAAACCAAAACATATATGTATATATATAACTATATATATATACATGGAAACCAATAAATGTGTGTGTGTATATTATATTAAGCTTAAGGTACTAACACACATAATATAAACTCCTAAACTAAATTACCTAAGCTTGATCTTGATCTTCAATAGCTTGACTTGGTACACTTTGAGGATGAAGCTTGAACTTGGATATTCAACTTGAATTGCAAGGCTTCACCTACTATTCCGCCAACCTCCATTGGATATGATCGTGAATGCGCAATTCCATCCATCCTCTAATACGTTGTTTGCTTAGAATAAATACCAAAATACAAACACTAGACAAACAAAATTAGAAGTAAATTGTTTGTTAAACATCATCAAAACAAGAAGGGCAACAATCTCCCCCTTTTTGATGATGACAAACAATTTACAAAAAGGATGTATGCATGAAAGGAAATGAATATATAAAGTATAATATATCATGCATAAAAATAAGAAAGAATATACTCACAATATTTCTCCCCCTTTAACAACATCAAAAAGGGGAAAACCATATAGATGAAAGAGACCGAAAGCTTCCCCTACCTATAAGCATAGGTGAGTATAAAACATAGAAAGATATAGGGATTGATCTCCCTATCAAAATGCCTCATGAATGTATGAAATGAATACTAAGGCATACATATGTGAGAAAGCATAGATTAAATACATGCTAAACATAACTCACATACAAAAAAGATAATGAGAACACATATAAATATGTTAATATGAAAGAAGAGTCTCATTACACAATTTTAAAATCATAGTGTATAAAAATAGATTTATGAAATCAAAAGATAGAACATGAGAATCACGCAAAAAGTTTTCAAATCAACCAAATGAAATCATAAATTAAAGTGTAAATCCAAAAATAATGTTTGATCAATAAATAAGCTTTCTTTGTAGCACTTGATCAAACCACTCATAGAATACATTATAAAGCATATTTGAAATTTTTTGTGCTATATAATGAATTCAAAAGAACAAATCAAAACAAAATTTTCATAGTTCAAAAATTAGATTACAAAACATACAAGAATCATGAACTATGAAAAAAATCATCTTTAAAAGTATAAAACCAAATCATCATTAATTTTTAAAATCAAGAGAGGCAACTATATCTAGCTCTTGAGCTAGTATCAACCGATATAAATATTTTTAGCACCCGATAAACAAGATTTGGGAATAAACACCTAGTAAACCCGGAGGGTTGTATAAATACAAACCTCTCATCAAAACAAAACCAATAATCATGAAAACAAAACAATTTGATCAATAAAAAAAATTATTTTCATGTTCAAAGATTTCAAAACCAAGAAAAAGAAAAAGAAAAACATTAAAATTCTTGGTTTAAACTCAAATTTGTTTTGGTACCCAAGTATTTTTGGTACCAAAAAGTTTAGGGACATGACCCTTATTTTTTAAGCTCAAAGCCCTAGGGTTATGAACCCATTTGGGCGTATTTAGTACATGGGTCCGGTCATAGCAATAACATTTGGGCGTATTTAGTACATGGGTCCGGTCATAGCAATAATTATGCAAATGACCCATTCGATTGCAATAAGTGCAATGAAGAGGATGCATTTGGTTATGTTGACCATGTGGATGTGCACGAGGAACATTTGTAAATAAAGATAGTCTTTTAAGAATATTTTGCAAATGAGAAATATTTTGAAATAATGTTGGTCTACTTGAAATATTTTGCGATTTAAAAACTTTTCACAAATCAAAACAAAACTTAGCTAAGTGACCAACTCTACCACAAATATCATAATGATACACATTAGCATGCTTATGATGAATAATGGGTGCATGTGTGTGTACATGTGATGAAGAGACTTGACGAGATGCACAAGGAGCATTGATATTTTTATATTTGTATGCATCATAGCAAAATTTAGATAAATGGTCTTTACGACCACAAATGAAGCACTTGTAAACTTTGTTATACAAGTGTGCATAGTATGTAGGTGATTTATAAGTTATAGCACTAGATTTAGCACACTTGTCCATAAGTTTCTTATGATTATCAATGTATGTGTTTAATGTTTAATAAAAACAAGATATGTGGTTTTTCACATGATTCAACTCATCATTATGCATACAAGCATTGGAAATAGAAGTAGATAAAACATGATCATTTCTAAAAGAATTAAACTCATTTCTAAAAGTTTCTACTTCTATCATGGTATCATTATTAGCATGAGTTAAGCTAGTAATAGATAAAGACATGTTATTATTTTCCAAACTTAATAACTCATTGTTTTCTTTCAAAATAGCATTCTCTTTAACAACAATATTAAGTTTGGAAGCTAGCGACTCATGATTGGATTTCAAATCTACATGCTTGCTTTTAAGATTAATAAAATTATTATGCAATTTAGTGTAGGCATGCGATAATTTCTCATATGCACAAGCGAGTTCATCAATAGATAAATCATTATCGGAATCAGAATTGCTTACTACACAATAATTATCCTCTTGTGACCGTGTGCATGATGCTCCACATGAACTTGAAGAAAAATCCTCCAAAGCTTGTCGGATTGCCTCTAAGTCCCCTTGATATGCTTTAATAAATTTCCAAAGTTTGTAAGCACTATCAAAATGAACAAATTTGTTAGAAAAGTATGAGTCAAAAGCATTAAGCAAAAATTTTAACAAAAGCTTGTTCATTGTAAATATTTTATTATCATGATCGCTCCACTTGGATTTCTCCAATGTGGGCACAATGTAAGCACAATCAATAACTTCTCATAAGTTAATATTTCTAGATTCAACAAATATTTTAAATTAAGAGCAACATTGAGCATAAGGAAAATTTTTATATTTTTGAGCAATATTTGGATTATAGCCTAAACGAAATACATTTATATTCATGATATATATGTGAATATATGCAAGCAAGACAAATGTAATCATAACTAGATTAGCATAAGTAAGATAACTTAGATCTTTAACTCAAGGTGATTAGACCTTAAATCAAAGAGCACCAAGCTCTGATACCAATTGTTAGACCCTAGAGGGGGGTGATTAGGGTCTTATGCTAATCTAATCCGATATTATACCAATTAAAACAAATTAACAAATTATTCTTGTAAGAAAGATTTACAATATGTTACAAGCAAGAATAAGCAATATGAACAAAGGTAAAAATCCTAGCAATGAGATATACTATGGGATATATGCAAGGATATATAATTAACACAAGAGTAAACAATCTAAACTAGATAGTGGGTAATATAATCAACAAGCAATATACAAAGACGATATAAGATATGAACATAAAAATAAGTGCGCCAATGCAATCACAAATAAACGATATGATTACGGAGTTCGGTCCCCATGACCTACATCTCCGCTCCTCACCTCGAGGAGATCTCCACTATCACAACCGGGTTTTTTACGTTTACCCAAACAACGTTTACACCTCACAATACGGTTTTCTAGTTTACCAAAAACTCTATAACTAACACTCTCTTGTAATCCCACTCTACACCCTCTCAAGTGTTGAACTAGACGTGTCTCACTCAAGTGCTCGGATACATCCTCTTCCTAGTTTTGTCAACCAACGCCACTCCTATTGGGACGATCCCCGACTCTCGCCGCACACTTCTCTCGGTGTACAAGTGTATTACAAAGAGTATCCTCACAATTAGGCTCAATACAATAAATATTTTTTCTCTACTATGGATGAGAACACAAGTTAATTTAGACATGCCTCGACTAAGTGAACAAGTCTTGTGAAGCGTCCACTCCCACGAAGGAGTGTGGTGGCTCTTCCCAATTGCCTCACTAAGGAGAACAAAGCGGGGATGCAATATGCAGAATGATATATTGAGTTCATGAATAAAAAGAAACAATGAAGTTATACCTATGCAAGTAAAGGGCGTCGCCTCGGGTGATTGAGTCACCGAACAACCTCTAGGAACGCAGGATCTCTTGGGCGACATATCTGCAAAGAGAGTTAACAGTTCGATTATGTTAGAGGTTGAGAAATAGCAAGCTACTACAAATGGAAAATGGCGCTATTCTATGAAATAGGATTTATCGGTTAAAAATCCAATTAAACCTACATAGTGGGCCTGATACAGATTCAGTTTCAGCCCATGACAGCTAAGATCAAGCCAAATATCTTGGAGTTTCGGTTCGAGATAGACACATAGCCAAACAAGAAAGCACGATGTGCCTACAAATCCGATTCTTGTGCACGACTAAAAAGCCTAAGGATTGCAAGCTTAAGTTTGGCCAAATTCGTGCATACAAGAGTTCAACCATGATTACAGGTCTTAAAAAGGTTTCAGTCGGGTACAAATTTAGGAGTTGAGAGCCTCAATATTTCCTACAAATTGAGAACTTAATCCCTACTCAATCCTACCACTTCCAACCAAATCCAAATAATCCAAGGGTTTTGACTTGATTGGAATGCAAAGTATACACAGCCGAACTTGGCGATCACAAAAAGGAAATCACCACCATGACATGGGTTCAGTTTTCATACATGACTACAAATACAAACTAGGTGACCAGTTGTAATAAAAATAAGCCGAGCTGGAATTGAACCAAGTCCTGAATGAACCCAACCAAAACCGCTTCTTATCCTCTCAACTGGCTCGCACCCATGCGAGTCACCAAATGGTGACTCACACGCATGCGAGCCACCATTTACTGGCTCACACGAGTGACAAGTTGTTTGATCAATTTATGGGTATTTTTACCAATTTTCGAGTATTTTCGACGTATACAGGACCCGTATTCCTACTCCAATGGGTATATGAGTCTAAACTATTTCCAAACTTTTCCGGAAAGTTTCTAGAGAATATCATTCAAAATATTCTTAAGGATAACCAGGCTAAACTCCTATGAGTATACTAGTATAAACTAATCCTCCAAACTCCAACACCTTAAGAGTTTAAACTGTGTAGACTCCAGTTAACGAACAAGTATAAACTGTCCTAACACCGATCAATGCACCGATGCCTTCGTCAAAATAAAACTACGGTTATGAATTCCGATGAAGGTGATCAGTTCAAAGTCAACTCGATGGCACGAGCTATGTTCAGAAACTTACACACCAGTCTCAGTTCAAGACTTCAACAGCGGTCAGACGATAAACACAGCACCAAAAGAACTTCATCTATTCGACAAACTACTGAGTAGATTGAAGACCGAAGAAGCTGAGAGCTGAAACTAATTACAGGTCCTATTACACCGATTGAAGGTTGGGCCTATCATGTTGAAAATATTCCAGGCTTTTCTATAAAAGAAACGAGACATAAATACTTTGGAGGGGGTATCTGCAGGCATCAAAAATTACCTATGGGTTCTCACACGCAGCTCAAGACAAAGAATACCAAGCCAAAGCAGATCTCCAATCCAAAAGCTAAAATCACCCGAAAAATCCACTTGACAGCCTCCAATATTCTCTAAGAATCATATTAGGGATTGTAGAGGTTTGATGGTTGTTAGGGTTCTTAGTAAACTAAGAAAATTCATGAAAGTTTGATATATAAACTAGGAAAAACAAATATGAGCTTTAGAAAACCAAAACCAACTCAAAACAGGAATCTGACTTTCTGCAGGTTTCACGGTTGACCGTGGCGGTCGACCGGACTGGAATTTTCTAGTTACACATATTTGGTCATTGTGCATGTTTCGACTCTTTTATTTCTCATGAATAAACTTGTGTGTACTCAAAACACATGGTATCATACTCATACCCCATTTAACTATATTTATCAAAATAAATATCCATAAATTATAATTAATCTTATATTAATTATATTAACATAATTTTTTGGGGTTTTACACCACCTACTGTCCCGAGGATTGAGGGACCAGCAGGCTAGGTTCACGCTATTCAGAGCATTTCTTAGGGTCAGATGGACCCACATGTTTCATTTCCATAAGCATATCAGACACCAGCCACCGGTAGGGTTTATGTTGTTCTACCACGTGATCATGGTGCCAGTGGAGCAATAGTGGAAGGTATCTTTCTTATGAATTCGGTTAGTTTCACATCGCTTAGATGATCTATTTTGAGTTTGTACTCCTCTCGCATTCTTTTATATCTTACACTTTCATGAATAGGCTTCAGTTAGTTGCACATCCCTTAGATAATACATTATAAGTTTCTACTCCTCTCAGGGAGGTGTCCCTATTAGAGAGTGTTTGCAGAAGATGTGTTATCAGTTTAGATGAGTCTGAATTTATTATAGACTTGATCGGACATCATTCTTGGTATGGACTGGCTTTCGTCATACCATGTTAGTATCGATTGTTTTGCTAAAACAGTTAGCTTGCGGGCATCAGATGGGTCGTAGTTGATCGTAGCGACCTCTTAGGGCAACCGATTTGTGGAGTCTTTTATGGCATACATCGAGGAGGTGTTGTTATGGGATAGAGGTACTGGTTTGAGCGAGACACGAGTAGTCTCCGAGTATTCAGATGTCTTTTAGGACATACCAGAATTACCTTCAGTGAGAGAGGTTGAGTTTTGTATTGAGTTGCAGCCCTGTACGGCACCGATTTCCCGAGCACCTTATTGTATGGTGTCGGCTGAGATGAGGGAGCTACAGACCCAGTTAGATGAGCTATTATTCTAGGGTTTTATTCAATGGAGTCATTCTTCGTGGGGAGCGCCACTCCTTTTCGTAAAGAAAAAGGGTGGTAGTATGCGATTGTGCATCGATTATCATTAGTTGAACAACGTCACTATCCAAAACAGATATATGTTACCGAGCATTGATGACTTGTTCAACCAGCTGTAGAGAGCGCAACACTTCTCGAAGATTGATCTTCGTTCTGGTTATCATCAATTGTAGGTTATGGATATAGATATTCCCAAATCATCACTTGTTCGACCAGCAGGATATGGATATGGTTATTCATCATATCCATGATGGAAAACTTTACAATTCACGCTCTTGCAATCACATTTTACACCCTCTAAGTGTTGGTCTCTAGCCTGTATCTCCCTCAAATGTTAGGAATTACAACCTACCTCTAGGTATTACCACCAACCCCACTCCTATTGGGATGACCTCGTCTCTCACCACACACTTTTCTCGGTGTATAAGTGTATTACAAAGTGCAACTCACAATTAGGCTCACAAATCAAATGATCGTTCTCTAAACAAGGTGAAAACACAATATAAGTACAACTCAATGTCACAAACTCACAACCCCAAATTATACTATAAAATATAAATACAATAAGCTCAATGGTTGTGTGTGAACAAAGAGATTTAAATCAAAACAATTAAACTCAATATGAAATCTAGCTTACGAAATTAAGATCAAACATATAAAATACTAGATGAGCTATATAAAACATATAAAATATAGAAAAACTTCTCTATAGATCAAGAGAGTGAGGGAGAAGAGTTGGATACTCAAACACAATTGATGATCTTCCTCAAGCTCTTGTGAAAATTGCTTCACAAACAAAACTCTTAAACACTCTTTAAAATAAACATAAAATACCCTTAACTTGTTTTAAACAATTCTCTTCACTAATTTTTGGTCTGAGGTATGAGGGGTATTTATAGAGACCCCAAGACAAAATAAAATCAAAGAAAAAAAAGACAAAAAACCAAAACTGGAACAGGCTGGAAAAAACTAGCTATTACATCATCAGTCGACTGATGAGCTGACTGTTAGAGCCATTTTCCAGCACATCAGTCGATTGACGATATTTATCAGTCGACTGATGGATTATCAGTCGACTGGTCCATCGATAAAAATGAAACAGAAACATTTTATTATTCCAGAAGATTTCTTCAGTTGACTGAACACAGTCATCAGTCGACTGATAACACAATCATCAGTCGACTGATAACACTGTATCAGCCTGATTGAAACAAAAAATCTGATTTTCAAACCTCTTTTAAAAATAGCAAATAAAATTAGAAAAATATAAAACTTTAGGAAATAATTGTAAACATGATAAACTCTGGGAAATGAAAAATTTCATCATTTTTTAAAATAGTTCAAAACATGAAAATACAACAACACTTGTTTTGTCATTTTGACTAAACCATGTTTTAAAAACTGTTGTATGGCTTTATAGACTTGATAAAATGTATGAACTATTGTTTTAGAGTCTATAACCCAAAAACACAATATATTTCCAAATATAATAGAATATGAAATATATGAATGTGTATATGAATATATATTTGTTTCATATCTACAAAACTAAACCAAAACATATATGTATATATTTAACTATACATATACAAAACCAAAATTATTATGTGTGTATATGATTGAGCTTAAAGTACCAACACACATAATATAATCTCCTAAACTAATTACCCAAGCTTGATGAAGGTCTTCAATAGGCACGACTTGGTAAACTTGCGGATGAAGCTTGAACTTGGGTCTTCAACTTGAATTGCATTGCTTCACTCCGATATTCCGGCAACCTTCATTAGATATGATCATGAATACCCGATTCCATCCATCCTCCAATATGTTGTTTGCCTAGAATAGATACAAAACACAAACACTAGACAAACAACATTAGATATAAATTATTTGTAAAACACCTCAGCCCGATTAACCTTAATGTTAGCCATTATTACATAGAGGGCTTTGGATAGGTCAAGAGATATGAAATGAAAACTTCCTGTTTTTAAAAAAAGATTGTAGGCAAGAATTATAGCTATAAACCTAGTGATAGGCCTAAGTTTATTTGAATGATTGAGGGGTTTGCCATATCCGGGAAGGAAAATGTGATTAGCAAGGATATTTTCATCATTCATTCTAATAGATGGAAGACTATCACCTTGATAAGGAATATTAAAAATGCGACCTAATTTCCTAGGAGTCATATTAATTTCAATTCCCTTTACAAGAGTGTTAAGAACATCCGAATGACGATCGATTTCATATCTTATGATTTGACATAAAATAGTTAGATCAATAATGGATAATATAGTTTTCTATTTTCAGAGGAAAAGAGATCTAATAATCCAACATTTGTAGAGTAATCACTTAAATTATGAGTTATGAGATCATCAAATTTGACAAATCTACCGGGTATAATTTTGAAAGATTGAAATTCCTTAAATTGGGCAAGCAAAGAGAGGTCTTTAAGATAAATTGAATAATCTTCAACTACATTTGATGGACCAGACCTAGGCCTCTTTAATTTTGATATTATTCAACTTAGAAATTGGAAATGGAATAGAGGAAGAGAGCTTACCAAACTGTTGAAACCTTAGATGTAGTTGGCTAATTGAGGCTGTAGTCGACTACTGAGACTGAAAAACTCAAAGTTGATAAGAAATTTGATGAAATTTTTGAGATAAAATGAGAAAGAGAGAATGCCCTAACATTTGAAATCAGATTGTTGGCCTTCTTGTTTTGATGATGTTTAACAAACAATTTATTACTAATGTTGTTTGTCTAGTATTTGTGTTTTCGTATTTATTGTAGACAAACAACATTGTTGGAGGATGGATGGAATAGAGCTTCAACGATCATATCCAAAGGAGGTTGGCGGAATGTCGGTGAAGCCTTGCTATTCAAAGTTCAAGATCCAAGTTCAAGCTTCATCCGCGAGATTACCAAGTCAAGCTTATTGAAGATAAAGATCATTGCTTGGGTAATTTAGTTTAGGAATTTATATTATGTGTGTTAGTACTTTAAGCTCAATCATATACACACATACACGTTTTGGATTTTGTATATATATAGTTATATATATACATATATGTTTTGGTTTGATAGTTTTCAAGTTTTACTATGAAACATATGAATAGAATTGGAAAATACTATTTTGTTTCATGTTTATATGCCTATATATGATTTCACCTTTAACAAGCTTATATTTAATGAAATCATATTTAGTGTTTTGAATATATTGCATAGAATATGCAAATTTATGAAAATATTGTATTTCTAGATTATAGACTTCATAACAACATGTTATATCTTTTATCAAGTCTATACAATCATTTCATAAGGTTTCAAAATGTTGTTTAAATCAAAATATCAAAATATCAATTTTCAGGTTTTCATGTTTTGGACTATTTTGTAAATTGATGATATTTCTCATTTGGGAAGTCTTTTTAGAAAACCAGTTTTTGTAACATGTGTATTATCATGTCTACAATCATTCCCCAAAGTTTTACATTTTTCTGAATTTATTTGATATTTTTAAACAGTGTTTTAAAATCAGCAAAACAGGTTTTTCTATGTATCAGTATTCGGTCGACCGGACCGGTCGACCGAACTTTCCGTCGGTCGACCGAATTTTTCCATCGGTCGACCGACAGAATTTCCGGTCGACCGACAATCTAGCCGTTGTCTTCTAACGGCTATTTTCCTGAGTTGTTTGCTGGGGCTGTTTTGTCATTTGGCTTGGGGGTTTTTGCTGAGCTTTGAGTGGGTATATATACCCCATTGCTGATGTCTTTTCAAGTTGATGAAGTGAGTTTAAAAACAAGTTTAAGAAAGTTTTAATCAAGGGTTTATGTTTGGTTTAAGTGTGTTTATAAGCTTTTAAGCATTTGAGTGTTTTGGTTTTGAGAATCACTTCCACAAGAGCTTGAGGAGATCATCTATTGGTGTTTGAGCATCCAACTCTTCTCCTTCCACTCTTGATCTATTGAGAAGTTTTCTAAACTCAATCTAGCTTCATATTTTATATTGTTTGATTATCTTTTTATTAAGCTAGTGTTCATATTGAGTTTAGTTGATTTTATTATCTCTTTGTTCACACACAACCTATTGAGCTTATTGTATTTACATTCATAGTATAATTTAGGGTTGTGGGTTTGTGACATTGAGAGTGAGCTTAATTGAGTTCTCACCTTGTTTAGAGAACAATCAATTGATTTATCTTGTGCTTAATTGTGAGGATTCACTTGTAATACACTTGTACACCGAGAGAAGTGTGTGGTGAGAGACGGGGTCGAATCCAAGAGGAGTGGCGTCGGTTGACGTGCCTAGGGAGAGGTTGTAACCGAGCACTTGAGGAGGAGGACACGGGCTAGGACCAACACTTAGTGTGTGAGGTGTGATTACATAGTGATTGTATTGTGAGGTGTAAACGTTGTTCGGGTGAACGTAGAAAACCCGGTTGTGATAGTGGAGATCTCCTCGAGGTGAGGAGCGGGGACGTAGGTCGTGGGGACCGAACCTCGTAAACATATCATTTTGTTTGTGATTGCATTGGCGTTCGTTTTCTCGTTTTCATATCTTATATCGCCTTTGTGTATTGCTCATCATATTACCCTATCACTTGTGTAGATTGTTTATTTTACCCTTGTGTTAGTTCATATATCCTTGCTCATACATTGTCTATATCTCTTTGTTAGGATATATCTTATTGTTTATATATCCTTGCATATATAGTTCATCATATAGGATATATTTCTTTATTCATATTGCTTATCCTAGCTTATATTCTTGTTGTATTTCATACTTGCTAGGATAACTTGTGAATTAGTTTTAATTAGCATTTTAATCGGATTAGATTAGCATAAGACCCTAATCACCCCCCCTCTAGGGTCTAACACAGATGACTTGAGGAAGATGAGGGTTTGTGCGGTTTAAGGGGTGAAAAACGTGAGTGATGGAAGGAGTTAGGGTAGTTTTTTTTAGTTAAAAATGAGTGGCTAAGATTAGATCAAAAAATCAAATGAAAGGTTGAGATTTTATCAAAGTAAAATGTGATGGAAGGTCATGATCTATCAGGTTAAAAATGAATGGTTGAGATCAAATTTACTTAAGTTTAATGGGTATTGGGTTTTGGTTTTGGTGGGTAAAAGATCCAATATGTTAAAAACTATAACAAGTAAAACTGCCAGTTTAAGTAGTCAACTATACTGTAATGTAGTCGACTACACTGCAGTCGACAGAGTTCTATAAATTCGTGTTGAACTCTTATTAGTCGACTATTAAGGAAAATGATAGAATGTTATATATGCAATGTCTGTGAATGTAGTCGACTACTTATCTAACTAGTCGACTATTAAGGTTGGAAATGCATATGTATTGATTTTAAAACTTAATTTAAATCTTCCAAAGAATATATACCTAATTCTTTTCTTAATTTAACATATATTTCTTCTTTTAAAGGATTTGTTAATATATTTGTAAATTATTTATCGGTTAAAATAAAATCTAAAGAGATATCACCCTTAAGCACATGATCACGCAAAAAATAATGTCTAATGTGAATATGTTTTGTACGTGAATGTTGAATAGAGTTTTTAGATAAATTAATGGCACTATTGTTATCACACATTATGGATGACGTAGAACATACTATACCATAATCAGACAAGGTTTGTTTCATCCATAAAATTTGAGCACAAGCAAGACTAGTAGCAATATATTCTACTTCAGTCGTTGATAATGACGCCGAATTTTACTTTTTACTAAACCAATATACAAGTAAATGTCCTAAGAAATGACACGTACCACTTGTACTTTTTCTATCGGATTTACATCTGGTAAAATCAGCATCACTATATGATAATAGATCAAATGTGTTATTCTTAGGATAAAATAAACCATAATCTGTAGCATTTTTAAGATATCTAAAAATTCTTTTCATGACTCTGAGGTGTTATTCTTTAGGATTAGGCTGGAATATTGCACATAAACAAACACTAAATATAATATCGAGTCTACCTACTGTATGTAAAGAAGTGATCCAATCATACCTCGGTATAGCTTTTAATCTACATTCTTACAATTTTCATCTTTGTCAAGTGATGTAGTTGTACTCATTGGTGTTGGTTTGCTAGTAGTGTTGTCCAATCCAAAGCGTTTGAGTAATTCTTTAGCATAGTTGCATTGATTGATAAATATTTCTTCCTTCAATTGTTTAATTTGTAGTCCAAGGAAGAAATTGAGTTAACCCATGTAACTCATTTCAAATTCATCTTGCATAGTCTTAGCAAACTCGTGACAAAGATCATTATTAGTAGAACCAAATATTATATCATCTATATATATTTGAATTAATAATATATCTTTATTTATTTTATTTATAAATAGTATAGAATCAACTTTACCAATTTCAAATCCAGAAGTTAAAAGAAAGTTCTTTAATCTATTATAGCAAGCACGAGATACTTGTTTAAGACCATATAAAGCTTTCTTAAGTTTAAAAACATGATTTGGAAAACTTTCATGTTCAAAATCGGGAGGTTGTTTTACAAAAACTTTTTCTTTAGTAAAACCATTTAAAAATGCACTTTTAACATCCATTTGACATAATTTAAAATTCATAAGACATGCAAATGCAAGTAAAATTCTTACAAATTCTAAACGAGCAACTAGTGCATAGGTCTCATCATAATTAATACCTTCTTCTTGATTATAACCTTGTGCAACCAATCTGGCTTTGTTTCTAATAACTTGTCCAGATTCATCTAATTTATTTTGAAATATCCATTTGGTTCCTATAATGGATTTAGCTTGTGGTCTAGGTACAAGATCCCAAATATTATTTCTGGTACATTGATTGAGTTCCTCTTGCATGGCTATTATCCAAAAATTATCTTTACATGCTTCTTTAATATTTTAGGTTCTATTGTTGAAACAAATGCAACATGTGTAAATAAGTTTAATTGTGATCTAGTTTGTACACCACTAGAAAGATCACCTATGATTAAATCACGTGGATGATTTCTAACTTCTACATATGCTTTAGGTAAAAATATTGATATCATAAGAATTATCATCAACAATAGAGGGTGGTTGATTAAAAATTTCATCATCATCATGATTATTATCATTATTGTTAGAATTTGAATTAGATTCATCAAATGAAACATGTAAGGATTCTTCTATTGTTGAAGTCTTCTTATTAAAAATTCTATAAGCTTTACTATGCATAGAATAACCTACAAAAGTGCCTTCATTTAATTTAGAATTAAATTTATCTAAATTATCTTCTGTACTTAATATATAACATTTTAGGAATTCTTTAATATTTTATTAAATACTTTAAAATAAGAAATTTTAGGAATTCGATTGTAAAATAGGTTTTAATAAAATTCTATTTTGAATATAACAAGCGTATTAATTGCTTCTGTCGAAAAATATTTAGGTAAGTTAGACTCAACTAACAAATCCTAGCACATTCTTGTAAAGTTCTATTTTTTATTTTAACAAATCTATTTTGTTGAGGAGTGTAAGGAAATGAAATTTCATGTGATATGCCATTTTTATTACAATAGTCAGTAAATAATTTATTTTCAAACTCATCACCATGATCACTTCTAATAGTGACAATAGTATTGGATTTTTGATTTTGTATCTTTTTACAAAATATAAATACTCATCAAAAGCATCATTTTTGTGTTTTAAAAACATAACCCATGTAAATCTAGAATAATCATCAATAATTACAATTGCATATCTAATTCTATTTAAAGATATAATTCTAGAAGGACCAAATAAATCAATATGTAATAACTCTAATGGTCTACTTGTAGAAACAACACATTTAGATTTAAAGATGATTTAAGCATTTTTCCTTATTTACATGCATCACAAAAATGATCTTTCTTATTTACAATTTTAGGTAAACCATTTACTAAATTGTTTTTAGAAATACATGAAATATTTTTCAAGTTAATATGTCTACATCTTCTATGCTATAATAATGAATCATCTAAAGATGTAACTAAGCAATGATCATTTGAATAAAAATTTATGGATAAAACATATATATCTTTCTTTCTAAAACCTTTAAATAGATATATGATAAATTTTGATCATATATAAGACATGAATCTTTTTCAAAAATAACTTTAAAATTTTAATCACATAGTTGACTTATAATTAGAACATTATATTTTAAACCATCTACTAATAATACATTATCTATTAGAGGTTTGCCTATATTACCTACTGTTCCAATACCTATTACTTGACCTTTGTTTTTATCTCCAAATGTAACTGTGTCTCCTTCTTTGTATTGAATTAAAGACAACATTTGAGAGTTACCATACATATGTTTTGAACATCCACTATCTAGTATCCACTTTTCTTTTAGAGGTACCTGAAAAATAGTTATTTATGCATTGGTACCCTTTTATATTGTGTCCATTGGATTAGCACTTAGGAGACCAAATGCACTTGGATTTTAGTTTCCCTTTGTTAACATAAATGTAATTAGTGGAATAGCATATAGTTTTCTTAAAGTTTGAAATATAAGTATTATTTCATGCATACTAACATTTGTAGGCACCCAAATGAATATAGATAAAGCATGATTATTTTTAGCATGTATATTCTTGTTAATGGTTCATGGAATTTTCTAACATTGTTATTCATAGAAGATGATACAATATTTGTACTAAAAACATATGCATACTTCTTATGAACATATCCTAAGCCAAAATTTTGACTAAAAGACTTTTGATAAGATAACAAATCATTTAAGTCTTCTTTTCCGTTATTAAACTTGTTTACATTTAAGAATAATTCTTCATATTTAAGTTTAAGTGATTTCAAATTCTTTTTCTAAATCTAAAATTTTATTTTTCATATCATGACATTCATTTTTAAGATAAATATTATTTTGAAGTTAATATTCTATTTTTAGAAAATAATTTTTCATTTAATTCCTTTAATTCTTCAATTTGTGAAAATTTTGATGAAACTAATTCTAAGTTTAATCTATTATTTTTACTTTTCAATATCTTATAATTTTCATTTAAATCTTTATACTTAATATAAAGTTTATTAAAAGCATCTAAAAGTTCTTTATTGTCTAAAGAATCATATACCTCATCTTGTGCCATAAAGCACATGTGTGCTGATTCTTCTCTTTCTTCTTCTTCATCGAAAGAAGATGAATCGTCACTTTCATACCAAGTTATTGCTATAGCCTTTTTCTTCATCTTGATGAAGTTGTTAAAATTGTTAGAATTTGTGAATTTTGACTTTTACTTGAGTAGTGGGCAATCCTTCTTTATATGACATGGCTTATTATAATTGAAACACAAAAAATAGTCATTAGTATTCTTAAATATTTAACTTAAACTTACCTTTCTTAAGAAACCGTTTGAATTTATTAGTAATCATTGCAATATCGTCATCATCTTCGTCGGATTCATCGGTGTCGGAGGATGCATTGAAGGCAAGTATCTTTTTCTTCGTTCGTCATCTTTCTTTCGATCTTCAATTTGAACTTCGTATGCTATCAAATTTCCAATAAGATTTTCTATGGAGAGAGTTGATAAATCATTGGCCTCTTCAATTGCCGTAGTCTTCTTTTCTCATTCCGGAGTTAATGCTCTTAGGATTTTTCTTATCATCTCAACTTGAGTATATTCATTACCAAGTCCAATTAAAGAGTTAGTAATATCTGTAAACCTTGTGAATATTTCTGTGATGGATTCATTCTGTTTCATCTTAAATATTTCAAACCTGTGAACAAGAACATAAAATTTTGTTTCTTTAACTTTGTTAGTTCCTTCATGTGTTACCTCAAGAGTGTGCTAAATTTGATGTGTTGATGTAGAGGTAGACACTCAATTGAATTCGTTCTTGTCCAAGGCACAAAACAGTGCATTCATTGCCTTAGAGTCCAGATTGACGTTTGTTCTTTGTACTACCATCCATTCGGTGTATGGAGTCATTGGCTTTGTGAATTCAGTCTCTACGATCTTCCATAGGTCATAGCCAAGAGATTGAAGGTAGATCTTCATCCGGCACTTCCAATAGTTGTAACTGGTATCGTCGAAGAGAGATAGTCGCTGTGTGGAATGTCCCTCTTTGAATTGTGAAGTATTTGATGTACTTGATGATGTCATCTTTCACCTTGCTCTGATACCAATTGTAGAATTTAATACAATACCTACTAAAATATTAGAGGGGGGATGAATAGTGTTCCTTTTTAAAATTATACAAAGTAGATTATAAATTACACTAAAGATAGCAATATCACAGAAAATAATAATCACAAACACAGTTTTTATATAAGTTCCACCTCCCTGGTGTACATCTAGTCCCCATGCAAATCCCGCTTGAGAGTTCCACTATGATTTTACAAAACTTACAAAAGCAAACAGTAAACCTGACCAATTTGCAAGACCATGCAAATTGTACATAATCTCTTCACCAAGAGATCACAACTCTCACACTCGAGAGAACTTTTCTTGAATCAATAACACAATTCCTATAAGTCTTGATTGTGTAGTAATGTGTAGCAGTGGCTTTAGGAATATTTTTAATCTCTGAAAATTGCCTATATAAGTTGTATATTGAATAAGGATCAAAGGCTAACTCAGAGAATACTTTTCTGAATACTTAGTGAAAAATCTGAATGTTTTGAACTCTTAAGAATGCACAAAAATTGAATCTTATAGATAGGAAACATTTGTCCAAAATTCTGAACTTGTAACATATTTATAACCCTTGAAAAGATATGTTTTCAAAGCCAATTAATAGATTAAAACGGTAATAAACAATCAGTAATTCAAATTTTGAAATGTCAGAAAACTGTCACTATAGTCGACTAGTAGTCGTTGTAGTCGACTACACTATGTTGAAATAGACTCTATAAATTCAAGATTTTTTCTTAGTAGTCGACTACACTGGTCATTAGTCGACTACTCTGTAAACGACAATTCCGTTGACGGTAAAAGTAGTCAGCGATAGTGACATCTCACTGACGTCAATCCCGTCAGCGATGTGATAAACATCACTGACAGGTACACCATCAGCGATGTTCATCTCTGACGACAAAACGTCAGTGATGAATCCAACATTGTCGACAGAAAGCGGTCAGCGATGTTCAACGCTAACGGTAGTGCTGTCAGCGATGCTTATACATCACTGATGGTCGTATCGTCAATGATGTTCATCACTGATGGTATGATCGTAAATGATGTATAAGCATCGCTGATGGCATTACCATCAGCGTTGAACATCACTAACGGTTAACCCGTGAACGATGTTTATTATTAGCTAAAAAAATTAATTCTAATTACAATCAGTTCCCTGTACATGCAAATCTACAAACAACATTTCTTGCACGTTCCAAAACATCTCGAAATATGTACAATCCAAAATTCACTAACATCTCGCATCGATTCAATTTTAATAAATATTCGAAATATGTACAATCCAAATTTCACAAACATCTCACATCCATTCAATTTTTACAAACATTTGAAATATGTACAATCCAAATTTTACAAACATATCACATCCATTCAATTTTCATGATAAATTCTAAATCCATAAAAATTTCCACAACAAACCATACAAGCATATTATAATCTCCAATATAAAGATGTCCAATATTTAAACATGAGTTTAGGATATAACTCACTAAGATAGGTCTTCCACCCTATCCATGACATCGTCCGTATTACCACTGGCGGCTCCATCTTTACGACTCGTGCTTCCAATAACATCATCTCCACTCTAACAACAAAATAATTTAAATTTAGAATCACATAATGTTGTGTGTAATCATGATTTACATATATAATAAATATACTTGTTTGCTACTCTCTCCACTACCGGTAAATGCCTTTTGAGAGGCGAAAAAATTCATAATCTGGCTTTGCATCCGAGTAGGAACCCGCCTTCTACAAGATTTTAATATTTGCTTGGAAACCATCACAAAAGTAGCAGTAGCGTGGATCACTCGCATAAGTTCCTCTTGAATATCCTCCCACATCTCCTCTGGTATCTGACCATCTAAAGTATTCATCATAGAGGAAACAAGCTACATCGCCTGCTGAGTGCAATCCTCCTCCAGCATGTAAAAGGGCCCCGAGGGCATAGTCGATGGCGTTGAAATCAATGGAGGCTAGAATAGTGTAGACACCCTCTGAGCTCCAACTCCTATCCACCTGGTCCTCCCTTTTTTGGGAAGTTCACAAACTAAATGGCTCACATTATAATTCTGCTCTCTAGTCAGGGGCCCCTGGCTCTGTGTAACAACCTCAGCATATGTGTTTTCCAGAGCTTCCTAAAATATAAAAAAATGAATTTTAGAATTAGCATTTCAATAATAAAATATATATTTACTTGAACATGTAAAATAAAAATGAAGTTTCACAGTGGGATAATATTGAGAAATAACAGAGGGTATTAGTAGCTTTTATCCAAATACTAAGACATGAAGAAACCCACAAATTACTGACAATTAAACATGTTAAAGCATAAATACAAACTATATATACACACAGACACATTCAGATTCACAACAAATCATGTAAATGATATACTTAAAATGCATTAGGGGTGCAATTTTAACTGATGTAAAATGAGATAGCTTCTGACATACATCAACTTCAAAGGGAAGATGAAGTTTCCTTGACTGATCTCACGTTCTTAACATACATCAACTACGTATATATGGATATATTTACTTGCATTTTCTTAGCTAATTCTAGTTTTTGTTTCTTATCCTCATCGTCATCGTACCCCTTCCTAAAGTGAACCATTATCCTCCTGTACAGTTCTGGCAGTGAGATAAAGGGAGTGTTCTGAGATTTTAAAATTTATTTATTAGTTTTATTTATCAAATATTATAGGAAGCAGAGATAATATATATAGAGGAATAAAATAAGTTGTCCCCGTATAATGATCATAATCTTTCTTCCATCGATTTAGTTTATTTCTTTGACATTTTTCTTCAACATGAACAAAGAGAATTTTAGTACAAGCTATAATATACAATGAAATATATCACTAGTTACAAAGAGAATTTTAGTACAAGCTATAATATACAATGAAATATATCACTAGTTTTAGATAAATAACTTGAATCTAATTAACTACTATACATATTTACCTGTCACTAGTTTTAGATAAATAACTTGAATCTAATTAACTACTATACATATTTACCTGGTGCTCCTCTTGGCTCCACAATACTATAAGTGCAGCTAAATACTTAGGCTCAACCCTCTTATCTCACTTATATATCCTCTCCCAGTTGTGACTAAAACTTTCAAAGCATTTCTTCTATATCTCATGTCTCCACTTTCGAAGAGAATGCTTGAACTTTCCCTTGTATCCAAATAAAAATTCCCACACTACAGGATTATCTTCGATATTGAAATATCTCTAAATATTATTAACATATAGTTAAGCATGGCCAATTGATACAATTGTAAAATAATTGATCTAAATAGAGGAATTTACCCAACAATCTCGATATATACTCTGAACTGTGGCTCGGGCACCTAGGTGGCTTCGGCCACCTAGTGGCTACGGCACCGCAGCCACCTCCAGGTGGCTCCGGCCACCGAGCCACTCCAGGCTGGCTCTGCGTTTTGGCGAGCCCACTTGATGGTGGACATCAGCCACCGAGCCACCTCTTGGCCAGGCTCGGTTTTTGGCGAGCACCTAGAGCTTTTAGCTCGGCCACCGAGCCAATCCTAGGGGGGGGGGGGGGGGGGGGGGGGGGGGGGGGGGGGGGGGGGGGGGGGGGGGGGCGGTGCGCTCGTTTTGGCCGAGCCCCCTGGGGGTGGCTCGGCCACCGAGCCACCTAGAGGTGGATCGGTTTTGGCCGAGCTCTCCTGGGTGTGCCGTTGTGTCCGTTTTCCGGTTTCGCGGTTTATCCGAGTTTTATTGTTAATCTGGACTCTGACTTGGCAGTCCGGATCCTGATTTGGCAGTAAATCTGCTTTGGTGTTTGAGTTCGAATCCGTCCCACAGTTGGATGACTTGTTGACTCACCGAACCGTTAGCTTGATTCCGCACGCGAGTGGATATATTCCATTGTTCGCGTGCGGTTCGTTAACCTCGCCTCGTTAATCCGCTTCGTCGCGTTTAACTGATTCTCGGTGTTGTTGTCTAACGATCGTGTTTGGATATGTCGCCCGATGGTTCGTTGGTTTGTTGAATCACCGTGCCGAGCTGTGTTAAGGGACCTATAAGCAGTTTTATACGCGTACAGGTATGTCCTGAAAAACATCCTGATAATCTGAGACAACTCTAGTCTCACATATATCCATACTCTGATCCTGAAGCATCACCTCCTCGATGTACGCCAGTAATAACTCCGCAAACTGGTTCCCCTGAGAGGTTGCTACAACTAACTCGGACCCATCGGACGCTCACAAACTGACTATTTTCGTAAAACAGTCAATACTGATGTGGTAGGAAGATAGCCAATCCATACCAAGAATGATATCGAATTCTAACATGCTCAACACTATCAAATCAACAACAAACTCAGACTCGTCTAAACCGATAACACACCTCCTACAAATGCTCTCCAAGAGCGATATCTCACCTAGAGGGGTGGAAACTGACAAAGGAACGTCTAGAGGCTGAGCTACGAGCTAAAGTCTAATCATAAAAACATAAGATATGAATGAATGCGAAGCTCCTGAATCGAAAAGAATACGGGCTGGAAAGGAGTTCACAGAGAACGTACCCTCTACTATGGCCCCGCTCGCACCATGATCACGAGGAACTAATGCATACACTCTGCCTATGGTTGGAAGCTACTCTGCTACTGGAGGTGGGGCATATGAGACTACCTACCCCTGAGGAACCTTCTGAACTGCACGAACCTGTCCCTCAATCTGTGGAACTACCGACGGTGCCTCAAGTCTCGTCTGTTGGCCCTGACCTTGGCCCTAGAATCTGTTCTACTGCTTATTCTACCCTCTCCCTTGCTGGGCTCCTGCTGGTGCATTGCGACACTTTGATGCTTTGTGGCCAAGCTTGTGACACTTAAAACAAGTGCCCCAGAATTTGCGCTGCTTAGGCGCTCTCTAATCCTGCTGGGTCCTCTCCAATAAGGGCCTTGCTGCTGCTGCTACTGGGGTCCCGAAAAGGCCTCTTATTCTTGCCCTTATCCTTAGTATTCATTTCCTTATCCTTCTGGAACATAGTTAACTCATTCTCCTGTGATGTAGCAGTATCCACAACCTCTCGTACTGAATAGAACCTCCTAGAAATATGGTATCAACGAAGGTTAGGTCAAAGTCCTGCTAAAAACATCTGTGCCTGGCATTCTCCCGTCTGCCACATGCCCGTGAATTGAAGCAAGCTCATAAACTTGCTCCCGAAATCAGCTACTGACATATCTCCCTGAGACAATCTGGATAACTCGAGCTCTTTCCCGGCTCGTGTCGCGGAAGAGATATACTGCTCATCAAAGAAGTAGGCAAAATCCTCCCAGGTGAGGGTCATCCTCTGTTCTGGAGTAAAATTGGAGCCGATACCATCTTTCTGCATCCCCTTTGAGACTGTAAGATGCCAGCCTCTGCTTCTGAACTGAAGTCACATTCAGTATCTAAAGAATGTTACCCACATTCTTCTTCCATTTATGTGCTGCAAGAGAATCTGATGAACCCTGAAACTCTGGTGCCCTTATCTTCTGTTATCTCTTTACTAAATGGAGCCAAGCCTCTCGTTCTGTGGTTTTATCAACAACTACCTTTGGGGTGGGCATCCGTGTGCCCTCTTGAAAATCCTCTTCAATGTGAGTAGCTGGTGCAACCGGTGGTGGAACTACTAGTGGTGGTGGTGTGACATGATTCGTTACGAGCTCCTCAAGAGTTGGGATGGGGAGGTTAGTGTTCATATAATCGGATAAGACTATTGATGTATCTTCTAGGCTCGTGCCAGTGTTTGGTGTTGCCACTGGGGTTTGTTTGTAGGGCTAAAGTTAAGTGTGTACATCACTTTAGTCAGTGGAATAGTTTCGTCATCTGAGTTTTGCTTGAGTTCGGACCAGGCAGAAAACAGTTTACGTGTAGTCCTTTGGCCGCATGTGTAGCGAAATTGGATGCATGTAGGGGATTTGTGAACAGCCAGTTATCTGATAATAGGAGCGTTGACTCTATGTGAGATGTGGACCACTGAGTTTTAGGTTGGTTAGTATTCGACCTAGTTACTATATTCTCACAGCTGTATGTTACCATTAGATTTTCAGTTGCATGTATCAATGTCTTTCTGGTTAATATTATTATTGTCATAGCATGGGTCGTTAGACCGTTTTATTGGTTCATGTGAGATCTTGTCATGTGCCATGCACGCTGACGTACACATGTTTTCTCTGGTATGCGTCAGACTTAGAGGATGAACAGGTCCAGTTCGATGATGCAGTAGAGCCGGTGTATGCCCATCCGGAGTGTCCTTCTGATGGACTGGAAGAACAAACTGACGTCTAGACGTACTTTTCTTTATGTAGTAGCTGATAAACACTAGAATTCTTTTACAGTATTTTTCTTTAGTTGATGACAAATTTAGTTGTTTGTTAATATTTCCATTTATTATGGACTATATATTTATTATTTCCTAGTTGAACTGTTGATGTAGTAAGGGTATGTTGAACCCATATTTTATGTTTGGGATGATCTGTTGATGATATGTTTATTTCTTATTCTGGGTTGTCTTTAGATTCTGACTATTGTGATCAGGGACCTGTGATTGAGATTTATATATTTGACGCTTAGCGTATTGGATTGAGAAGAAATAAAAATGATAGTACGTATTTCTTCTCAATTTAATACGTCGCGAACTTATTCACGTTCCAATTCCCCAAGTATTTTGGAAGCGGTGCGTGACAGGTTTTAATGACCATAATTTTTCGATACTAAATTAAATAATTTTCCTAGTATTAAAATATTAAATCTTATTTTTTTAAATAGAATGTTATTTTTTAACCATTTCCTAGAATTTTTAATGATTTAAAATTCAGGTTTTATATTTATTTGGCTAATTAAAAATTAAATTATTTTTAATTATATTTTGTAAAACTTTAATAATTTTGTGATGCATTTTTGTTTTAAATAATTATAATAATTAAATATTATATTACCCCCATCACCCCACACTACGTACACACACCTCCCACTTCCTAAAGCAACTACCCCCACATACACCACGTCATCTGTCCCCAACTCCTTCATTAAATAATTCCTCAGCTTTCTCTCTCTCCATCTCTCACTTCATTTCTCTCTCTCATACAGTACATCTCTCGTTCTCTCTCCCCAAAAAGAAACCCATCTCACCTCGTCCTCCTCCCTCCGCCTCCTCTCCAGAACCCCGACCGCTCCACACCCGACCCTTAGCCTCGTTCTCCTTCCTCGAAAACATCCGACCGACTCGCTTCCCCGTGGCCAGTCCACCCCGCGATGCCGACGAAGATCTGCCGACTTACGAGCAGCCCTCCCCATCATCAGACACCATCCCTCTCCACCACCACCCCTCCTCCACCAACAGCCCCTCCAAACCCTCGTCGCCACCATCAACAGCTCCACCGCGCACCTTCGGCCGCTCACTCCCCTCCTTCTTCTCCTGAATGAGCGACTGCGAATCAGCTCCGCTCCTACGTCGACAAGCCCCAATCAAACCGCCGCCCCCACCACCATACCAACCCCCCGACCGCCGTCCGCCCCACCCTAGACCTCTCCGACTGACCACCGCCTCCAGCGCCTTCATCCTGCTGCAACCTATTACTGCACCGCTGCTGTCCTGAGTGCGCCCCTGTCGACCCCACACCCCAGCATACACCACGACCCACCCAACACGACTCACCACCACACGCCACTACCTTAGCACCACCGCCAGCCCGCCCGCTTCTGGACTGCCCCCGGGTATCCGGCCTAACAGCCCCCTAACAAATACGATGCCCCACATCGAAACCCGTAGCCCCACTCAGTTCCCCGGTCAGACCACCGCCCGACCCAAGCACCCGCTGCCCCTATCCCCTTCGGCACCTTCATCACCCGACTCTCCTGTCGAACGCTACTCCGCTTGTTGCCGTCGCCTCACCCTTGTTGTTAATTAATGGTTAATATTGTTGTTAGTATGATGATTACATATAGTTAAATTATTATTGTGGTTAATGTACATTCGTGAATATCTACGTGTAATGATGATTGCGAGCGTACGGTAAAATTTTAGATCAATAATGTTCTTAGTCGTATTGTTAAGAAATTACGGACATGAAATGACAAGTTATGTGTTAAAATTAGAATTTAAGAAATTTTTTATCAAAACAAAATTAATTAAGGGAAATTTATAAAATAGAAAAATATTACTTTTCATGCAGGAAAGAATTAATATATTTTATTATATGAATATTTTTATTTTAATTAGTTAGGACGAAAAATAGTTTTAAAGAATAATTTTGGAAAAAGAATATTTATTTATGATAGTATGACTGATTGCCATAGAGCGCGACATTTCATGTACAAAACGACATCGGTTTCTAGTTTCCTTTCTAGCGTATTATTATTATAGAAAATGCGTAAGTACAGATATTTTGCATGAGGAGTTTAGAAATTCCAGTAGTGATAAAGTTCCTTATGTATGTATTCACGCTGTAGTATTTTGTTTGTGCCTTTCATGTTTATTATAGTTCTCATTTCTGCTACATATACCTGCATAATCATATTGAACATGCTATACTATATTCATGATTTGTTGATGTGTTGAGAACCTTAGTAGTTAATGACTTAGTGGCCTCGTGCGTCATGAACAGACTTAGTGACATGTGTGAGTGTGTTGATTGGTTTAGGTGGTGAACCCGAGTTTCCAATGAGGATTATGGTTAATTTAGAAAAACGAGAAGAGTTGGGATGGGGAGGTCAGTGTTCATGTAATCGTATAAGATTGTTGATGTATCTTCCACGCTCGCGCCAGTGGTTGGTGTCGCCACTGGGGTTTGTTTGTAGGGCTAAAGTGAAGTACGTACATCACTTTAGTCAGTGGAATCGTTTCGTCACCTGAGTTTTGCTTGAGTTCGGACTAGGCAGAAAATGGTTTACGTGTAGTCCCTTGGCCGCATGTGTAGCAGGATTGGATGCACGTAGGGGATTTGTGAATAGCCAGTTATCCGATGACAGGAGCGTTGACTCTGTGTGAGATGTGGACCACTGAGTTTTAGGTTGGTCAGTATTCGACCCAGTTACTGTATTCCCACAGCTGTATGTTACCATTAAATTTTCAATTGCATGTATCATTGTCTTTCTGGTTAATTTTATTATTGTCATAGCATGGGTCGTTAGACCGTTTTATTGGTTCATGTGAGATCTTATCGTGTGCCATGCACGCTGACGTACACATGTTTTCTCTGGTATGCGTCAGACTAAGAGGACGAATAGGTCTAGTTTGATGATGCGTTAAAGCTGGTGTATGCCCAGCCGGAGTGTCCTTCTGATGGAGTGGAAGATCAAACTAAAGTCTAGACGTATTTTTCTTTATGTAGTAGCTGATGAACACTAGAATTCTTCTACAGTATTTTTCTTTAGTTGATGACGGATTTAGTTGTTTGTTAATATTTCCATTTATTATGGACTATGTATTTATTATTTCCTAGTTAAACTGTTGATGTTGTAAGGGTATGTTGAACCCATATTTTATGTCTGGGATGATCTGTTGATGATATGTTTATTTCTTATTCTGGGTTGTCTTTATATTCTGACTATTGTGATTGGGGACCTGTGATTGAGATTTATATATTTGATGCTTAGCGTATTGGATTGAGAAGAAATAAAAATGATAGTATGTATTTCTTCTCAATTTAATACGTCGCGGACTTGTTCACGTTCCAATTTCCCGGGTATTTTGGAAGCGGGGCGTGACAATATATATATAGATAAGGGTTTAGGGTTAAAACAAAAATAATTAAAATAAATAATTAGGGGTATTTAAAAAGTAATCTAATTACAAAATAATTATCTATAAATAAAAACGTACATATTGTGCAAAGACAACGGTTGATACGAAATAGTCGAAATATACACATATTATACAATTAAATGAGAATAATTAATTATAAAAATATATTTACTTACATTTAAAATTAAATAATTATGGGATAATTATATACGTAGTAAAACATACCAGTTTTACGAATATGACAGATAATATGTAATAGTAGAAATAATACAAGAAATTATACAAATAATACGTAATTAATAATATAACATATTATACAAAAATATACGTAATAATAATAATACCACATATTATTCAAAATGATACGTAATAGTATCAGCAACACAATAGATAAATTTCAAAAAATTTTACCATACAAAATAAATTTATAAATATTAAAATCATCTAAGTAAATATAAAATTTGGATTTTCAAATCATAGACAACTTACATACCGACCTTCTAGCACAAATGAGGGTTGCAGAATGTCATTCCTAGAGACAACTAATCTCTCAAGGCGAATAGGCTCAAAAAATTATTATCATGATCAAAGCTGAAGAACAAAGTAGGCAGGATCAACCTGAATAATCGGACTAAGCCTAATCTTCTCAATCCACCCCGACCCCTCTCCCTTCGAACCCCGCTACTCCGCTTGTTGCCGTCGCCTCACCCTTGTTGTTAATTAATGGTTAATATTGTTGTTAGTATGATGATTACATATAGTTAAATTATTATTGTGGTTAATGTACATTCGTGAATATCTACGTGTAATGATGATTGCGAGCGTACGGTAAAATTTTAGATCAATAATGTTCTTAGTCGTATTGTTAAGAAATTACGGACATGAAATGACAAGTTATGTGTTAAAATTAGAATTTAAGAAATTTTTTATCAAAACAAAATTAATTAAGGGAAATTTATAAAATAGAAAAATATTACTTTTCATGCAGGAAAGAATTAATATATTTTATTATATGAATATTTTTATTTTAATTAGTTAGGACGAAAAATAGTTTTAAAGAATAATTTTGGAAAAAGAATATTTATTTATGATAGTATGACTGATTGCCATAGAGCGCGACATTTCATGTACAAAACGACATCGGTTTCTAGTTTCCTTTCTAGCGTATTATTATTATAGAAAATGCGTAAGTACAGATATTTTGCATGAGGAGTTTAGAAATTCCAGTAGTGATAAAGTTCCTTATGTATGTATTCACGCTGTAGTATTTTGTTTGTGCCTTTCATGTTTATTATAGTTCTCATTTCTGCTACATATACCTGCATAATCATATTGAACATGCTATACTATATTCATGATTTGTTGATGTGTTGAGAACCTTAGTAGTTAATGACTTAGTGGCCTCGTGCGTCATGAACAGACTTAGTGACATGTGTGAGTGTGTTGATTGGTTTAGGTGGTGAACCCGAGTTTCCAATGAGGATTATGGTTAATTTAGAAAAACGAGAAGAGTTGGGATGGGGAGGTCAGTGTTCATGTAATCGTATAAGATTGTTGATGTATCTTCCACGCTCGCGCCAGTGGTTGGTGTCGCCACTGGGGTTTGTTTGTAGGGCTAAAGTGAAGTATGTACATCACTTTAGTCAGTGGAATCGTTTCGTCACCTGAGTTTTGCTTGAGTTCGGACTAGGCAGAAAATGGTTTACGTGTAGTCCCTTGGCCGCATGTGTAGCAGGATTGGATGCACGTAGGGGATTTGTGAATAGCCAGTTATCCGATGACAGGAGCGTTGACTCTGTGTGAGATGTGGACCACTGAGTTTTAGGTTGGTCAGTATTCGACCCAGTTACTGTATTCCCACAGCTGTATGTTACCATTAAATTTTCAATTGCATGTATCATTGTCTTTCTGGTTAATTTTATTATTGTCATAGCATGGGTCGTTAGACCGTTTTATTGGTTCATGTGAGATCTTATCGTGTGCCATGCACGCTGACGTACACATGTTTTCTCTGGTATGCGTCAGACTAAGAGGACGAATAGGTCTAGTTTGATGATGCGTTAAAGCTGGTGTATGCCCAGCCGGAGTGTCCTTCTGATGGAGTGGAAGATCAAACTAAAGTCTAGACGTATTTTTCTTTATGTAGTAGCTGATGAACACTAGAATTCTTCTACAGTATTTTTCTTTAGTTGATGACGGATTTAGTTGTTTGTTAATATTTCCATTTATTATGGACTATGTATTTATTATTTCCTAGTTAAACTGTTGATGTTGTAAGGGTATGTTGAACCCATATTTTATGTCTGGGATGATCTGTTGATGATATGTTTATTTCTTATTCTGGGTTGTCTTTATATTCTGACTATTGTGATTGGGGACCTGTGATTGAGATTTATATATTTGATGCTTAGCGTATTGGATTGAGAAGAAATAAAAATGATAGTATGTATTTCTTCTCAATTTAATACGTCGCGGACTTGTTCACGTTCCAATTTCCCGGGTATTTTGGAAGCGGGGCGTGACAATATATATATAGATAAGGGTTTAGGGTTAAAACAAAAATAATTAAAATAAATAATTAGGGGTATTTAAAAAGTAATCTAATTACAAAATAATTATCTATAAATAAAAACGTACATATTGTGCAAAGACAACGGTTGATACGAAATAGTCGAAATATACACATATTATACAATTAAATGAGAATAATTAATTATAAAAATATATTTACTTACATTTAAAATTAAATAATTATGGGATAATTATATACGTAGTAAAACATACCAGTTTTACGAATATGACAGATAATATGTAATAGTAGAAATAATACAAGAAATTATACAAATAATACGTAATTAATAATATAACATATTATACAAAAATATACGTAATAATAATAATACCACATATTATTCAAAATGATACGTAATAGTATCAGCAACACAATAGATAAATTTCAAAAAATTTTACCATACAAAATAAATTTATAAATATTAAAATCATCTAAGTAAATATAAAATTTGGCTTTTAAATCATAGAAAATTCAAGAAATTAAAGAAAAATGTAAATACTCTTTTAAAAATCATAATTAAATATTTAAAAATACTAGAAAATTATTTTAATTAGTATCAAAATTTCACTGTTATTACAAAAATCCTATACAACAGTCACATACAAAACATATCGCTATCAGACATCATTTTCTACGTGACCATGCTCTTAAGAGTAATATTTTACTAGAATTTATATCAACGGATAAACAAATTACAGGTATAACTAAACCCTTAAAAGAAGAAATTTTTGTTAATTTAAGAAGACAATTGGTTATTTGTTCAATATTAGATTTAAATTAAATTTTAAATCATAACATAAGCATACATTACATTTGTAGGCGACTATTAAGGAGAGTAGTCGACTACTCTGAGTGAAAATTTGTTAACAAAACTCTATCAAGTACAGAATAGTCGACTAGTAAGCTAATTAGTTGACTATATACACAGATTTTTCACTTAATACACAGATTTTTCACTTAATGGATCTTTATCTACAATAACCGAAAACCAATACTCATTTAACTTAAGTTAGATGAATCTCATCCATTCATTCTAGGTTTGATCTATCCTAGCCCTTTATCACTTATTATCTAGATTAAATCTTGACCACTTATTTGTTTTTAAGATTAAATCTTGACCATTGAAGTTTCTTTATGACAAAAATCCTAACTCTACTCAACTACCCACGTTCCCTTTCTCCAAAAATCAACAAGAACTTCTCCCACTCAGAACCGTCGAACCCAACAACTAGGGCTTCCAATTTTTTTAAACTCTTCTTCAAATTTCTTCCCGGTTCTTACAATTCTAAGGTGTTTTAGTTCCTATAGTCGACTACTAAGATTTATAGTCGACTATTCCACTTCTAGGGCAATTTCCAGATTTGTGTAAGTTCTTTCCTCCTTACTCTTTTCAATTTCTTTTAAGAAATTATGTCTAGATCTAAGAAATCCAAGCAAAATCCTTCCAACATTGTTGATGACTACTCAACGTACTTGAAAAGTCCTAAATTACTAGATGAATTTAAAAATATCTTAAAATTTAAGATTCTACCGGGTAGATTTGCCAAGTTTGAGGATTTTATATTACATAATTTTAGTTCTTACTTTGAAAATGTTGGATTATTAGAATTGTTTTCCTCTGATAATCGAAGACCCTACTATCCCCTTTTGGTTCAACTATTTTTCATCAATATAACTTGTCTTAAAACTATTAGTAAAACCGACAAACTTTCTACACTTGTTAAGTGAATAGAAATAGAATTAACTCGAAAATCCCTTGATAAAATTTTAAATATCTGTGTACTTCGTAGTAGTATCAAGATGAGGGATCATAACTTACTTGCTAATCATATTTTACTCGCCGGTCAAGGATTACCCTTGTAACAATTAAACAAACTTCGACCTATTCCTCGTTTCATTGCAAGAATCCTTGCTTATAATATGTTTCCTAAAACTAAGAGTTTTCATTTCCTATCTCAAGATATTGCCTTAGACGTATATGCTATAATGGCTAAAATTCAAGTAAATTGGGCTCATGACACATTTGACAATCTTTTGGTTATTCCAAGAGGTTTTCTTGCTTATGGTGCTTTCCTTACTCATATTTTAAAAAAATTCAATGTTGATGTCTATGACGCCCTTGGGTTGACATAAAGTTGTAGTCCAAGGTGAATCCAAGGATATCAAACCTGCCATGCACTCATACTATGCAACAACTTGTTTCACCATCACAAAAATATCTCTCTAGTGGAATCAAATAAAATAATACAGGTACAAGCAGATATAAAAGAGATGAACAAAGAAATTAGATATAAAAAGTAAATGATAAGTCTCATAAATGATCAAGTCTCAACTGAGTAAAGTTGTTCAATAATCTGATACAGAAAGATAAACGTCACAATACACTAAGTCAAATGAAAATACATAGGCTGTGAACTCTCAAAATAAAATGCAAATCTAATAATCCACTAAATATAAGATTAAACATCGATGGAGTAATAGTAACTAATAAATAAAATGACAACGACTATACTGAGAGTCCGTCAACCTGTGGTTCTCCAAAACTCTGCTTCGCTTCCTAAAAAGAAGTTTAAAATAAAAAGAACAACAAGAAGA
>NC_033795.1:36779313-36804638 GCF_001876935.1 Asparagus officinalis
CAGGGGAAGGGCTACTAAGTATGATGGAGGCTCTACCTATAAGTGCATAGTCTATCTAGACCATTTTCTCCGTATCTAATGGAATCAATATTTAGACACCTATAAAATAAGATAGATTACGTCGAATGAAATAATCCATATAAGAAAACCCTCATTTATATATCATATGTCTCAAATTGTAGATACCTAAACATTAACAATAAACTAAAGATAAACAATCTAAAGAAAATCAATAATTAGAAACCTACAACACGAGACTGGTACGTCGAGAAAAATAATCCAAACAAGGAACCCTCATGTATATACCATATGTCTTAAATTATGAATCGCTAAATATTAACTCTAAAACTAAAAATAAATGAATACAAGAAAGATAAATACAGGAAATACCACATCATATATCTCCAAAAATGTCATATCAACTCCTTATACTACCCTTAGTGGGTAAAACAGATATCGACAAACTCGTCTATCTAAGTTGTGAAATACTTTCATAATGGATCATATCGATGATGTCAATATTCACCTACACTTAGGTTATTTATTGAATTATCCTTCTCTGGAATACTTTAACCCATTGCACCCTCGTGCGGACTGGTAAAATAGATATGTCAAAGCATCGCACTTTCGTGCAGACTAATAACTAGATATACAAGTTCATCGCACTCCCATGCGGACCGATAACTAAGTATGTCAATTCATCGCACTCCCATGCAAACCTTTAACTAAGTATAATAACTCATCGCATAACCATATGGATTGATAGTTAGGTATATCAACCTCTGTGCATCTTTGTGCGGACCGATAGATAGGTATTTTAACCTCTGTGCATCTCCATGTGTATTAATAAATAGGTATATCAACCTTTACGCATCTCCATGTGGACCGATAGATAGGTATATCTACCTCTGCACATCTCCATGTAGATTGATAAAGAAGTATAGTCCATCTACGGTCTCATTGCAGGACCCGACTAAAGCACTCAGAGTATAGTCCATCCGTAGTCTTATTGCGGGACCAGACTAACCCCACCCAACCGATCATAATTATAATATATAATAATAGCTGTTACACTTAACGATTATACCCTATTTGGATACCCTAAACAATGTAATTATGCATACTAAATCCGCGTACGTGTACTCCTTGAACTATGCATGAATATCTGCTCATGTCTTGCACAAAAATGCTCACCAAACGAACACAAAAGCAAAAGGTTCAATCTCACAAAAACTAACCTAATCAGTCGACCGACAACCTCATCGGTCAACTGATAGGGTCGTTCACAAAACAACAGGACAAACAGGATCCCATCAGTTGACTGATGCCATTAGTCGACTGATGCTTGCCATCAGTCGACTGATGACCTCCCGTCAGTCAACTGATGGCAACTTCGGTCGACTGAACTGGCCGAAAATGCACAATTTGTTATTCTCTCATGTTTTCTTCAAAAACTCGGGTTTTTATCAGATTATATGAATAAAACTTGATTCCATTATCATGTATACTTAACTAGGAGTTTGTTTAAACAAGATGAATCACATGAACACATAGATCTAGGGTTTAATATGCAAATCAACCTAATTCTTGTTTATTTCGACTATCTAAAGCATATAAATCATATTAAACTATAATTAACTCATTAAAATAAATCCTAATGATAATGATCATGTTACTAATATAAACAGTAAGAAAACAAAATAGATCTAACATTGGTTTAAGATTTAACATCAAAAATCTTATCTTTTTCACATCAGCTTGAGCTTAAACATGTAAAACATTAATTTAGACATCTTAAATCATTTATTAACTAAGGGTGCAGGTTTGGGTGAAGATGATCCTTCCTTAATATCATGTGCAAGCCTCTGATACAAATAGAAAGCAATCCACGAGTGCAAACAACCCGTTCTATCTTGCCACATGTCGATGAAATCGTCCTCGTATCAGTATTTTACTTCACAAAGCTCTCAAAATTCATAAGAAAAAGATCTAGAGAATTTGAGAGGAGAGGTTGGCTGCTAGGGTTCAGAGATATCATCAAAGGGAAAAAATTTCATGAAAAATATAGGTATTTATAGAGGCAAACCCGAAACAAAAACTGTTTGACCCGAACCTAGAAACCTAGTATAATTGGGAAAACCACCTTTGATATTTTGGCTATAACTTTCTCATCTGATCTCCAAATGAGGTGATTTAAGATTTGTTGGAAATCTGTTAAAGACACCTACAACTTTGCTCTTTTGAGTTTTACAAGATTCTAACTACATCATTGTGTAAAATATAACTGGTCGTTTTTTCATATTTTAGGCTCGTGTATATAGTGCATGATTTCACTCCTATATTCACATATATACATTGAATTGATCTCAAATCAAATACTAACATACTTAAATATTAATAAATATTATTTATCACTATACAATACATTTATTATTATTTATCAACATATTTTCAAATTCACGGGGTTTTACATTCTTCCCCCCTTAAAAGAATTTCGTCCCCAAAATTCCACAATAGTATCTGAGAGATTAATAATACCAAAAAAATATGTTGAGAGGATAATCCAGATAAGAAAACCCTCACTTACACATTTCGTACCATTAATCTCCATATATGAAACATAAAAATATCTATACTTAACAATCTAGAATGAAAAATATTCTCACTTAACCCCTAACTAAGCAAAATTATTACGTCGGGTGAAAAATCCAAACAAAGAACCTCTCATATATATATCATGTATTCCGAATAATTAGGAGATAAGTGTTAATACCCCCATTCTAGCGTTAAATATAAATATGACCATATAAATAATCATGAACACCAATCAAAATAAATCAATTTACCTACTCAAACAGGTACGGATAATCACGATGCATATTCTCCTTAGGCTCCCAAGACGCCCCGTCAGCTCCTTTCCGGTTCCATTGAACTATAACCAAAGGTATCACTTTTATTTCTAAGCTTCTTGTCCTCCATGGCAAGAATACAAATAGGAATAACAATCGTAGTCAAATAATCATGAAGCTCAATCTCGGATGCGTCACTCGCTGCTGCTCCTTATCCCGTAAATGCTTCTTGAGCATCGAAATATGAAAAATATCATGTATACTCAACATCGATGTTAGAAGATCTAGCCGATATGAAACGGTTCTAATGTGCTCAACAATTTTGAACCGACCAATATACCTCGGGGCAAGCTTTTCCCCGTATCTAATAAAATGTTGAACTCCCTTCGTTGGTGATACTTTCAATAATAGATAGTCCCCAACCTAGAACTCAAATGGTCGTCACCTCTAATCGGTGTAACTCTTCTGTCTACTCTGCACTGCAAGAGTGTGCTCCTAAATTTCTACTACTTTCTTCGTAGTCAATCTCTCAGGTTCTGATACAAGCAATAGGTTATCCTCTGGTTTTTGCCCAACACATAGGCAATCTATAAGGCCTCTCGTATCATGCCTCATATGGTGCCATGCCAATAGTCGCTTGACAATTGTTATTATAATCAAACTAAATCAAAAGAATGTTGTCCTCCCGACTACCCTGAAAGTAGAAAACACATGCTCGCAACATGTCCTCTTATACTCAGTTCACTTTTTCTATTTGTCCATTTGTCTACGATTAGCGAATACTAGAATATCACAACTGGCTACCGAACGAATCCAAGAATGTCACGCCCTAGGTTTCGCGTGAGGCTGCAATCCAAGGTAAAACTCAGATTATCAAACCTGCTAAGCACCAAACACCATGCTACGACCTGTTTCACCATCACAATTACTATCTCTCTAATGGAAACAACAAATAGGTGAAGGTACAGACAGGAAAATAAAAAAATTGAGTAAAGCTAGATATACACAGAGGAAGCATGAGAATAATCATCAGTGAGCCCAACTAAAATAAAGTAGAAATACCTTTGAGTCTAAAATAAATATCAAATATAAAGAGTCAAATAAAGTATCACTATGGCTCTCAGCCTCTACAAAATGAATTACAAGTCTAGAGTCTGAACACAATCAACTAACTATGGAGTTCTGACTAACTACTACATAATAAATAGCTAGGTGAGATCTATGTAGAAATCTCATCAACCTGTGACTCTCCGTGCGCTGGACTCACTGCCTGAAAGGGGGGAAAATAATGAGCGTCAAAGCGCTATAACGAGATCATCTCCACCTTTCCACAAGGGAAGGGGTAGGAGTATATAGAAAATAGAGTTAGTACATATACATATGAAATCATTCATAATATCCTAACTGAAAGTTAATATTTAGGAAATCACAACACAAGATTTAGTACGTTGAGCAAAATAATCCAAACAAGGAAACCCTCATGTATATACCATGTCTCAAATTCTGACTCCCTAAATACTAACTCCAAACCCTATGAATGAAAGCCATAAACCAAAAGGAAAACACTCCAAACCTCAAACATGTAGAAAAAATATCTCATCCTGATCTACACTCGGGTAGATGGATCTAGCATAAAAGGAACTCATCCAAACAAAAGCCAACAAAAAACCATGTTGTGTAAGTCACGGTCTCAGAGAAAGCACCCTACTCGCGGGTATTCAAAAATGAAAACCAATTTATAATCAAAAATGAAAACCAATTTATAATTTATATTACTTACAAATGTGCATCTCTTATACATTAGCGATACTCTTGTAATAATGTGCATCTCTTATACATTAGCGATACTCTTGTAATATTCTTACTCAATCGCTCTGTGGCAATAGGTTCTATCCCCCTATCCCAGAAACATAATATGATGATACTTTTGTAATATTATTACTCAATCGCCCTGCGGAAATAAGTTTCATCTCTCTATTCTAAAAATATAATATGACGATACTTTTGTAATACTCTTACTCAATCGTCCTATGGAAATAGGTTTCATCTTCCTATTTTGGAAACATAATATTTGTGTATTTTTCTTATTTATCATGTTAACACATCATATTTCAAACATATGTGTACATATCTTTGTGTACGTGTCCATATCTGGTATTTACTAATGTTTCAGATGTTAAACAACTCATAAACATTTTATCATAACAGTACAAGGTCGAGAGACTAGCTCGAAAACTCAACAATCGAACAAAACATGCACAGGGCCACAGAATGTGTGGCGATCAACCTCATAAGAACGTCGGTCGGCCTACTCAGGCTTCTGTCCTGCACGCGGTCGACCGCCACTATGGCACGGTCGACCATGGGCTAATATTTCAGATTCTCAATATGGTTGTGTCTGTCATGTTCACGCCGTGTTTAGGTGATTCAAACGTGATTAAAACAACATAAAACTTGTATGAGAGAATGTCTACAGTAGATAAAAACTTCTGGAAACAAACTCAACATATATAGCATGATTATTTGCATAAAATTTATATTCAAAACCCTAAGTCATGCATAAAAACTTGAAACAAAGAACAAATCATCTTTCTTCAGATTAAACCACATTTTAAATTATTTTCAGATCTTACATACTTCTTTAAATTCGTTCTCAAACTTTTTAACATGGAAAGACCTAGTCTTTATACATATAATACAAAAGAATTAACTTTTATTCATAAACTAGTCAATTTGGCTCTATGAAACATGTTAAAAATTCTTCAAAAAATATTTTTAAAACTAGGAGGGGGATTAGCAGAGATGAACTCACCTAAAACTTGTAGAAAAACGTTTAAGATGCCAAGCCGAAGCAAGTCTCCAATCCAAAAGCTAAAATCACCCAAAAAATCCACGTAAAAGCCTCCAATATTCTCCAAGAATCAAGTTAGGGTTTGTGGGGGTTTGGTGGCTGTTAAGGTTCTTAGAAAACTAAGAAAATTCATAAAAGTTTGATATATAAACTAGGAAAAATGAATATGGGCTTTAGAAAAGCAATACCAACTCAAAACAGTAATCTAACTTCTGCAGGTTTCACGATCGACCGGACAGCGGTCGATCACGACGGTTGACTGGACTGAAATTTTTTAGTTACACATAATTGGCCGTTGTGCATGATTCGACTCTTCTCTTTCTCATGAATGAACTTGTTTATACTCAAAACACATGGTATCATACTCATACCCCATTTAACTATATTTATCAAAATAAATATCCATAAATCATAATTAGTCTCATATTAATTATATTAACATAAATTTTTGGGGTTTTGCATTCACCCCCCCTTAAAAGAATTTCATCCTCGAAATTCCGCAGTCGCGTCGCAGAGATTAATAATACGAGAAAATCACAAAAAGGGGATAATCCAAACAAGGAAACCCTCACGTACACATCTCGTATCATTAATCTCCCGATTTGAAATATAAGCAATATTTAAACTTAACAATCTAAAATGCATACATTCTCACTGAACAAGGAACCCCCCGTATATATACCATATGTTCCGAATAATTAAGAGCTAAGTATTGAATGACTCATTCTAGCGTTAAATGTAAATGTGACTAAACAACACATATAATCAAATCTATCAACGCATATAAGCACATTTAAATATCAACCTTACCTGTTCAAACAGGTGCGGGTAGTCGCGACGAACATCCTCCTCGCGCTCCCAAGAAATCTCTTTGGCTCTTTGCTAGTTCCACTGAACTTTCACTAATAGAATGACTTTGCTTCTAAGTTTTTTATTCTCTCTAGCAAGAATGCATACCAGAATCTCAACGGTGGTCAAATCATCATGTATCTCAACCTCTGGTGAATCAATCACCCTCTACTACTCTTCGTCACGCAAATGCTTCTTTAGCATCGAAATATGAAATGCATCGTGTACACTCGACATCGATGCCGGAAGATCTAATCTATATGAAACAGTTCTAATACGTTCAATAATCCTGAAAGGACAAACATATCATGGGGCGAGCTTCCCCCATCTACCGAATCGCTGAACGCCCTTCATCGGTGATACTTTCAATATAACTAAGTCTCCGACCTAAAATTCTAAGGGTCGTCTCCACTGATCCGTATAACTCTTTTGCCTACTCTGTGCAGTAAGAATGCACTCTCGAATTAATGCCACCTTTTTCGTGGTCTGTCTAACTAGCACCGGACCAAGTAATAGACTATCCTCTAGCTGTGCCTAACATATAGGTGATCTGCAAGGCCTCTCATACAAGGCTTCATACGGCACCGTCCCGATGGTAGCTTGATAACTATTATTATATGCAAATTCAATCAATGGGATGTGATCCTCCCAGCTACCCTAAAAATCTATAATAAATGCTCTCAGTATATCCTCCAATACCTGATTCACCCTCTCGGTCTGACCATCTGTCTGGGGGTGAAATACACTGCTAAATAATAACTGACTGCCAAAAGCATCCTGAAAACTCCTCTAGAAATAGGATGTAAAGATTGAGCCTCGATCTGATACAATCGTCTTCGAAACTCCATGCAATATGACAATCTCTCGAATAAAAATCCTCGCATAGGTGTCCACCATATAAGTCGTCCTCACAGGTAAGAAATGCATTAACTTTGTCAATCTGTCTACTATCACCCAAATAGAATCATTTCTTTTCTTTGATTTAGGCAACCTTACTATAAAATCTATGGTAATATCTGCCCACTTCCACTCGAGAATGGATAAAGGCTGTATCCTGCAGGTCTCTGATGTTCTGCCTTAACTTGCTAGCAGGTATAATACTTAGCCACATAATCTGCAATCTCTCTATGCATACCAGTCCACCAAAAATTCCTCTTCAGATCCTTGTACATCTTCGTTATGCCTGGGTGCATCGTATATCTGCTATGATGTGCCTCATCAAAAAGTTTCCTCTTCAGTTGTAGATTGTTCAACATGACGATCCAGCCCTTCATCCGAAGGCCTCCATCTAATCCAATAGTCCAATCATCCCTGGGTTCTTTTAAGATCTCCCCCTTGCGGGTTTGAATCCATGAATCCTCTAATTGAGCTCCGACTACTATATCTCCCCAAGACGATTGTACTGATAAAGTTCCTAAGAAAACACTGCTCCCGCCAATCTCTGGCCTGAAATCATAATGACTGAGGGTATAAAGATCCCGATATAGTGAACACCTCAAAGCTGCTAGCCCGCGATGATGCTTCATGCTCAACGTGTCTGCTACAACATTCGTCTTTCTCGGATGATACTGTATGGCGAACTCATAATCCTTAATAAACTCTATCCATTACTGTTGCCTCTGGTTGAGTTCTTTCTGTAGGAAGAGGAACTTCAAACTCTGGTGATCTATGAATAACTCAAACTGCACTCCGTACAAATAATGCTTCCACGCCTTCAATGCAAAGACCGCTGCTGCTAGCTCCAAATCATGCGTGGGATATTTCTGCTCATGAGTCCTCAACTGTCTTGAAATATAGGCTATGACTCTCTGGGTATGCATCAATACACCCCCAAGACCCAATAAGGATGCATCCGTGTAGACAACAAAAGTCTTATCACTGCTGGAAATAATCAATATTGGTACTGAAGTTAACTTAGTCTTTAATGTCTCAAATGCCTTCTGGCACTCTGTGCTCCAAATGAACTGTACACCCTTTTTAGTAAGGCGTGTAAGTGGCATCATGATTTTCGAGAAGTCCTGAATAAATTTTCTATAATAGCCTGCTAGACCAAAGATGCTACGAATCTCTATAACTGTCTTTGGTGGTTCCTAATCAAGTACGGCCTCTACTTTAGCCGGATCTACTGCAATGCCCTCTCGGCTGATGACATGGCCTAAAAATTTGACATCCGATAACCAGAATTCACATTTGCTAAATTTTGCATACAATTAGTGTTCCCGCAAATTCTGCAATGCGAACCTCAAATGCTGCTCGTGCTCTGCCTCCAATCTCAAATAGATAAGAATATCATCGATGAAAACTATCATGAACTGGTCCAAGTATGGACGAAAAATATGATTCATCAAATCAATGAATATTGCGGGTGCATTGGTTAGCGCAAATAGCATGACAAGAAACTTGAATGACCCATATCGAGTCAAGTAGACGGTCTTGGGAATATCAATCTCCCGAACCCGCAACTGATGATAACTGGAACGAAGATCCATCTTCAAAAAACACTAAGCTCCCTACAACTGGTCGAATAAGTCATCAATCCTCGGTAATAGATATCTGTTTCGGATAGTGACCTTGTTCAACTCACGATAATCAATGCATAATCGCATACTCCCATCCTTCTTCTTCACAAAGAGGATCGACGCTCCCCACGAAGAATGACTCTGTCGAATGAATCCCTGAGACAACAACTCATCTAGCTAGATTTGTAGCTCCCTCATCTTAGCAGGCACCATATGGTAAGGATCTTAAGAAATCGACGTGGTGCTTGGCTGCAACTCTATGCAGAACTCGACCTCTCACTGGAGTTAAACCTGGTATGTCCTGAAAGACACCCTGGAACTCTAAGACTACTCGCATCTTACTCAAATCTACGCCCCAATTCCGTAACATCACCTCCTCGACGTATGCCAGATATGACTCCGCAAACAGGTTGCCTTTGAAGGTCACTACCACTAACTCAGATCCATCAAAAGCTCACAAACTGACTGTCTTCACAAAACAGTCGATACTCACATGGTAGGAAGATAGCCAATCCATACCAAGGATAACATCTAACTCAGACATATGCAATATGATCAGGTCTATCACAAACTCGGAATCGTCCAAGTTGACGATAAATCTCCTACAAACACTCTCGAAACAAGACGTCTCCCCTAAAGGAGTACATACAGATAAAGGAAAATCTAATGGCTGTGTCACAAGCTGGAGACTAACCGAGAAATCATAGGAGATAAAAGAATGCGAAGCACCAGAGTCAAAAATAATACGTGCTGGAAATGAATTCACAAGGAAAGTACCTTCCACCACCGTCGCGCTCGCATCATGATCGCGAGGAATAACTGCATACACCTTACCAGTCGGTTGTGCTGCATCACCTAGAACATATGGGACTATCTGTCCTTACTGGATCTCCTGAATCGCTCGCACCTGTCCCTTAATCCTCAGGACTACTAGAGATGACTCAATCCTCAACTGCTGACCCTGACCGACACCCTGAGTACGGTTCTACTACTGTTGCGAATTCCTACTCTGCTGGCCTGCTGCGGGTGCGCTGCGGCAATCTGCTGCTCTGTGACCTGGCTTGTTGTAATTAAAACAAGCTCCATGAAACCAACGCTGCTGCTGCGCCCTCTGATCATGATGATTTTCTTTCTTATGGGGACCTTGTTGCTATGGAAACTTATTCTAATGTCGGGGCCCTCCTAAGCCTGTAAAAGGTCTCTTACCCTTACCCTTATCTCCTGACTTTCCTGACTTAGCATTTCTATCTTTATTCTTGATAAACATAGTTGTGTATGTCTTCTGGGCTATGGTAGCATCTGCCACCTCCCTCACTGAAAGGAATCTCTGAGATACTAGATATCGGTGCAAACCTGGACGAAGTCCCATCATGAACATCTGAGCCTGTCTCTCCTCAGTGTGCCACATGCTAGTGAATCTAAGTAGTGATATGAACTTACTCTCAAAATCCATCACTGACATGTCCCCCTGCTCCAATCGAGCCAACTCTAACTCTTTTCCAGCTTTCGCTGCAGCCGAAACATACTGCTCCTTAAAGAAATACACAAAAGTCTCCCACGAGGCCGTCATCCTCTGCTCTGGGGTGAAACGACGCCGATACCATCCTCCTGCATCGCCGTTGAGGCTGAAAGCTGTTAGCCTTTGCTTCTGCACATTATTCACATTAAGCATGTCCAGAATGTTGCTTACATTTTCCTTCCATTTGTATGCCGCAATGGAGTCCGTCGAACCATGAAACTCTGGAGCCTTTAACTTCTGGTACCTCTCTACCAAACGAAGAGCCAAGCCTCCTGCTCTGTGGCTCTATCTGGGACTGCTAGAGGAATGGCTACAGGCGTGACCTCTGGGGTCCTCTCTCTGACAGGAACGGTCGGTATCCCCTGCTGCTGCGCTACCGGTGGTGGTGGTGTCCGTGGTGTTATATGGGTCGTCACCAACTCCTCAATGGCTGTCATCCGCCGTCGAACCATGAAACTCTGGAGCCTTTAACTTCTGGTACCTCTCTACCAAACGAAGCCAAGCCTCCTGATCAGCCACTCCATCATCAACTGAAGGTGGCGGCGTGACTATCGGTGTCCCCTTTGGTATCTCCTCCTGAATGGATGTTTCCTACTGACCCTGATCTGCTAACTGCTCCTCGATAGTTGCCAAACGAGCTGCTAACGGTACTATAAGATCCACTAAGTACTGTAGAGCCTACTGTAGCTCGGTCACTCTATCAACTTGCTCAGCTTCTTGAGCACGAGTACCTCGGCATCCACGTCCTTTTCCTGACATCTATAGTATAGAAGTAGAGCTTATTACACAGTAAATATAATCTCAAGCAGAAAAAGATATAACGTATACCAATAAGTAAATCGTATCATATATTACTCATAGCTTGCCTTATTATTCAAAGCAAATAGTTCATCATAAAAAAATATTTGTAATTTTCCGCGTATATATATAATATGTCCTCACTCACACAAGGAATTCCTAGCGGACTGTATACACGATTCCTAGGAAACTCTATCCTAACTCCATAATATGACACAGAGATGATCCTAAGGATATTGGAACTAGAGCTCTAATACCAACTGTGACGCTCCAGGTTTCGCGCGAGGCTGCAGTCTAAGGTGAAACCCAGATTGTCAAACCTGCCAAGCACCAAACACCGTGTTACGACCTATTTCACCATCACAATTACTATCTATCTAGTGGAAACAACAAATAGGTAAAGGTACAGATATGCAAATAAAAGAAATAGAGTAAAGCCAGATATACACAGAGGAAACATGAGAATAATCATTAGTGAGCCCAACTAAAATAGAGTAGAAATACCTCTGAGTCTAAAATAAATCTCAAATATAAAGAGTCAAATAAAGTATCACTAGGCTCTCAGGCTCTACAAAATAAATTATAAGTCTAGAGTCTGAACATAATCAACTAACTGTGGAGTTCTGACTAACTACTACATAATAAATAGCTAGCTGAACATAATCAACTAACTGTGGAGTTCTGACTAACTACTACATAATAAATAGCTAGGTGAGATCTATGTAGAAATCTCATCAACCTGCGACTGTTCTGACTAACTACTACATAATAAATAGCTAGGTGAGATCTATGTAGAAATCTCATCAACCTGCGACTAACTGTGACGCCCCAGGTATAGTGCGGGGCAGCAATCCAAGGTGAAACACGGATTGTCAAACCTGCCAAGCACCAAACACCATGCTATGACCTGTTTTGCTATCACAATTATTATATCTTTAGTGGAAACAATAAATAGGTGAAGGTACAGACAGACAAATAAAAGAAATAGAGTAAAGCTAGATATACACAGAGGAAGCATGAGAATAATCATCAGTGAGCCCAACTAAAATAGAGTAGAAATACCTCTAAGTATAAAATAAACCTCAAATATAAAGAGTCAAATAAAGTATCACTATTGCTCTCAGCCTCTACAAAATGAATTACAAGTCTAGAGTCTGAACATAATCAACTAACTGTGGAGTTTTGACTAACTACTACATAATAAATAGCTAGGTGAGATCTATGCAGAAATCTCATCAACTTGCGACTCTCCGTAGCGAGATCATCTTCACCTCTCCCTAAGAGAACGGGTAGGAGTATATAGAAAATAGAGTTAGTACATATACAAATGAAATCATTGATAAATTTCTAACTAGAAGTTAATATTTAGGAAATCACAACACGAGAGTTAGTACGTCGAGTGAAATAATCCAAACAAGGAAACCCTCATGTATATGTCATGTCTCAAATTGTGACTCCTTAAATACTAACTGCAAACCCTATGAATGAAAACAATAAACCAAAAGAAAAAAACTCCAAACCTTAAACTTGTAGAACAAATATCTCATCCTGATCTACACTCGGGTAGATGGATCTAACATAAAAGGAAGTCATCCAAACAAAAGCTAACCAAAAACCATGTTGTGTAAGTCACGGTCTCAGAGAAAGCACCCTATTCGCGGGTATTCAAAAATAAAAACCAATTTATAATTTATATTACTTACAAATGTGCATCTCTTATACATTAGCTATACTCTTGTAATATTCTTACTCAATCGCTCTGTGGCAATAGGTTTTATCTTCCTATTCCGGAAACATAATATGACGATACTTTTGTAATACTCTTACAGAATCGCCCTGCAGAAATAGGTTTCGTCTCTCTATTCCGGAAACATAATATGTCGATACCTTTGTATTACTCTTACTTAATCGCTCTGCGGAAATAGGTTTCATCTACCTATTCCGAAAATATAATATTTGTGCATTTTTCTTATTTATCATGTTAACACATCATATTAAAGCAATAAACCAAAAGGAAAACACTCCAAACCTCAAACATGTAGAACAAATATCTCATTCTGATCTACACTCGGGTAGATGGATCTAACATAAAAGGAAGTCATCCAAACAAAAGCTAACCAAAAACCATGTTGTGTAAGTCACGGTCTCAGAGAAAGCACCCTATTCGCGGGTATTCAAAAATAAAAACCAATTTATAATTTATATTACTTACAAATGTGCATCTCTTATACATTAGCTATACTCTTGTAATATTCTTACTCAATCGCTCTGTGGCAATAGGTTTTATCTTCCTATTCCGGAAACATAATATGACGATACTTTTGTAATACTCTTACAGAATCGCCCTGCAGAAATAGGTTTCGTCTCTCTATTCCGGAAACATAATATGTCGATACCTTTGTATTACTCTTACTTAATCGCTCTGCGGAAATAGGTTTCATCTACCTATTCCGAAAATATAATATTTGTGCATTTTTCTTATTTATCATGTTAACACATCATATTTTAAACATACATGTACATATCTTGGTGTACGTGTCCATATCTAGTATTTACTAACATTTTAGATGTTAAACGGCTCATAAACATTTTATCATAACAGTACAAGGTCGAGAGACTAGCTTGAAAACTCAATAGTCGAATAAAACATGCACAGGGCCACAGACTGTGTGGCGGTCGACTGCACAAGAACGACGGTCGATCGCGATGGGTTCTAGAGCCTACTCAGGCCTTTGTCCTGGTCGACTGCACAAGAACGACGGTCGATCGCGATGGGTTCTAGAGCCTACTCAGGCCTTTGTCCTGCACGTGGTCGACCGCCGCTATGGCGCGGTCGACCATGGGCTGATATTCTAGATTCTCAATGTGGTTGTGTGTGTTGTGTTCACGCCGCGTTTAGGTGATTCAAACATGATTAAAACAACATAAAACTTGCATGAGAGCGTGTCTACAGTAGATAAAAACTTCAGGAAACAAACTTAACATATATAGCATGATTATTTGCATAAAATTTATATTCAAAACCCTAAGTCATGCAGCATGATTATTTGCATAAAATTTATATTCAAAACCCTAAGTCATGCATAAAAACTTGAAACGAAGAACAAATCATCTTTCTTATATTCAAAACCCTAAGTCATGCATAAAAACTTGAAACGAAGAACAAATCATCTTTCTTCAGATTAAACCGCGTTTTAAAGCATTTTCAGATCTTACATACTTCTGTAAATTCATTCTCAAACTTTTTATATGGAAAGACCTAGTCTTTATACATATAATACAAAAGAATTGACTTTCATTCATAAACTAGTTAATTTGGCTCTATGAAACATATTAAAAATTCTTCAAAAACATTTTTAAAACTAGGAGGGGATTAGCAGAAATGAACTTGCCTAAAACTTGTAGAAAAATGTTTTAGGATGCCAAGCCGAAGCAGATCTCCAAACCAAAAGCCAAAATCACCTGAAAAATCCACTTGAAAGCCTCCAATATTCTACAAGAATCAAGTTAGGGTTTGTGGAGGTTTGGTGGTTGTTAGGGTTCTTAGAAAACTGAGAAAATTCATGAAAGTTTGATATATAAACTAGGGAAAACGAATATGGGCTTTAGAAAACCAAAACCAACTCAAAACAAGATTCTGACTTCTGCAAGTTTCGCGGTCGACCGTGGCGGTCGACCTGATAGTGGTCGACCGCGACAGTTGACCGGACTGAAATTTTCCAGTTACACATATTTGGCCATTGTGCATTATTTGACTCTTCTCTTTCTCATGAATGAACTTGTTTATACTCAAAACACATGGTATCATAATCATACCCCATTTAACTATATTTATCAAAATAAATATCCATAAATCATAATTAATCTCATATTAATTATATTAACATAAATTTTTGGGGTTTTACATAGAAGCTCCTCCAAAAATGGCTCTTTAGATCCTTGTACATTTTTGTTGTGCCTGGATGCACTGTGTATCTGGTATAATGTGCCTCAACTTTCACAAAATATAAGCCAATACTCTCTAGATCTGTATCAAAACACCTCTTAGACCCACTAACTATGCATCCGTGTAGACGACAAATGTTTTATCACTGCTTGGAATAACCAATACTGACGATGTATTCAATTTCGTCTTTAGAATCTTAAAGGTTTCCTAGCACTCTGTGCCCCCAAACAAATTGTACACCCTTATGCATAAAGCGTGTAAGTGGTATTGTAATCTTTGAGAAGTCTTGAACGAACTTCCTATAATAGCCGACGAAACCTAAAAAATTACGAATCTCTATAACTGCCTTCAGTGGCTCCTAATCATGTACTACTTTCACTTTAGTTCGATCCACTATAATGCCCTCCTTACTGATAACATGGCCAAAAATCTAACCTCGGATAGCTACAAACTCATATTTGCTAAACTTAGCGTATCTACAAAGTCTGCAATGCTAAACGAAGATGCTACTCATGCTCTACCTCTAATCTTGAACAGACAAGGATGTCATCAATAAAATAACCACAAACTGGTCCAAACATAAACGGAAAACCCAGTTCACCAAACCCAAGAATACAATGGTTGCATTGGTTAGCCCAAATAGCATGAAAAGAAACTCAAAAGACTCATATCGAGTCAGAAAGGCGTTTTTGAGAATATCCATTTCCCGCACTAGCATCTTAAAATAACTAGAGTAAATATCAATCTTCAAGAAATGTTGCGCTCCTCATAGCTAGTCGAACAAGTAATAAATCCTCGATAGTGGATACCTGATCCGGGAGATGACCTTATTCAACTCACGATAATCTTTATATAATCGCATGCTACCATCCTTCTTCTCTATGAAGAGGACCGGTGCTCCCATAAAAATGACTCCGGCAAATAAAACTCTGAGTTTACAACTTATCTAGCTGAGTCTGTAGCTTCCTCATCTCAGTGGGTACCATACGATTGGGTGCTCAGAATATCGGTACGGTGCTTGCTGTAACTCGATACAGAAAAACAACCTCTCTCACTAGAGGAAATCTTGGTATGTCTTGAAAGACATCCTGATACTCTAAGACGACTCCGGTCTTGCTAAAAACTACACCCCAATCCCATATCATCACCTCCTTGACGTATGCTAGAAATGACTCTGTATTCTGGTTACCCTACGAGGTTGCTACTATCTATACAAACCCATTGAATACTCCCAAGCTAACTGTCTTTGCAAAATAGTCTATACTAACGTGGTAGGATGATAACTATTCCATACTTAGAAAAACATCAAACTCGGACATTTGTAGGACGATCAAATCGACCATGATCTCAGACTCATCTAAACCGACATCACATCTCCTATAGATACTCTCTAAGAGAGACACCTCTCCCAAAGGAGTAGCAACTGATAATGGAACGCCTAAAAGCTATGCTACAAGCTAAAGTCTAATCATGACATCATGATAAATAAAAGAATGTGAAGCTTCTGAATCAATAAGATCCAAGCTAGAAAAGAAATCACTAAGAAAGCTCCGCTCACACCATGGTCACTCGGTACGACTGCATAAACCCTTCCTATGGCTGGTGATTGCTACGCTAATGGCGGTGGAACATATGAGACTGTCAGTCCCTTAGGAATCTCCTAGACTACACGAATCTGGCCTATTGGTCCCTAAATTCTCGAGACAGCTAGTGGTGCCTCAAATCCTCTACTGATGGCTATAACCACGGCCCTGAGACTACTGACTCTGACTTCTATCATGCTGGCCTCCTACTGTTGTACTGCGACAATCCTTCCCTCTATGTACGATCTTGTTACAATTATGACATGTCTGTCAAATTCTGCGTTGCTGCGGCGCTCTTGAATCATGTTGTAGGTTATGCTCTCTTCTTATGCTATCCTTATTGTTGGCAGTAAAAATCCTTAACCCGCTGCTTGGGCTCTCAAAATAGGTCTCTTGCCCTTGTTATTATCATGCTGGTCATGATTCTATAATTAACTACATGTATATATCCCTACTTTAATCGGACTAGCTTTACTACTTCTCAAAGAAGCAAACAAAATTCTCCCAAATAAGTGGTATTCACTGCTCCGGTAAAAATCTAAAGTTGGTGCCATCCTTCGGTGCTATCCTTTGGTGATATCCTCCACACTGAATATATCTAACTCTACTTTAGTACTGAATCGACGTTAAGAAATCTTCACTTATTTCTTCCATTTATAGGTTACACATAAATCTAGTGTGCCCTGAAACTATGATGTTCTTAGTGTCTGAAGACTTTCTTATTCTTACAGAGCCATACCTCCTGCTCTGCGGCTTTATTAACAGTTGGTTGTGGTGATGGTGAAATAATTGGTATTACCTCTTCAATAGGAATGATTGGTATAACTGGTGGTAGAACTCCAGAAAATATAATGTGGCTCGTTACTCGCTCCTTGAGTGTTTCTAGTCTCTGCTTCTGTGATAGGTGTTACAAAGTCGATCAGATACTATGAAGCCTACTACGGCTCGAGCTCTGCTTGCCCAACTCTCCGGGTACGAGTTTTATCTCGACCACATCCTCATCCCAACATTTATAATATCAAGAGGAGAGCTTAATGAACACAGTAAATGAGGTCGCAAACATATATACATAACATCACGTATCACATAATATTTACACAAATACTTTTTAATCAAAGTAAGGTAGTCCTAAAAAAATTGTAAATTTTCAAAGTATACGTATTACGTCCTCAATCATTCTAAAAAATTCTAGTGGACTCTATACATATATCCTAGAAAACTCTATCCTAGCTCCACGACTCGACACAGGATGGTCCTAAGGATGCTGAAACTAAAGCTCTGATATCAACTGTGATGCCCCTAGGTTCACACAAGGCTACAGTCCAAGGTGAATCCAAGGATGTTAAACCTACCATGCACCCATATTATGCAACGACATATTTCACCATCAAAGAAATATCTCTCTAGTAGACTCAAATAAAACAATACAGTTACAAGCAATAATAAAAGAGATGAACATAGGAAATCAGACATGGAAGTAAATGATAAGCCTCATAAATGATCAAGTCTCAACTGAGTAAAGTTGTTCAACAATCTTATAAAAAAAGTTAAACATATCAATACACTAAGTCAAATGAAAATACATAGGCCCAAAACTCTCAAAATGAAATGCAAATCTAATAATCCACTAAATACAAGACTAAACAACGGTGGAGCAACAGTAACTAATAAATGAAATGATAGTGACAATACTGAAAGTCCGTAAACCTGTGGCTCTCCGAAACTGCTCTGTTGCCTAAAAAGAAGTTTAAAACAAAAAGAACAACAACGAGAGGGTTAGAGAGCTATAGCAAGATCATCTCCATCCGCCCCTAAGGGAAGGGCTACTAAGTATGATGGAGGCTCTATCTATAAGTGCATAGTCTACCTAGATTATTTTCCTTGTATCTAATAGAATCAATATTTGAACACCTACAAAACGAGATGTAGTACGTCAACTGAAATAATCCAAACAAGAAAACCCTCATATATATACCATATGTCTTAAATTGTAGATACATGAACATTAAAACTGAACTAGAGATAAACAATCTAAAGAAAATTAATAATTAGAAACCCACAATACGACAATTGTACGTCGAGCGAAATAATCCAAACAAAAAACCCTCATGTATAAATCATATGTCCCAAATTGTAAATCACTAAATATTAACTCCAAAACTAACAATAAATGAATACAAGAAAGATAATACAAGAAATGGCACATCATACATCTCCAAAAATGTCATATCAACTCCTCATACTACCCTTAGTGGGTAAAACATATATCGACAAACTCGTGTATCTAAGTTGTGAAATACTTTCACAATGGATCATATCGATGATTTTAATATTCACCTACACTTAGGTTATTTATTGAGTCATCCTTCTCTAAAATACTTCAACCCATCGCACCTTCATGCAGACTGGTAAAATAGATATGTCAAAGCATCACATACAAGTCAAAGAACAACACATACAACGATGATATCCAAAGGAGGAGGAGGTATAGTGATGAAGCAAATGTTAATCAAGAACAACACATACAAGTCAAAGCTTCATCAACTCAAAATTATATCAAGACTCAAAGAATTATAATTCTATGTGAGGATATTAGCTAGTTTTTCTTTTCACTCTAGTGCTAGAATGTAGGCAAGTAGTTGTAGATTTCACTTGAAGCTATTAGGATATAACACACACGTTTTCATACTTATAATTTTGAGCGTTTTGACAAAATATTATTTTTTACAAGTATGAGGACCTTTTCGTAAAATTCCTTTTCCAAACAGTTTGTTTTTAGTGTTAAAAACAATTTACAAAGTTACACAATTTTTAGAAGTTATTTTAGTATTTTTATAGATGTTTTAAAAGAGTCAAAACTAGTTTTAAAATACTGTATATGTTGTGTCAGTTCGCGGTCGACCGCCACGGTCGACCGCGCCTGTGTTTTTTGCTGAGTTGGCTGCAAAAACTTTCACGGTCGACCGCCACGATCGACCGTCAGCTCAAAAATTCCCAGGTCGACCGCAAAAGTCTCTGGAAATTTTTCGAGCCTCGAAAGTGGCTCCCCCCCCTGAGCCTCGAAAGTGGCTCGCGGTCGACCATGAGATTTTCACGGTCGGTCGCCGTTTACTCCAACGGCCTTTTACACAGTTTTCAGATGACGATTTTTACGGGATTTGGGGGTTTTGGGTATGGGTTTTGGTTGCAGTGTTTTCTCCTATTTAAACCTATCATACCCCTCTTCTTCAACCTATCCCAATCACTTTGAAAAACCAGATATTTGTTTTTACTGAGAGCCAAAATTTTCAAACCTGTTTTCTATTTTTTTTAAGTTCACATCCCAGCTTTAGTGTAATCTTTCTTCTTGCCATTAGGACATTGTAAATAGAGTTTTTATTCCATTACTACTGTTGAGAGCTTGATCTTGTGGAGATCAACTGTGTAGGAGTGAGATCTTATGGTGATAAACTGTGTAGTTGTGAGATCTTATGGATATCGTTATGTAGAAAAACTTTCAGCTTCCAAACCGGGTTGTGTAGTGGATTCTCCTCTAGAGTGGGGAGCGGGGAAGAAAGTTAGCGGGCCGAACCTCGTTAACACATTGCGCGTTACTTGGATAACGATTTCTAACTCTATTTCATTTGCTTTAGTTGTTCTCTATTGTGTGTTGCTTGTCTTATTTTTTATTGCACAATTATAGCCTTAAGACCCTAATCACCCTTCTCTAGGGTCCAACAGTTGGTATCAGAGTTTGGTCTCTATATTAGTTTTTAGTCTAACCACCTTAGAGAAAAGATCTTATGGAGGCTTCAATGAATGTGCATATGCTAGAAGGACAATGCACCACTAGACCACCAGTGTTCACCGGTAGTAATTTTGCTTATTGGAAGGCTAGAATGAGGATTTACCTTCGTTGCATTGATCTTAACATTCTAGAACTCATAGAGAAAAAATATGTAGAAAAGTCCAAGATTAGTAACATGACCGATGGAGAAAGGCACTAAGCTAAGCTCAATGCAAAGGCTATGAATGTCTTAATTTGCGGTCTTTCACCTAATGAATACAATAGGGTTTCTACGTTAACAACCGCATACGAAATTTGGGTGAAATTGTGTATTACACATGAAGGAACCCTCCAAGTTAAGGAATCCAAAATTAGTGGGCTTATGCATGACTATGAGTTATTTAAAATGATTCCTAATGTATCCATTGATGCTATGTTTTCTTGCTTCACTAACATAATCAATGAATTGCATGGTCTTGACAAGCGTTTGACTATCCAAGAGATGAACTATAAGATCCTTCCACGGTCGACCGCGCCTGTGTCTTTTGCTGAGTGGGCTGCAGAAACTTTTGCGGTCGACCGCCATGGTCGACCGTCAGCTTGAAAATTCCCACGGTCGATCGCCACGGTCGACCGTAAAAGTATCTGGAAATTTTCCGAACCTCGAAAGTGGCGACCGCGATATTTTCACGGTCGACCGCCGTTTACTCCAATGGCCTTGTACGTACAGTTTTCAGACGACGATTTTTACAGGATTTGGGGGATTTGGGTATGGGTTTTAACTCCAGTGTTTTCTCCTATTTAAACCCTTCATACCCCTCTTCTTCAACCTGTCCCAAGCACTTTGAAAAACAAGAGATTTGTTTTTACTGAGAGCCAAAATTTTCAAACCTGTTTTCTGTTTTTTTTTTAAATTTACATCTCAACTTCAATGTAATCTTTCTCCTTGCCATAGGGATATTGTAAAGAGAGAGTTTTTACACAATTAATATTGTGAGAGCTTAATCTTGTGGAGATCAACTATGTGGGAGTGAGACCTTGTGGTGATCAACTGTGTAGTTGTGAGATCTTGTGGAGATCGTTGTGTAGAAGAAGTCTCGGCTTCCAAACCGGGTTGTGTAGTGGATTCTCCTCGAGAGTGGGGAGTGGGGATGTAGGTCAGCGGGCCGAACCTCATTAACACATCGTGTGTTACTTGGATAACGATTTCTGACTCTATCTCATTTGCTTTAGTTGTTCTCTCTATTGTGTGTTGCTTGTCTTATTTTTTTATTGTACAATTATAGCCTTAAGATCCTAATCACCCCCCCCCCCCCCCCAGTAGCACCGATTTTAGTTTACGCTGAAGCAGTGAATGTCAAATTCATAGGAGGATTTCACCTACTACTTCGATAAGCACCTAGAACTGGCCCGATTAGAGCAGGGAGACATACCAATAGTTAATTATAGAAGCAGAACTGTCCATTGACAAGGGCATAGATAAGAAACCTTTTGCAAAACTTAGAAGACCCGATCATCAGGGTAAGAATTTTTAACGCTAACAACAGAGACTAGGACACAGTCAGCAGCAAAACCTTGTTCAGGATCAGTAACCACAGGGTCACTGTTACGGCCAACAGCAGATGATTGAGACACCGCCAACCATTTCGAGAATTGAAGGGTTAGTAGGCCAGATTCATACCATTCAGGAGATTTTTGAGGTATAGATAGTCTTGTATTTTCACCGCTAACAGTTTAGCAGTCACCAGCTACATGCAGAATATATGCAGTATTATCACGTGATCATGGTACGAGTGGAGCTATAGTAGAAGGTACTTTCTTAGAGAACTCTTTTCTAGCTCGGATCCTGTTCGATTCCAGAGCTTCCCATTCTTTTATATCTCATGCCTTTTAGATAGGCTTCAGTTTGTCGCACATCCCTTAGATGTACCTCTATCCGTTTCTACTCTTTTAGAGGAGGTATCTCTATTAGGGAGCGTCTGTAGGAGATGTGTCATCAGCTTAGATGAGTCCGAGCTTATTGTAGATCTAATCGTTTTGTGGATGTTAGATTTCAACGTTATTCTTGGTATAGATTGGTTATCATCCTATCATGTTAGCTTCGATTGTTTTGCAAAAACAGACAGTTTGCGAGCGTTCCAAGGGTCTATGTTGATTGTAGTGACCTCATAGGGCAACCAGTTTGTGAAATCATTTCTGGCATATATTAAGGAGGTGATGCTGAGAGATCGAAGTGTTGAGTTGTGTGAGACTAGAGTCGTCTTAGATTTTCAGGATGTCTTTTAGGACATACCGGGGTTACCTCCTATGTGAGAGGTTAAGTTCTGCATCGAGTTATAACCAGGTAAATCATAGATATCTCAAGCTCCCTATTGTATGGTACCTACTGAGATGAGAGAGAGCTACAGACTCAGCTAGATGAGTTATTATCTCAGAGTTTTATTCGTCGGAGTCATTCTCCATGGGGAGTGCTGATCCTTTTTGTGAAGAAGAAGGATGGAAGTATGCGTCTTTGTATAGATTATCGAGAGTTGAACAAGGTCACTATCCAGAACAGATATCCATTAATGAGGATTGATGACTTGTTCGACTAGCGGCAGGGAGTGCAGCACTTCTTGAAGATTGATCTTCGTTTTGGCTATCATCAGTTGCGGGTTCGGGAGATAGATATTCCCAAGACCACCTTTTTAACTCGTTATGGGTCCTTCAAGTTTCTTGTCATGCCGTTTGGGCTGACCAATGCACCCATGATATTCATAGAATTGATGAACCGGGTTTTCTATACATATTTGGACCAGTTCGTGATAGTATTTATCGACGACATCCTTATATATTCGAGATCAGAGGCAGAGCACGAGCAACATCTTCGACTAGCATTACAGATTTTGCGGGTGCATCAGCTATATGCCAAATTCAGCAAGTGCGAATTTTAGCTATCTGAGGTTAGATTTCTATGCCACGTTATCGATAGAGAGGACATTGTAGTGGATCCAACTAAGGTTGCGACCGTACTTGATTGGGAGCCACTGACAACAGTCATAGAAATTTGTAGCTTTTTAGGTTTGGTCGGCTATTACAGGAAGTTCATTCAGGATTTCTCAAAGAAAGCCACGCCACTTACATGCCTTATGAAGAAGGGTGTACCTTTTGTTTGGGGCAGGGAGTGCCATGAGGCCTTTGAGACTTTGAAGGCTAAGTTAACTACACCACCAGTTTTGACCATCCCGAGTAGTGATAAGACCTTTGTCGTCTACACGGATGTGTCGTTAGGGGGTGTAGGAGGTGTTTTAATATAGACCCAAAGAGTGGTAGCATATATTTCACGTAAGTTGAGGACGCATGAGCAAAATTATCAAACACGTGACTTAGAACTAGCTGTGATAGTTTTTACACTGAAGACATGGAGACATTTCCTATATGGAGTGTAGTTCAAGCTATTTACGGATCATCAGAGTTTGAAGTATCTCTTCTCTTAGAAAGAGATAAATCAGAAACAATGGAGATGGGTTGAATTTATTAAGGATTGCGAGTTCGCGATTCAGTACTATCCGAAAAAGGTGAACGTCATAACAGATGCTTTAAGCAGGAAGCGTCGTCGTCGAATTTCATCTTTGAGGCGTTCGTTGTATCTAGATCTCCACACACTTAACCAGTTCAATTTTAGACCAGAGATATACAGGAACAGCTCATTTTTAGAGCTATGTCCGTACAACCATCTTGGAGTGATAGAGTGGTTACCCAGCTAGAGGACACTTGGATTTAAACCCGAAAGGGGGAGGTTTCTAAAGAGCCCAAGGCTAATTGGACCATTGGAGAAGATGGAGGACTTTGAATAAAAGGTCGACTAGTGATGCCAGGAATTCCATAACTAAAGAAGGAACTTATTCAATGAGGCACATCGTACTAGGTACATAGTGCATCTAAGCACAACAAAAATGTACAAGGACCTAAAGAGACACTTTTGGTGGAATGGCATGCGTGGTGAGATTGTAGAGTATGTGGTAAGTGTTTCACCTACCAACAAGTAAAGACAGAACATCAGAGGCCATCAGGAACCCTATAGTCTTTACCCATACCGGAGAGGAAATGAGAAGATATTTCTATGGACTTTATTGTAGGATTGCCAAGATCGAAGAAGGGGAACGATTTAGTTTGGGTAATAGTGGATCGGTTGATGATGTCAGCATATTTCTGGAGAAGCTTCCAGAACTCTTTCTGTAGCCAGTTATCTTACTCCAGTGTATTTCACCCGTAGACGGATGGACAGACGAAGAGAGTGAACCAAATATTAGAGGACATGTTGAGGGCGTGCGTTATTGATTTTCAGGGTAATTGGGAGGACCACATCCTATTGATTGAGTTTGCCTATAATAATAGCTATCAATGGACTATTGGCATGACACCGTATGAAGCATTGTATGGGAGGCCTTGCTGATCACATATTTGTTGGGTAGAACCAGAAGACAGTCTATTGTTTAGACCAAAGCTTGTTAGACAGACTACGGAGAAGGTAGCAGTCATTCGAGAGCACATTCTTACAGCACAAAGTCGTCAGGAAAAGTTATACAGACTGGAGGTGACTGTTCGCGGGAAAAACCGTTGCTTTCTTCATTAATGATTCCATTGTACACTCTTGTAACAGTTT
>NC_033795.1:36805638-36854674 GCF_001876935.1 Asparagus officinalis
AACTCTTTGCTCCCCAGTGAGGAATGAACATTGGTGCGGTCGACCGGTGTGGTCGACCGTATTCTGATACATCACAAAACACTGTTTTTTGACTCAACTAAAATATTTGGAAAATATTTATTTGACCTCTGAAAATTATGAAACATTGTAAAATGTTTTTAATGCTAAACAAAAACTGTTTGGAAAAGGAATTTTGCAGATAGGTCCTCATACTTTTGAACAATAGTATTTTGTGAAAAACGCTTAAAAACATAAGTATGAAAACGTGTGTGTGATATCCCAATAGCTTCAAGTGAAGTCAATAACTCTTTGCCTATATTCTAGCACTAGAGAGAAAAACAAAAGATAGCTAATATCCTCATATAGAATGCAATGCTTGAGTTTTGATATAGCTTGAATTTGATGAAGCTTCTATTTGAATTTGTTGTTCTTGAAATAATGTTGCTTCATCACTATGCCTCCTCCTCCTTTGGATATCATCGTTGAGCGCATATTCCATCCAATCCTCCATTTGTGGTACTAACAAGCTTGATATATGATTTCACTACATTTGTACTTAATAAGCCATTAGTACCGATAATGGTGGTTGTAAAACATCATCAAAACATAAGGGCTAACAATCTTCATAAGATCAAGCTCTCAACAGTAGTAATGGTGTAAAAACTCTCTCTTTATAATATCCCTATGGCAAGGAGAAAGATTACACTAAAGCTGGGAAGTGAAACTGAAAACAAAGAAATCAGGTTTGAAAATTTTGGCTCTCAGTAAAACAGATCTCTGGCTTTTTAAAAGCTTGGGACACATGAGGAAGAAGGAGTATAGGGGGTTTAAATAGGAGAAAATATAGTTGTTTAAACTCATACCCTAATCCCCCAAATCCTGGAAAAATCGGCGCTGAAATCTGTACCCAAAAAGACCGTTAGCAAAATAAATATAGCTTATAGATAGTAACTCCCCCTATCTATGAGCTCCCCCTTACTATGTGCACAAATGAGGAGATTCCTCTCTCCCTTTGTCACCATCAAAATGGGGTAAAAAAATATAAACAAAAATGCATGTGAAAAGCAACTAATCAAGCAAGCAAATAGAACTTTCACATAGTGCATAAGCCCAAACCATTTCTTATACGACAAAAATCATCTTCACCAAGAAACTTGGTAAAGATATCCGCTAATTGAGATTTTGTGTCAACAAACATAAGGGATACATCTTGTCTCTCTACATGATCGCGTAAGAAATGATGACGCACATCAATATGCTTGGTTCTAGAATGCAAAACCGAATTTTTTGAAATATTGATAGCACTAGTATTATCACAAAAGATTTTTATATTTTGAAAATTCAAATCATAGTCAACTAAGCTTTGTTTCATCCACAAAACTTGGGCATAACATAAGCCGGCGATAATGTATTCCGCTTCCATAGTGGACAATGCAACACAATTTTGTTTCTTGGAAGCCCAAGAAACAAGAGAATTTCCTAAGAATTAGCATGTTCCACTCGTACTCTTGCGATCTACCTTACATCCGGCAAAGTCGACATCACAAAAACCATATAAATCAAAAGAGGTGCTCTTTAGATAAAACAAACCAAGATCAATTGTTCCATGAACATATTTAATAATTCTCTTAACGGCAATCAAATGAGATGCTTTAGGAGAAGCTTGAAAACGTGCACATGCACACACACTAAACATGATATCGGGTCTACTAGCGGTGAGATAAAGAAGACTACCTATCATACATCAGTATATTTTTTGGTCCACATCCTCACCACTATCATCCGTATCAAGCTTGACATTTGTACTCATGGGAGTTGGTGCATGCTTGGAGTTCTCCAAATTGAATTTCTTTACCAATTCTCTAGCATACTTGATTTGAGAAATGAATATCCCATCCTTAGTTTGCTTGACTTGGAGCCCGAGAAAGAATGTGACCTCTCCCATCATGCTCATCTCAAAACGATCTTACATAACTTTAGAAAAATCCTTGCAAAGAGATTCATTAGTAGCACCGAAAATGATATCATCAACATATATGTGCACTAAAATAAAATTATTTTTCCTTTTTCTCACAAAAAGAATATTATCAATTTTTCCTTTAGAGAAACCATTTTCAAGAAGAAAACTAAAGAGGCGAGCATACCAAGCTCTAGGAGCTTGTTTCAACCCATATAAAGCTTTTTGAACCCGGTAAACATGATTAGGAAAAGCATGATCTATAAAACTGGGTGGTTGCTCAACATATACTTCCTCTTCAATATGACCATTTAAAAAAAGCACTTTTAACATCCATTTAAAACAATTTGAAATCTTTAAAGTTTGCAAAAGCCAAAAACATCCTAATAGATTCTAACCTTGCAACCGGTGCAAAGGTTTCGTCATAGTCTATGCCCTCCTCTTGATTGTATCTTTGGGCAACTAAACGAGCTTTATTTTTAGTAACAATGCCATGTTCATCAAGTTTGTTTCTAAAAACCCATTTTGTTCCAATTACACTAGCATTGTTAGGTCTAGGAACTAGTTTCCAAACAACATTCCTTCGAAAATTGTTTAGTTCATCATGCATAGCTAATATCCAAAAATCATCATTTAAAGCATCATTAATCTTCTTAGGTTCTAATTGAGATAGAAAAGCAACATTACCATACTCACTCAAAGCCTTTGAGTGAGTAACAACCTCTTGTGAAGGACTCCCAATAATTTGCTCCTTTGGATGATTTGATATGAATTTCCATGCTTTGGGGAGTTCTTCTTGTACATGAGTGTTGGTGCTTTCCATATCTTTTTGTGCTTTTATTGAGGGTGTATTATTAAGTTGCAAAAGTTTCAGTCCTCCCTCAACATCATCATCATCTTTCCTAGGTAAAATAACTTGTGAACCAATATTAGTCTCATCAAAAGTAACGTTTATAGATTCTTCAACAACAAGAGTTCGTTTGTTAAAAACCCTATAAGCCTTACTTCGAGGTACATACCCTAAGAAAATGCTAACATCAATTTTGGAATCAAATTTATCATGGTGCTTTTTTGTATTTAAAATAAAATATTTACAACCAAAGATACGAAAATAACCAATAAATAGAGTTTTTCCATAAAATAGTTCATAAGGAGTTTTCTTAAGCTTTGGTCTAATCAAAACACGATTTAAAACATGGCAACCCGTATTGACGGCTTCCGCCCAAAAATATTTAGGCAAATCAAAGGAGTTTAACATAGTTCGTGTCATCTCTTGTATGGTTCGATTTTTCCGTTCAACAATATCATTTTGTTGTGGTGTTCTTGGAGCGGAAAACACATGAGTTATACCACGATGCGCACAAAAATCATAAAAAGAGATATTTTGAAATTCACCACCATGATCACTTCTTATTTTAACAACTTTCAAATCTTTTTTATTTTCAATTCTCTTAACATGATTTGAAATTTTATCAAAACATTCATCTTTACTAGAAAGAAAGATTGTCCATATAAAACGAGAAAAATCATCAATGATAACAAAAACATAGTGTTTGCCTCTAAGAGAGGTAACACGCATAGGACCAAATAAATCAAGATGAAGTAATTGCAAATGTTTAGAAGTTGATACCTCATTGATGGATTTGAAGATAGACTTAGTTTGTTTACCTTTAGCACAATCTTCGCATATGGTATCTTTGATGAAATGTAAGTTTGGTAATCCTTTAACAAGATTCCTCTTGGATAATTTGGATATCAATTCCATGTTTGCATGTCCAAGCCTTTTATGCCAAATTCAAGGGTTTTCATCAATTGCCGCAAGACACTTCACATCTTGATTCACTAATTCATTCATCTCAAAAATGTACACATTAGATTTTCTATTAACAACAAAAACAATTTTTCCATTCATACTAATAATGCATTTGTCCGGTTTAAAGAAAATATCAAAACCTTTATCACTCAATTGGCTAATGCTAAGAAGATTATGATTCAAACCATTTACCAAATAAACATCTTCTATAACGGGAGAGGGTGTCTTACCAATACATCTAATACCAATGATTTTACCTTTCTCTTCACCACCGAAGGAGACGCTACCTCCTTCAATCCTTGATAGGGTTACAAATAGCTCTTTGTTGCCCGTCATATGATGTGAGCAACCACTAGCAAGGTACCACATCTCTCTACGTCGTTGCCGTGATGTTCCCTACAAGAGATGAATGTGTAGTAACTTTAGGTACTCAAATCTTGGGTCCTTTGTGGTTAGTAAGCTTGGTACCTTTGGGTATCCATGTCATGCCATAAAAATCATGATTATCTTTGATCCTATAATGAGTAGAAATATGACCACGTTTCATGCAATATGTGCACACAAAATTTCTCTTGTGTGTAGAGGCATGAGATCTATGAAATCTATTTCTCTCATGATGTGAGTGGGTCTAATTCTACCACTCTTAATTTCAAGTCTTTCAATCTTGGATCTTACTTGTTTGTTTTCAAAATCAAGATCCCTTAGCAATTCATCTTTTAATGCAAGAGAGGTTTGTAGTTGTTCTAGTTTGGCATCACAAGAAGCATGCAACTTTTTAAAGAAAGAAAATTCTTTTGACATCCTTTTAAACTCAACGTTCAATTCTTCTAAAGCCGTAGCTAGATCACATTGCATATAAAAGGATTCACTTTCGGTATCGGAAACTACCTCCTTTTCATAGGTCATGAAGCAAATGTTGGGATCATGAAGAGCAAGTTTAGCTCATTCTTCATTGCTATCCGAATCACTTGGTTCGGATTCTTCCCATCCGACATACATGGTTTTCTTCTTCTTGTACTTCATGTATTTCTTCTTGAGCTTGGGGCAATCTTTGGCGATATGACCCGGTTCATTGCATTCAAAACATTTTCCTACACGTGAAGAAAATTTGTTGTTAGATTAGGGATTAAACTTCTTGTTCATTTTAATGAGTCTAGAAATTCTTCTAGAGAGGTGAGCCACTTCTCTAGAAAAATCAACTTCACTCTCCGACAATGATGATGAGGAGTTGTCACTAGCTCCTTTGAGAACTATGGTCTTCATCTTTGGTGATGGCTCCCCAACTTCCCGTGGAGGCACTTTCTCCTTCTCCTTTCCCTTGAGGTTTTTCTCATAAACCTTAAGCTTGCCGATGAGGCCATCGAGATCTAGAGTGGTGAGATCATGAGCTTGCTCTATGGCCGTAGCTTTGGGTTCCCATATGGGAGTCAATGAACGAAGGATCATGTAGTTCGTCTCTTGGATAGTTAATTTTTTGTCAAGATCATGCAATTCATTGATTATGTTAGTGAAGCGAGAAAACATAGCATCCATGGATTCATTAGGAAGCATCTTAAATAACTCATATTCATGCATAAGCCCACTAATTTTGGATTCCTTAACTTGGGGGTTCCTTCATGTGTAATACACAATTTCACTCATATTTCGTATGCGGTTGCACACGTAGAAACCCTATTATACTCATTGGGGGAAAGACTGCAAATTAAGGCATTTATGGCCTTTGCATTGAGATTGGCTTGGTGCATTTCTTCATCGGTCATATTCTCGACTTTGGGTTTTTCTACATATTTCTTCTCTATGAGTTCTAGAATGTCAAGATCAATACAACGAAGGTAAATCCTCATCCTAGCCTTCCAATAAGCAAAAGTACTACCGGTGAAAAGTGATGGTCTAGTGGTGGATTGTCCCTCTAACATATGCACATTCATTGAAGCCTCCATAAGATCTTTTCTCTAAGGTGGTTAGACTAAAAACTAATTTAGAGACCAAGCTCTGATACCAATTGTTGGACCCTAGAGGGGGGGTGATTAGGGTCTTAAGGCTATAATTGTGTAATAAAAATAAGGCAAGCAATACACAACAATAATGAACAACAACTGTAAAGGAGATAGAGTGAGAAATCATTATCCAAGTGACGCGCGATGTGTTAACGAGGTTCGGCCTGCTGACCTACGTCCCTGCTCCCCACTTTCAAGGAGAATCCACTACACAACCCGGTTTGGAAGCCGGAACTTCTTCTACACAACAATCTCCACAAGATCTCACAACTACATAATTGATCACCACAAGATCACACTCCCACACAGTTGATCTTCACAAGATCAAGCTCTCAATAGTAGTAATAGTGTAAAAACTCTCTCTTTACAATGTCCCTATGGCAAGGAGAAATATTACACTGAAGCTGGGAAGTGAAATTGAAAACAAAGAAAATCAGGTTTGAATATTTTGGCTCTCAGTAAAACAGATCTCTGGCTTTTTAAAAGCTTGGGACACATGAGGAAGAAGGAGTATAGGAGGTTTAAATAGGAGAAAATACAGCTGTTTAAACTCATACCCTAATCCCCTAAATCCTGGAAAAATCGGCACTGAAATCTGTACCCAAAAGACCGTTTGAATAAGCGGCGGTCGACCGCGAGCCAGCTTTGAAACTTGGAAAATTTCTAGAGACTTCTGCGGTCGACCGTGGTGGTCGACCGTGGCAGTCGACCGTGGGAATTTTCGAGCTCACGATCGGCCGTGGTGGTCAACCGTGAAAGTTTCTGCTACCCACTCAGAAAAGAACTCAGGCACGGTCGACCGTGACGGTCGACCGCAAACTGATACACATGCAAATACTATTTTTGACTCTCTTAAAAAATCTGTAAAATATTTAATTGACTTCCAAAAATTGTGAAACTTTGTAAAAATATTTTTAACACTAAAAACAAATTGTTTGGAAAGGGAATTTTACGAAAATGTCCTCATACTTGTGAAAAATGATATTTTGTCAAAACGCTCAAAAATCTAAGTATGAAAACGTGTGTGTGATATCCCAATAGCTTCAAATAAAATCTAAGCTACTTGCCTATATTCTAGCACTAGAGAGAAAAAGAAAAACTAGCTAATATCCTCACATAGAATTATAATTCTTTGAGTCTTGATATAGCTTGAGTTGATGAAGCTTCTTATTACATTTGTTGTTCTTAAATTAACATTGCTTCATCACTATGCATTCTCCTCCTTTGAAAATTTATAATACAGGAGGGGTTAGTCTCATGAAAACAAACCTTCAAATTGATCTTCATCTTTATCTTTATCTTCATCTTCATCGTCATCAAATAAAAAGAAGAATAAGCATAGCCTATCAAATTATTTAAGGAAAGTATAACCTATCAAATTATCATCTAAGCAAAATTAATATTCATAAAAAGGACAAGAACTAGATAATAATTCTAGAATTCATAAGCATAAACTATCAAACCACTCAAGATAAACATAGATTATCAAATTCTTCTTCTACCAATTAGTTCTCTAGTTGATTATCTTACACATGATCATTTTAAGTGCAAGAGAATAATTCATACGATAAAAAAATTAGGCTAGTTTCATACAATTCTAGGATGCATACAAAAATTAGTTCCACATATTAAGAAATAACAACAAGAAATAAAATAAAAAGAAAGAATGAGAATAAAAACTAACTACAAAGAAGAGAAGTGAGAGCAAAGAAATTTACACTATAAACATATAAATAAATCTAACTAAATTGTAAAAGAAAAAATAAATAAATATCTAGATTATGCGAGAAAATAAATCTACTCAACAAATTAAAAGTGGAAGACAATAATGAGAAATAAAGACAAGAATGTAATATACTCTACAAGGCATTAATGTAAATCTAACTACTAAAGCAAGAAGAAAATAAAAAAATAAAAATAAAAGAGAAAATTTACAATACAAGAGGGGTTAGCCTCATTAAAAGCAAACCTTCGAATTGATCTTCATTTTAATCTTCTTCATCATCATCATCAAATAAAGAGAAGAAAAATATGAAGATATGAAAACAATCTTTTACTAATTGCAATAAAAGTGACAAATTTGGAAGGTTTTCTCAATTAAGAGTAATGCTCCTCTCCAAATAGAGTTATAAAATTTTTCACATCCTCAACCCCTTACTATCGATCCCTATTTATAGTCTACAACAATGAATGAGAGCCCTAGAATTAAACTTGATCCCCATACTAATCAACTTCAGCCCTTAATTCCGCAACAGTAATCACGTATTGATACCGGTATCGATAGCCAATCATTTTCGATTTTCTCTTAGGCTTTTTTGAGAGATGAGATATTGAGTTGTTCTTGGGCTTTTTGAAAGTACCTTAGAGGGGGGTGAATAGGGTTATTGCTAATCTTATTAGATATTAATGTCAATTAAAACTTATTAACAAAATATTCTTGCAAGATAGATATACAATGCAATAGAGCAAGAATATAAATACAAGAGAAATTAAACAAGAAACAATATAAACAAATAGTGGACACAAAGAGCAATCCAAACATAATGATATGATTACGGAGTTCGGACCTTTCGTCCTACGTCTCTGCTCCCTACTCCCGGGGAGAACTCCACTATCGACACACTCAGTTTGGAAGCCGGAACTTCTCTACACACTCGGTTTTCTAGCTTACTGAAAACTCTACAATCTCACACTCTTACAATCACACTTTACACCCTCTAAGTGTTGGTCTCTAGCCCGTGTCTCCCTCAAATGTTAGGAATTACAACCTACCTCTAGGTATTACCACCTACCCCATTCCTCTTGGGACGACGACGTCTCTCACCACACACTTCTCTTGGTGTACAAGTGTATTACAATGTGTATCTCACGATGAAGGCACAAATACAATGTTTGTTCTCTAATACAAGATGAGAACTAAGTGTAAGATCATTCTTAAGGTTACACTCACCACAACCCCAAATATACAATATGTGAAAATAGTTAAGCTCAATGGTTATGTGTGCAAATAATGAGAAAATCAAATATAAACTCAATTAAATCTAACAAATATAAATATAACAATTAAAGCATAAACACGCTAGAGATATGAGTTTAGAAACACTTCTCTAATCACAAGAGAGATGGATAGGAAGATTGAAAGCCTAAACTAAAATTGATCTCTGCTTCTTGTAAAAACAATCTTCACAAAACTAATTTTATAAACAAACACTTAAAACAAACTAAAACTCTTTTTAAACTTGCTTTAAAACTTTTTTCTTGGTTCAGAAGTAAAATGGTATATGGTATATATAAGATGAAGAAACAAAGCTCAAAACCCAAGTGAAATCCAACAAAATGACAAAAAAACAAAAACTGGAAAAATAGCCGTTACAGGCCATCAGTCGACGTACGGTTTTCATCAGTCGACTAATGAGCTGACCGTTGTAGGTATTTTTCAGCTCATCAGTCGACTGATGACCTTTATCAGTTGACTGATAGATCATCAGTCGACTGGCCAGTCAACCAAAACGAAACAAAAACTTTTGATAACTATAGGCACATTCATCAGTCGACTAATCGATCGACTGATTTCATCAGTCGACTGACCAGTCGACTGATAACAAGTATACAGTCTGTTTAGTGAAGAAACCTGATTTTCAAACTGCCTTTAAAAATAGTAAACAAATTCTAAAAATGTAACAACCGGGATTTTTGATACATATTTAAATAAATTTTCTAGTATTTAAAAAATTAAATTTTATTTTATTAATATTTTTCCAAATTTTTTGTAATTTTTGAGTTTTCAAAATAAATAAATAAATAAATAGAATAGAATATATAGTCTTGTATTTATTAGTTCTGCTAAATATTAATTTATAGTTTAGTGAAATTTTTATATAATTATTTTGGTCACTGATATTATTAGTGACCTTGTTATTATTGATGTAAACCTGAGCATAGTATAGTAGTATATAAATATAAATAAAAAGATATTTGATTGTTAATAATTTATTAATATGATTGAGAATATTATGTAAGATTTTTGAATTTTTTCCATCTCTTAATTTTCTCCCATTTGAAATCTTTCCATAACCACTCTCAATTAATTCCTAATCCCTTCCAAATCAATTTCTAATCACCATTTAAACTCGTTCCTTTTTAAATTCCGTAATTTTCTCTCTCTCCTACTTTTCTCCCCCTCACGTCATCTCTCTCCTCTCCCACACACTCTCCCCAAGAATCAGAACCCCATCTCCTTCTCCTCTCTCGTTCACGAAACTCGACCCCATCACCACCGCAACCCAACTCCTTGCCTCTCGCCGCGTCGCTTCCTACCACAGCGCTGCGTCCTCCACCGTCTTAAACCCCCTCATCCATTCGATACCCCACGACTGCGTCGCTTAGAGGCTCGCCCGAACTTCCCGCTCCCCGCCGAGAGCCTCCCCATCGTCGGCTCCTCCGCTTCCTCTCCCTCAGAGCCGACCGCCCGAACCCTCTCCCCTTCGCAACCTAACTCCGTCCCCTTTGAAACTAGCGCTGCCTCCCCTCCAGTTCGCCTCCATCGAACCCCGACCAGCCCAACGCCTGCAAGCCGTTCGAACCCGGATCGCCAAATCCGCACGCTACTGAGCTCTTCGGGCCCTGATCTCCGCCCCTCATTCTGTCCATCAGCCACCGTCGTCTCACGCCGAGTCGCTCCCGCGAACTCCAAATGCCGTGTCATCGGACACCGCCGTAGCACGACGAACTCCACCAGCTTATCCCGACGTGGATCTGCTCTATGCTGCCCCTGTTCGATCGCCCACAATCGACGACAGCAGCCGTCTCGCCCACTCCTCTGTCGCTGCCCGAGTCGTCGCCGTCAGCCCTGAGCCGCCAGATTCCGCTCTCACGTCGGATCTGATCTTGCACGTCGACGTCGACCCGTTCGACGAATACACCGATGCAAGATCTCACGGTCACCTTGTTCTTAATTAATGGTTAATATCGTGTTATTATGATGATTAGATATATATAAATTATTTGTGGTAATATTGTAGTTAGTATGATGATTACATATAGTTAAATTATTATTGTGGTTAATACGTATTTTTGAATATCTGCGTGGAATGATGATTGCGAGCACACCGTGGAAATTAGTTTAATAATGTTGTTAATTGTATTTTTAAGAATTGCGGACATGAAATGACAAGTCAGGTGTTAAAATTAGAATTTATGAAATTTTATCGAAAATAAATTAATTAAGGGAAATTTATAAAATAGAAAAATATTACTTTTCATGTAGAAAGGAAGTATTGTATTATATTATATAAATATTTTAATTTTAAATTAGTTATAATGAGAAATAGTTTAAAGAATAATTTTTGGAAAAAGAATATTATTTATGATAGTATGACTGATTGTCGTAGAGCATGACATTTCATGTGCAAAACGACATTGGTTTCTAGTTTTCTTTTTACCGCATTATTATATTAGAGAATGCGTAAGTACGGATAATTTGTATGAGAAGTTCAGACATCCTAGTGGTAAAATAATAATGAAGCCCCCTCATGTATTACATTCATGCTGTAGTATTTTTGTTTATGCATTTCATGTTCATTACAATTCTCATTTCTGCTTCATAAACCTGCGTAATCATGTTTAATATGCCTTACTATATTCATGATCTGTTGATGTGTTGAGAACCTTAGTAGTTCATGACTTAGTGGCCTTGTGCGTCATGAACAAACCTAGTAACACGTGTGAGTGTTGACTGAGTTTAGGTGGTGAACCCAAGTTTAATAAGGATTATGATTGTTGAATTAGAGAATACAAGAGAGTTGGGATGGGGAGGTCCTTGTTCATGTGATCGGATATAGCTATATATATATCTTCCAGGCTTGTCCCATGATCCAATGTAGCTTGGGGTTAGTTTGTTGGGTTAAAGTGAAGCCATTGTAGTCACTTTGGTTCGTGAATTGGTTATTCACCCGAGTTTAACTTGAGTTCGAACCAGGTTGAAATCGGATTGTGTGTAGCCCTCTGACCGATCCAGTATAGCGGCGTATTGGGTACACGTAGGGGATTTGTGAATAGTCAGATATCTGCTGATATGAGTGATGACTTTGTGTGAGAATTGACCAGTGACTTTTTATAGGATGGATTAGTCGTAGGAATTAGATTACCAGTTGGCTTGAGTACTTCAGTTCATTCTGATAGTAGCAAATGTTCACTTAAATTGCTAGAATTATAGAATCATGTTCCATCATTATTATTGTCATAGCATGGGTCGTTAGACCGTTTTATCTGTACATGTGAGATCTTGTCGTGTGCCATGCACGCTGACGTACACCTGTTTTCTCTGGTGTGCATCATACTTAGGAGACGGACATGTCCAGCTTGACGTTGAAGTAGAGCCAGTGTATGCCGAGCCGGAGTATCCTTCCGATGGAGTGGAAGAACAAACCGAAGCCTAGACGTGTTTTCTTTTCTGTAGTAGCTGATGAACATTAGAACTCGTTATCTTTTTATCTTTAGTTAATGTCGGATTTTCGTATTTTTGACAGTACTTTCTTTTATTATGGATTATGTATTTTTATTTCTATCTGGACCTATTTTGTAATAAGGGTATGTTTGACCCATATTTTATGCCTGGGATGATTTATTATGGATGATATGTTATTTCTTATTCTGGATTGTCTTTCTATTCATGCTAATTGTGATCGGGGACCTGTGATTGAGATTTATGTATTTGACGCTTAGCGTATTGGATTGAGAAGAAAAGAAAAAAATATATGATGATAATATTTCTTCTCAATCTAATACGTCGCGAACTTGTTCACATTCTGATTCCCTGGTATTTTGGGAAACGGGGCGTGACAGGTTTTAGTGGTGGCCCATGCAGGTCCCGGACCCGAGTCCTCATTAGTAAGAATATAATAAACAATTTTGATACATATCATATTTCATCTGTAAGACTATAACTAAGTTCTTATACTATTATCTTAATAACTATGTTTTAGCTCCTATATTCTAATATATTGTTTTGATTTTAACCCTAGTTCTTTGATCCTCGTTTTTCTCCAGAACCATGGTGGGTACTCATGATTTTAGTAACCCGTCTAGTAGCAGTACCCCGCAGCCCAAAGTGGATCCAAACCAACTTCTGGCAATGATTCAGGGATTGGTCACCAATCAGCAGCACCTGGATGGACAACTACACAGAGAGCCTCAACACCAGCCTCCCCCTCGCGTAGAGTCTGGAGTTAGAGAGTTTCGATATATGCGACCTCCTTCCTTTTCCGGTGCTGAGGGACCTTTAGCAGCAGAGGAGTTTCTCAAGGTCACTGAGACTATTCTCACGATGACCCATATTCCCCATGCTGAATGGGTGGACCTCATGGATATTCAGCTCACCGACACCGCTCGGATATGATGGGCAGCTGAGAAGACTCATCTGGAGAGGCCCATCCTGTGGGAGATGTTCACCGAATGCTTCAACATGAAATATTTTTCTCAGTTAACTCGGGATGAACTCCTATGAAGATTTGTTGAGCTCAAGCAAGGAGGGCGAACAGTTGATGAGTACGAGGCCAAGTTTTTTTCTTTGAGCCGATATACTCCCTACTTGGTTACAGACCCTACGATTAGGAGGCATCAGTTTCAGAAGGGTCTGGACAAGAATATTAGGATGGCTCTGGCAGGTTGAGCTTCGGCGACCCATGATACGGTATTAGATGCAGCACGCGAGATTGAGAGCGTGCATAAGGAACCTGAGGACTCACATGTGATTCAGAGCAGGACACTAGTAGCTTCGGCCCGGAATGTCGAGCGTCCCCTTCCGAGGCAGCAGCAGCAGGCCCCGCAGAGGCAGCAACATTCTCAGCGTCAACCATTCCCTTAGAATCACCCTTATCAGCGCCCTGGAGTGCAGACTCGCGGCCAACCATCGGTGAAGTGTACTCATTGTGGCTACACTGGGCACACCCAGCAGGAGTGCCGCAGGCGTCTTCATCTGCGCTACACCTGTGGATCCCCCGATCATGTCAGTTGGAACTGTCCGCAGTGCAGCATGCCAGTTTACCACCACCTCCAGTTAGGGCAGCTCTCCTAGCACCATCTCGACCAGCTCCGGCAGCACCACCTCAGCATAGATCTTATCCTCGAGCAGGGCCACTTCCCCCACAGCAGCATGTATATCAGGAAGCGCACAGGCAGTAACCTCGATGACAGATGTTCATGATGTCAGTCTTAGAAGCTGAGGCGAACGATCAAGTTATCACTGGTAAGAATGGATAATTCTAAGTTTTATTTGCATATGAACTTCTTTAATTAGCATTACTTGATAATATCATGGTAGGATTGTTTATGAGCACTAAGTTAGTTGCGTTATATCCTCCTAAACAGGCAAGGTTCTTGTTTCTTTTGTTCCTGCTTTATCGCTCTTTGATTCTGGAGCCTCCAATTGTTTCTTGTCTTGTTGATTTGCGAGTGTCCATTCTCTTCCTATAACTCCTTTGACTACGGGATGGAATATCAACACTGGCAGTGGTGTCTTAGTAGCATCCAGTGGTTATGAAGCATGCCCTGTGGTTAGCTGCGGGAGGGAACTCTTTGCAGACTTTCTGGTGATTGATTTGCCGAGCTTTGATGTAGTATTTAGGCTGGATTGGTTGGGGTCATTCTTTTCCACCATTGATTGTTACCGTCAGAGCGTAGTATTGGAGATACCAGATCACCCGAGATTTGAGTTCACTAGTGATAGCACATCGGTCGGACCTGTGGAGTTCAGAGCTAGACCGAAGAAGGCGACGTTAGCTGCAATGCAAGTGGAATCTGAGAAGCTAGTTATAGTTCGGGAATTTGAAGATGTGTTTCCCGACGATATTTACGGATTGCCACCAGATCGAGCGATTGAGTTTTCCATAGATTTGAAGCCTGGAATTACGTCGATCTCCAAGACCCCTTATCGCATGCCTCCGATAGAGTTGGTTGAGCTTCAAACCTAGTTGGATGATCTTTTGCAGAGAGGGTTGATATTAGGGGTGAGCACGGTTCGGTTCGGGTCGGTTTTTACCAAAATTTGAATAACCGAACCGAACCACCTACAATTCAAAACTGAACCGAACCATTGCAAATCGGTTCGGTGCGGTTCGGTTCGGTTTGTTCGGTTCTAACTTCATTAAGTATAACTTTACTTCAATTTATCTTTTATATATTCTTATTACCCTATGCCAGCATGTATTTATTTTTAACTTCACTTCAATTTATTATTCTTGCTCATGTATGATGTATGTATACTGTTTTTAAGTGAAGTAACTTGTCCTTTTGGATTAAATACCAGACTCTGACGTTGTAATTTTTTAGTAACGGACTTGCTTTGTCTTTGTGCAGCAAGCTTTGACTTTGGTCTTTGTGGAGACAAAAAAGGAGCTGACTCATTAGAACATTGGTTATGTATGAATTAATTCCCTGCAACTGCTATTCATGGTGATCGAACACAGCAGTAAACCCACAAATCAAAGGCACAAATATATTCGGTTGGTTTGGGTCGGGTCGGTTTGAAAAATTGTCAACCCGCCCCGAACCGCCTTACTCATAAAACCGCTTTTTTCGGGTCGGTTCGGGTCGGTTCGGTCGGTTTTTTCGGTTTGAACCGAACCGTGCTCACCCCTAGTTGATATGACCTAGTGTATCGGCCTGGGGAGCACCTGTGTTGCTTGTGGGGAAGAAGGATGGATCCAAGCGGATGTGCATCGACTACTGGGAGTTGAATACGGTGACAGTGAAGAATAAGTATCCACTTCCCCGTATTAATAATATCTTCGATCAATTAGGAGGATCGAGAGTATTTTCTAAGATGGATTTGCGGAGCGGGTAACCAGGTAAAGGTTAAGGATTCTGATGTCCCCAAGACTGCATTCCGAACGAGATATGGACATTATGAATTCTTAGTGATGCCGTTTGGTGTGACTAATGTGCCGGCGACATTCATGAACCAGATGAATCTGGTATTCTATGATGTGCTGGACAAGTTTGTGGAAGTCTTTATTGATGATATCTTGGTGTACTCTAAGAGTGAGGCAGAGCATGCAGTTTTTGCGGTACGTATTGAAGACCTTGAGAGAGCATCGACTATTTGCCAAGTATAGTAAGTGCCAGTTCTGGCTAGATCGTATAGCGTTTCTGGGACACATGGTGTCAGGAGATGGCATATCAGTGGATCCGGAGAAGGTATCTGCAGTGAAGGATTGGCCTACCCCTAAGTCGGTGTCTGATATTAAGAGCTTCCTGGGATTAGCTGGTTACTATCGTCGCTTCATCAGAGATTTTTTGAAGATTTCGGAGCCAATAGCATGACTTACGAGGAAAGATATTAAGTTTGTCTGGTCCGACGTTTGTGAGCAGGCGTTTGAGGAGTTAAAGTCTCGACTGATATCGGCCCCGGTCTTGATGATACCAAATAGGAGTGTGAACTTTGAAGTGTTTTGCGACGCATTAGGTAGAGGATTGGGATGCGTTCTTCAGTAAGATGGTCATGTGGTAGCATATGCTTTTCATCAGTTGAAGAAGCATGAGCATAATTATCCTACCCACGACTTGGAGTTGGTAGCTGTGATTTTTGCCCTTAAGCTTTGGAGGCATTATCTATTGGGAGAGCAAGTGAAGGTGTTCACTGACCACAAGAGCTTGAAGTACATATTTACTCAGAAGGAGCTACACATGAGGCAACGCCGATGGTTAGAGCTGATGGCGGATTACGACATTAACCTTCAGTATCACCCTGGCAAGGTCAATGTGGTACCAGATGCTTTGAGTCGTTTGCCGGCAATCATGACCCTCACAGCTCAATGGAGACTTTAGCAGGAAGTGAGGAATATGAGTATAGAAGTTCTTCTTCCAGGAGTCACCGCTTCTTTGATGAATCTTCAGATTCAATCAACACTGGTCGAGCGAATCAAGGCAGCTCAAGCAGGTGACCCATTTCTTCATAAGTGTAGAGAGTTAGCAGCGGCTGGACTTTGATCGGAATTTGTTGTTCATGAGGACGGATCCTTACGATTTGGGAGTCGTATCTGCGTACCAAGAGGAGATATTCGAGAGGAGATATTGCGGGAAGTTCATAGTTCACCATATTCTATTCACCCTGGAGGTACGAAGATGTATAAGGATCCGAAGCTGAATTTTTGGTGGTGTGGTATGAAGAGAGATGTGGCTCGTAGTGTGGCTAAGTGCCTTGTATGTCAGTAGGTAAAGGCAGAGCATTGACGCATCTCAGGTCTTTTGCAGCCGTTGCCTATTCCGAAATGGAAGTGGCAGCATATCACCATGGACTTTGTCACTGGCTTACCTCGGAGCACTAGACAAAATGATGCTATTTGGGTGATCATAGATTGATTAACCAAATCGGCTCACTTCATTCCTTTCCGAGTGGGATAGTCGACATAGCATCTTGCTCAGAGATACATGGAGGTAAAACATTTATCTCTATATATTTCAATGCGTTCCTTTCCCAAGAGTATTAGTAAATCACTTGTACTGCAGGAGATCGTACGATTGCACGGAGTTCCAGTGTGCATCGTTTCGGATCGTGATACCCGATTTACCTCAGAGTTCTGGAAGAGTTGCAGGCGAGTCTTGGGACCAGTCTCAGTTTCAGCACAGCTTATCATCCCCAGACCGATGGCCAGTCAGAGAGGACCATTCAGATTTTGGAGGATATGCTTAGAGCTTGTATGCTTGACTTTCAAGGGTCATGGGAGGATCATCTACATTTGGTGGAGTTTGCATACAACAATAGGTTCCAGCCTAGCAATGGGATGGCCCCTTTTGTAGCATTGTATGGGAGGAAGTGCCGCTCTCCTTTGAGTTGGGACGATGTGGGTGAGCGAGAGATTTTTGGACCAGAGTTGATTGACAAATCAGTTGATGCAGTCATGATTATTCAGGAGCGACTTCGCATAGCACAGGACATATTCAAACATTGGGCAGACGCGAAGCGCCAGCATTTGGAGTTTCAACCAGGAAATCATGTGTTCCTGAAGATTTCCTCCAACTGAGGCACCATTCGCTTTGGAAGGCGTGGGAAGTTGAGTCCGTGATATGTGGGACCTTTCGACGTATTAGAGAGAGTGGGAGAAGTGGCGTACCGACTTGCATTACCACCTGCTCTGGCTGGAGTGCATAACGTATTCCACATTTCTCAGTTGCGGAAATACGTCGGAGATCCGAGTCATGTTGTAGATTTCTCGGAGATTGAGGTGTGATCTGATTTGACATACGAGAAGCAGCCTGTGGCGATTTTGGACCGAAAGGAGAAGACCCTCCGGAACAAGACCGTCTCGCTTGTTCGTGTGATGTGGCACCCAGATTCTCCTGGAGGGTTGACTTGGGAAACTAAGTTTGAGATGCGACAGTGATACCCTCATTTATTTCCTGAATCTTAGCTGTCATGTCTTGTATCTTATTTGAAAAGCCTTGTATGACCTTTTCTTATTTATGGATATGCAATAGATCATGAACCTTATATGAGTTGAAGTGAATCTATCTTTATATTTCGTCCTTGATATTTTTTAAAATAAATAAATAAATAAATAAATAGAATATATAGTCTTGTATTTATTAGTTCTGCTAAATATTAATTTATTGTAACGGCCCGTCCCGGAATCCTGAAGTCGGTACGCTATTAGATCTGATGGACTGGCCTCACAAACCACCACATGTCTTTTCAGCACGTTTTGTCCTCACTCACGCGCTCCCTGAAAAACTTCCCAGGGGGTCACCCATCCTAGAATTTCTCCAGGCCAAGCACGCTTAACTTTCGAGTTTCTAAGAGTTGGGTTCCCGAAAAGAAGATGCGTCTTGGTGATATGAGTATTCCAATCAAATCTATCAATACTAATCACATCACCCTCTCAAGGGTTAGTGTATTACAAACTCCCCCACTTAAACTCGCAACGTCCTCGTTGCGCCAAATCATATCATTCAAGACCGTATCATCCGTGTGAGATTCTAGAGGTGGCTCCTACGGCCTCAAGAGGTGGCTCCCGCCCTCTCGACGTAGCACTTTGAGCCGCATAGCACTTAGCTCTCATAATTCCGGTTGGCTTTGCTCTGATACCATTTGTAACGCCTCGTCCCGGAATCCCGAAGTCGGTACGCTATTAGATCTGATGGACTGACCTCACAAACCACCACATGTCTTTTCAGCACGTTTTGTCCTCACTCACGCGCTCCCTGGAAAACTTCCCAGGGGATCACTCATCCTAGAATTTCTCCAGGCCAAGCACGCTTAACTTTGGAGTTTCTAAGAGTTAGGTTCCCGAAAAGAAGATGCATCTTGGTGGTATGAGTATTCCAATCAAATCTATCAATACTAATCACATCACCCTCTCAAGGGTTAGTGTATTACATTTATAGTTTAGTGAAATTTTTATATAATTATTTTGGTCACTGATATTATTAATGACCTTATTATTATTGATGTAAACCTAAGCATAGTACCATAGTATATAAATATAAATAAAAATATATTTGATTGTTAATAATTTATTAATATGATTCAGAATATTATGTAAGATTTTCGAAATTTTTTCCATCTCTTAATTTTCTCCCATTTGAATTCTTTCCATAACCACTCCCAATCAATTCCTAATCCCTTCCAAATCAATTTCTAATCACCGTTTAAACTCATTTCTTTTTAAATTCCCTAATTTTCTCTCTCTCTCCTACTTTTCTCCCCCTCACGTCATCTCTCTCCTCTCCCACACACTCTCCCCAAGAATCAGAACCCCATCTCCTCCTCCTCTCTCGTTCACGAAACTCGACCCCATCACCACCGCAACCCAACTCCGCCCTCTCTGTCGCAGTTCGCGCTTCTACTCCGCAAAGTCCTCCCGGACCTCCACCCAACGCTCTGCACTCATCCTTGAACCCGCAACGACCTGCCCAACACCGCTACCGATCTCGTCGGACTTTGTCCACCCCGGCCAAGCACCTCCCCGCTCGGCTCCCTCCTCTCCCCCTGCCTCAGTAGAAAACCCGATCCGCTATAACTCGAACACCTCTCTCCCTGCCTTATAATCGGCCAACCCATTACTCCCCCGCCCTGAATACCGCTACTCCCTCACTTGTTAGCCCCCAGTCCGCCTCTATCAAAACTCCCGCGACCGACCTTCCCTCAAAGTTAGAGCCTAGAACCTTAGACCCGAAAAACGCACCTTATAGCTTGCCCGCCAAACCCGTTCAAATCTCGCGTCCGCGAAGATATACAACCCAGATCCTGCCGCTCACCGCCTTTTTTCTAATCAAACTCTCTGATAGTTTAGAATTATCTTAAAATATTTGTGATTCTCGAGTAAGATCCCACTGCTAGGTCACGGATGCTCGACTCGCACGTGGCCCTGATCTCCACGCCTCTGATGCGTGATTTTCCTCACGCAGTCAATCGTGAGCCGTCACCGAACTAGTTCCCGCTCCCCAAGCTCGCGACGCTCCGTGAATCCTTCCTTCGACTGATTTAGCCTTATGTAAAACTGGAGCACGACAGCGTCCGTAGCGCCGACGGAACTTAAAAGAACCCGCTCTAGAATCCGAAACGCGGATACTGTCTCCAAACACCCATGTTATCGTAATACGCCCCTTCCGTCGACGACCAGCAGGGGCCCCTGCCGCCCTTCGGACCGTCCTCCTGTCGCGTCGAAGCCGTCGCCTTTGGGTGGCGCAAGCATACCAAGAGAGGCCTCAGACTGGCTAATAATTCCGCTTTCATTTTCCACTCTCGGATGCTGATCTTCAAGGCACGGGACGTCGACCCGTTCGACGAATACACCGAGGCAAGCTCTTGCGGTCAACTTGTTCTTAATTATTGGTTAATATCGTGTTATTATGATGATTAAATATAGATAAATTATTTTGTGGTAATATTGTAGTTAGTATGATGATTACATATAGTTAAATTATTATTGTGGTTAATACGTATTTTTGAATATCTGCGTGGAATGATGATTGCGAGCGCACCGTGAAAATTAGTTTAATAATATTGTTAATTGTATTTTTAAGAATTGTAGACATGAAATGACAAGTCAGGTGTTAAAATTAGAATTTACAAAATTTTATCAAAAAGAAATTAATTAAGGAAAATTTATAAAATAGAAAAATATTACTTTTCATGCAGAAAGGAATTATTGTATTATATTATATAAATATTTTTATTTTAAATTAGTTATAATGAGAAATAGTTTAAAGAATAATTTTTGGAAAAAGAATATTATTTATGATAGTATGACTGATTGTCGTAGAGCGCTACATTTCATGTGCAAAACGATATCGGTTTCTAGTTTTCTTTTTACTGCATTATTATATTAGAGAATGCGTAAGTACGGATAATTTGTATGAGAAGTTCGGACATCCGAGTGGTAAGATAATAATGAAGCCCCCTCATGTATTACATTCATGCTGTAGTATTTTTGTTTATGCATTTCATGTTCATTACAATTCTCATTTCTGCTTCATAAACCTACGTAATCATGTTTAATATGCCTTACTATATTCATGATCTGTTGATGTGTTGAGAACCTTAGTAGTTCATGACTTAGTTGCATTGTGCGTCATGAACAGACCTAGTGACACGTGTGAGTGTTGACTGAGTTTAGGTAGTGAACCCGAGTTTAATAAGGATTATGATTGTTGAATTAGAGAATACAAGAGAGTTGAGATGGGGAGGTCCTTGTTCATGTGATCAGATATAGCTGTTGATGTATCTTCCAGGCTCACCCCATGATCCAGTGTAGCTTGAGGTTAGTTTGTTGGGTCAAGTGAAGCCACTGTAGTCACTTTGGTCCGTGAATTAGTTATTCACCCGAGTTTAACTTGAGTTCAAACCAGGTTGAAATCAGATTGCGTGTAGCCCTCTGACCGATCCAGTATAGCGGCGTATTGGGTACACGTAGGGGATTTGTGAATAGTCAGATAGCCCTCTGACCGATCCAGTATAGCGGCGTATTGGGTACACGTAGGGGATTTGTGAATAGTCAGATATCCGCTGATATGAGTGATGACTTTGTGTGAGAATTGACCAGTGACTTGTTATAGGATGGATTAGTCGTAGGAATTAGATTACCAGTTGGCTTGAGTACTTCAGTTCATTCTGATAGTAGCTAATGTTCACTTAAATTGCTAGAATTACAGAATCATGTTCCATCATTATTATTGTCATAGCATGGGTCGTTAGACCGTTTTATCTGTACATGTGAGATCTTACCGTGTGCCATGCACGCTGACGTACACATGTTTTCTCTGGTGTGCGTCAGACTTAGGAGACGGACATGTCTAGCTTGACGTTGAAGCAGAGCCAGTGTATGCTGAGCTGGAGTATCCTTCCGATGGAGTGGAAGAACAAATCGAAGCCTAGACGTGTTTTCTTTTCTGTAGTAGCTGATGAACATTAGAACTCGTTATCTTTTTATTCTTTAGTTAATGTTGGATTTTCGTATTTTTGATAGTACTTTCTTTTATTATGGATTATGTATTTTTATTTCTATCTGGACCTGCTTTGTAATAAGGGTATGTTTAACCCATATTTTATGTCTGGGATGATTTTATCATGGATGATATGTTATTTCTTATTCTGGATTGTCTTTCTATTCATGCTATTGTGATCGGGGGCCCGTGGTTGAGATTTTTGTATTTGACGCTTAGTGTATTGGATTGAGAAGAAAAGGGAAAAAATATATGGTGATAATATTTCTTCTCAATCTAATACGCCGCGGACTTGTTCACGTTCCGATTCTCCGGTGTTTTAGGAAACGGGGCGTGACAAAAAATAATAAAACTTTGGAAAATGATTGTAGACATGATAATACACATGCTACAAAAACTGGTTTTCAAAAAGCATCTCCCAAATGTGAAATCTCATCATTTTGCAAAATCACATAAGTATGAACATGTTAAAAACTTGATTTTTCCAAAATAACTTAAACAAAACTTTGAAACACTTTGGAATGGATTTAGAGACTTATACAAGATATGAAAAATAGTGTAAATAAGTTTTCAATCCATAAACGTAATATTTTGCAAATTCAATAGAATATGAAACACATAAATATGAAAATGAAGATATACATTGTTTCATATCAATATAGCTAAACCAAAATAACTTATCCACATAGAAAACAAATAAGTATTATATATCTATTTGTTTGCAAAAAATTTTGAGGATAAAACACATAAACCATTAAATTGTATGTGTATAATATTGAGTTTAAGATATTAACACACAAAGTATAAACCTTAAACTAATTTACCCAATCTATGAGATCTTTAATATGCTTGACTAGGTTGCAGATGAAGTTTGATCTTGAATATGACTTAATATGCAATGGCTTCATACCGATATTCTGCCAACCTCCATTTGATGTGATCGTGAAGGCTCAATCCATCCAACGTCCAACTTATTGTTTGTCTAAAATACCTAATAGGATAACATAAACGCTAGACAAACAATATTAGGAATTGTTTGTAATCATCAAAACAAGATTAGAAGATGTAGTCTCATAACATGAGACCTAACCCTTTTATCCTACAATTAAGATAAAATACGTTTATTAGTGATAAATTTATTTAAATTAAATAGATAATAAGGGTATAAAATATAATAAAAATATGATTATCATTGACATTTGAGATATGACGTCCATGTTGCAAAAATACACATATTCCATATAAATATAAGAAAGAACAGACAACCCAAATAAAATGCATTGTCACTTATCAAACCATAGGAATCCACTATTAGCCTCATTCAACATCACCAATAATTTTTCAATTGACAAAACTTTTAATATCAAAACAAAAATGAAAGAAATTTAATATAATAGTCAAACCTTTAACATGTTTATGCTTTTGATGCGAATGAATTTTATATAGCTATCAAGTATGCATTAAAAATGCTAACGTAAACAATATTCATACAAAAAATATTTCATGAACTATTGATACATCTATTTTGTTTCTCGGTATCCATCTTGCTCCACCTCCTCTTTGTCTTCTTTAGGTGCTTGACAACTCATCTTGAAGAGGATGTATAAGGAGTCACCATAAAAAGAATAATACAAACATGTAATACACTATCACAATGAATATTTGATAACCTTTTAATCGTAGAATTGGATCGTCGGTACCTAAAAACTGGGCCTGTTTGGATTCGTAGGGGGTGAAGGGAAGTTAAGGGAAACTGAGTGAAGGGAAGGGAAGGGAAAGGAAAGGAAGGGAAAGGAAGGGAATTCCCTTCCAAATCCCTTCCCTTCCTCTTGGTTACACCCCAATTTGGGGGGTAACAATTTTTATACTATTAGGGGTGAACCAAGGTGAATGGAGGTGAATTAACTTCACCTCCTAAGTGTTCCCAAACAAAGTAAATGGAGGTGAATGGTTCCCCTAACTTCCCTTCACCCTCATTCCCCTCAATCCAAACAAGCCCTAAGAAAACATAAAAATTAGTTTTTACATGAAACTACAAAATTGCGGGTTTTGTGTATTAGGACTAAGGGATATAATGGTCCGTTCAAGAAAAATATTAAACATAACGTGACAACGTCATATTCCTTAACCATTATAACCTAACCAATTAGAGGGACTAAAATAGCATCGTATTAATGCAATTTGGGGGGGACTAATGTCAAAATATGAAGATATGAGGGTCTGATATCAAAACAACGATGATTTAGGGGGCTAGAACTGAAAAGCCCAAAGATTTAAGGGTTGGTCTCAATCCTCCAAAACCCTAGCGCAGCCCGAACAAAATCCCCTCTTCTTCAATCTAATCTCTTGCCTTCATCTCTAATGGAGGACGCGGTCGAAGCCACTACCAATTTAGTCTCAGATCTCTCCATGGACTCCGCGCCCGCACCCGCAACCACATCCGAAGCCCCCAGCAAAAAGTATCTCTTCTCATTCTCGCATTCTCTCTATAGATTTCATTTCTTTTATTGTTTTCTCAGTATTTTATTTGTGTGTTTTTTTGATTCTGTGTCAGTGCTCTGAAGAAGGCGCAGAAGCAGAAGGAGAGAGAAGAAGAGAAGCGCCGCAAGGAAGAGGAGAAGAAAAAGAAGGTTATCATTTGTTGGTTATAATTTTTTTTTGAATTAATTGATTTTGAGCTGTTGGCTTTTATTCGTTCCATGTCATATTTAATTGCAATGTGGTTTGTGGGTATTTGAAGAGGATGAAGCTTAGTCACATTAATCTTGAAAAAAAAATCTTAAAAGTGTGATTTACACTAATATTATAACTATAGATGAAAGGGTTTTTAAATAATTTGAAGTTTTACTGTAATTTTCAGGCTGCTGTTATGCCAAGTTCACAATCAACAAAGCCTTCTGCTGCCGATGATGAAGATATGGACCCCACGGTTTTATCTCTGATTCATTTAACCTTTATTGCAATCTTTTGAAGAAAGATAAACATTTGGCGGTGTATATTTAGCTGTTTGGCTTTATGATTGCAGCAATACTTTGAGAATAGGCTGAAGGTTCTTGCATCGCTTAAGGCAACTGGAGCAAACCCTTATCCACATAAGTTCCATGTTTCCATATCTGTTGTGGATTATGTTAAGGAATATGGAGGCTTGGGGGACGGAGAACACCTTAAGGATGTTGAAGTTAGCTTAGCTGGTATTATTCTTAAAAAAGAATGATTATGTTATATATTTTTGTTCCTTGCTTTCAAGCTTCTCTAATGATGTATGTTTACTTTGTTAGGGAGAATTATGAACAAGCGAGCTGCTTCGTCAAAGCTCTACTTCTATGACCTCTATGGTGGTGGTGCTAAAGTTCAGGTCATGGCCGATGTTAGGTATTTTTCACTTGATTTTGTTTAAGTTATCTTTTGCTCCGACATATAAATTTTTATGTTGTAGTTATAGTAATCGTTTTACTTTTATAGTTCTAGATTTAGACAATAGCAAATTTGTTGAAATGCATGTGAGCTTGTTTATATGCAATATACTTTTTGATCGTTCTATTTGCCAGTTAAAATTGGTGAATTGGTGTTCACCTAGTTTGGGTGCCATTTTGACTATGGACTGCGAAAAATATATCTAGCGTACATAAGTTTGGAATCTTCAAGTATAAGTTATCGGTTTGCTTGAGTACATAATGACACCTGGAAAATACTATGTTTAGCAATTATTGTGTATGTACATAGTACATTGTTATATAAGCTCAGTCTTTGACTGAAATATAAGAATATGTCTACCAATAGTATCAATCTCGTAGAATTATGGCATGGAATAGCAGTTCCACCGTATAGATGGCCCTGGCTTTGTACGAATATGTTTAGGGGTTACCCGCAACGGAATGATAAAGAAATTCAACTAATTTGCAGGCGTTTTTAAATTCTCAGCAGATAGTTTTTGCTGAATTTTGAATTAACTTGTGAGTTAGGAATGAAGTTTGTGTTGTCAGCTTCGTCCACTAGCAGACAGTTCAACAGAACGTGTTCACTGATTAATGTCAGGTTCACCCTAACATGGTTTTCTTTATTGTTGTGATTGGCCATGTGAACAGTAATCACAAGTCCAAACTGTAAGTTCTGAGTTGTTTATTTCTATAAAGTTTTAAGCGATGTTATGTAACAGTAAGACAGTTTCCAATTGAAAAAATTACATTGACAGGTCCAACACTTACAAATGTGTAAACTGTCATTCTATTTAACAATATGCACAACACAAGGAGATGTTATGGCGTCTTTGACAAAAAAATGTTTTATTAATCATGTTATGTAAATCATGTTTAAAAAAAAATATTTTAGCAGCATCCGAGCTATATTTTGCTACAAGTTATATATACATATATTTACAAGAGATACATATGTAGCCTTGTAATAATGTCTAGATTTTGAAAACTTGCTATGTTCAATACCTCATGTCGGTTTAAATATGACAACTTTACTCGTATTTTGAAATCATAGGTTTAAGAAAATGTTGTGGGTGGAGGTCAAACTGAACCTGTATCAACAGGAAGTCACTGTAATGGCCAGTAACACATCTTGATAGGAATTAGGAAATGAAATAAAACTATATGGGTTCAATTAGCTCATATGCGCTGAGAAGTCAAACCTGAACCTGCTAGGTTTCTGACTGTTTGAGATTCACAACCTTATTTCTTCTTCGAGTTTCTTGTTATGTTTGAAGTAATCATACAGTTGCTTGCATGGTATGGCTACACAATATATATTTTGATAAATGAAAATGTCTGGCTTCTAATTTGACATCTTTAAATATTATGGTTATGTACAAGTTCAATAAATATTGTGGAGCTACCTGTTTCCTGTGTTAACTGCTTTTGTTTTGCTGTCCATAGGGAGTCAGGCATGGATGAAGCTGAATTTTCTAGGTATCATGCTGGTGTGAAACGAGGTGATATTGTCGGCATTTGTGGTTATCCAGGTTAGATCTATTTACTTTCATAATATTATTGCATGTACTGCAGCACAAAGAATTTTTTTGCATATGTAATATCGATTGTCGCCTATGTTGCATGGGTATGGGTACAGGTGTGGATACGGTTCTGGGTGTGGGACATGACAAATTTATAAAATGTAGGATACAGAGACACAACTGAAAGACATGAGCTGAAAGCATAATTGTGAGCTAGATACGCAAACAACCATTGACAATCATAGTTCTTAACTGATTATGGGCTAAAATGAACTCGATCGTTGTCCAACAAGTTTCAAAAGTGGACGTGAAGTGTAGGTATGTTAGTATATGACCAAAAAGCGTGAAGAATGAACATGTATTGTATAACTGTGTACACATCTGAATACATATAAGCATATATTTATTATTTAAGGAGCATCTAAGAAGTGTTGGGTGTGGTATGGTGTGTGTCTGGTAGGGGTACGACTTCCTGCTAGAAGTGGCATGCAGCTTAGATTGCATTTGTATTTTATAGCATAAATGTCGGTTTTTTCAGATCTTCCTTATCCAGTTAGAATACGTGCATTATTGTTACAATGTATTGGGAAACAAGTTAGTATTTGGATGAAAACATGAGATGCAATTTTCTACAGGTTTATAATGTTTCATCATCGTCATCACTACATCATCATCAATATACTAGTATGATTATAGTGGTAGTCGTAATAATAACTAAACAGTAGCAGTAATTAGTAAATAAATAAATGAATTTGTCAAAGTAGCAATAACGATACAAATCAATAACAAAAGAACAAACTTGATATGTGTTGATGAAATACACTTCACAGAGAAAAAAGTCCATGATATGGTAATATTTGAAAGCACTTCACTTGTAGCGTGGCTGATTTAAACAGTGATGTGTTATTAAAAGTTAGGCTGCCTGGTGATATTCATGATACTCCTGTAATTTTTGCAGGAAAGAGTAAGAAAGGCGAGCTCAGTATTTTCCCAAAAAAATTCATTGTTCTTTCTCCTTGCCTTCATATGATGCCTAGGCAGAAAGCTGGACCTGGCTCTGGAAATGCTTCTGCGAAGGTATAAAATCTTTGATTGGATCACTCTCTCTCTCTCTACAACGAAAACAAGCAGACACAAATTCGTGTGAGTATTAGATATTACTTTTTAAATGCCTGAATGGAATTGTTCACAGAAACCAGAAGCGAAGGCAACATCTGAGCAGGTTCCAGGAATGACTAGGAATCCAGAAACATATGTGCTGAAAGAACAGGTATTTTTACAGTTATTTTCTTAGAAAGGCTCCATCACACTCTTTAATATTTTTATGTACATAAATTCTTTACTGTTTTGCTTCATTGTCTCTCTCTCTGCACGAAAACAAGCACACACATTCGTCTGAGTACTAGATATTACTTTTTAAAGGCCTGAATGGAGTTGTTTACAGAAACCAGAAGTGAAGGCAACATTTGAGTGGGTTCCAGGAATGACTAGGAACCCAGAAACGTATGTGCTGAAAGATCAGGTATGTTTACAGTTTTCTTTTCTTTCTTAGAAAGGTTCCGTCAGACTCTCTTTAGGTTTTATGTGAATAAATTCTTTCTGTTAATTTTTCATGACCACCCACCTACCGCATATTTAATAATTAATCTACATCCAAATTTATTGATATTTTGCTTCGTCTGGTAATAGGAAACTCGTTATCGTCAAAGATATCTAGATCTGATGTTGAACAGTGAGGTTAGGCAAATATTTAAGACCAGAGCAAGGGTTATTTCTTATATCAGAGGTTTTTTGGACAATCTCAATTTCTTGGAGGTTTGTTATGGATCCATTTTTGTAGCTACATGTGAATTTTTATCTGGTCTTTGTCTAATTCATATAATCTGACCTGTATGTTGTGCTGCATATTCAGGTAGAAACACCCATGATGAACATGATTGCTGGGGGTGCAGCTGCCAGACCTTTTGTTACCCATCACAATGAATTGAACATGAAGTTGTTTATGCGCATTGCTCCGGAGCTTTATCTGAAGGAGCTGGTTGTGGGTGGTCTGGACCGTGTTTATGAGATTGGGAAGCAATTTAGAAATGAAGGGATTGATTTGACCCACAATCCTGAATTCACTACATGTGAATTTTATATGGCTTTTGCCGATTATAATGATTTGATGACACTTACTGAACAAATGCTATCTGGTAAACATGACATTTCATTTTATAGGCATGCTCTTTTTGGTTATTACCCTACAACTTTCTATGTCATCAAGATTTATATAAACTCCTTAGCCTAGGTGTATTTTAGATTCTTAAAATTTTCTTAGTATTTACACCAGCTTAAATTGGAGTCCAGCAAGACATTTTTATCTTCCTTGAATCCATGTTTCCTTGATGTCTTCCTTCCTAGCTCGTAGGTATAAATTTGATTTTTTGGGGGTTTACCGGGGGTTGACTGTCAGATGTAAACTTCTGCCTCCCTCTGCATTTAAAGCTCTAAAGACGTGTGTAAACGAACCCCATTTATGTAGAAAAGTTACTCTGCTGATGGTAGACTTGCATTTTGATGTAGTTGGAACTTTTTTTCTTAAAATTAACCTTTGTATAGTTGCAGGTTTTCTACCCAACATGTTAAAGCTTGAAAATTTTGATTAAGTAACAAATGGAATAGAACTCAAAATACTTGCACTGGTGGGAATATGAAGAGTATCCAAATTTTGATAGTGGCCACTTGAAATTTTGAAACAGGAATGGTCAAGGAGCTAACAGGTGGCTATAAAATAAAATATCATGCCAATGGTGCGGACCAAGATCCAGTTGAAATTGACTTTACCCCACCATTCAGGTACTATAATATGCTGTGCAATTCTACATCTATGGAAGCTATGTTTTCTGTGTTTTAAGATGTTAATTGGAAGAGTTTTTCTTAATGGCTCATTGTATCAGGAAGATAGATATGATTGAGGGCTTGGAAAGTATGGCCCACCTCAACATTCCAAGAGATCTTTCTAGTGAAGAGGCAAATCAATATTTGTTGAAGGCATGTGAAAAGTTTGATATCAAATGTCCTCCACCGCAGACGACTGCAAGATTGTTGGACAAGGTGAGTACTTTAATTAGTGTCCAACAACTCTTTCTATAATTTATTAAGTGATGACCTTTGTTATTTCACCATGAAGCATAATAGTATGTGTTATTCTCTTCATGATGAAGACAAAAACTTTAGAATTATAAAAATGCACGCAATGCATCTTTATATGATTATTCGAGTTCTTTTTCCAGCATACTCCTATCACCAAAAAGTAACTTGTGGTATCATTTCCTTGAGGAAGTTACAAATCTCAGTATTATTTTATTGTTCAAAGGTTTAATGGGTGATATTGACCACATAGGAAGTTGGAGTTGCCTCTTAACAAGATGGAATGCAAGAATTGGACTCATGTAGCTGAACCCAAAAAGTGGGGATAAAGGCTTCTTGTTGTGATTGCCATATGGGGTTTTGATTGTTTCTAAATAAAATTTTCTTTAGCCGGTTGAGTAGAACTGAAGGTTTCTTCTTGTAGTCTGAATAGATTGGTTCTTGGCTTCTTCTGTAGTATGGTAGAATTGTTCTTGGACTGTATATATTTATGACTGAGAGTTTCTAGTTCTCTACTGGAAATGCTGTCAGCATGCTTACTAGCAGTGCTACTAACATATGAGAGTTAAGACTGATTACATCTGGTTCAAACTATTTTTTTTTTACAATCCTTTCTTTGGATTATGCCGAGGATTATCATGTCTATCAACTGTGGTCCAAAATTTGTTGGGGTCTTGAAAATGATTCCCAGAACATGCCTGTTGAGTATGTTTTCCCAGATGCTGTTACATTGAACTGGTAATCTTACTGTGTTGAATCTCACCTCTAGCATGTCTTGGTTAAGTCTACTGGAATCTTATTGAATAGGAAGCGACTTAGTGTCAGCAACCTTCTATGAGGTAGTATAAGTTAATAGTCAACTAAATTTCAGCTTGTCTAGCTGTGAGCCTTATGTTGGTTCTTGTTATGGAAAACTATTACTCAATGTTATCTGCAATGCCACATGGGCCATGTGAATTGCAGTAGCCATTAGAAGCAGAAGACGTGAACAGAAGCATTAGCACTTTAATGTTTCACTTACGTTGGTTCTTGTTATGGAAAACTATTGCTCAGTGTTATCTGCAATGCCACATGGGCCATGTGAATTGCAGTAGCACTAGAAGCAGAAGACGTGAACAGAAGCATTAGCACTTTAATGTTTCACCTTTTGTTCGGTAGACTGTTATAGGGGGGCCGGGGCTACCTATTTTCCTGATAAGTTTTTAATCTTTAATTTCAAAAAAATTACAACGAAATGAGCATTAGTTAGTAAGTAACGCGTGAGTTTGTCATCTGTCGGCTGTCAAATGTTAGGTATTTCTTGAGATCACTTTGTACAAATAAACTGCACAATGTACACCTTCTCATGCTGAATTGCTTTGCCAACATGGAATGGTCACACTCAACAATGAAGCACGGACACAGACACGCCGACACGGACACGACACGGACACGGACACGCCGACACAGACACGACACGGACACGGACTCGGCAAAACCCAAAAAAATAGGACTCGGCGACACAGATAGACTTTTTTAATATTATTATTATATATAGATAAATTTATAAAATTCAAACAACAAACTAAAATTTAATCCTCAAACACAAAATAGTAAGCTACTAACACGTTTAAAATTCGTACATATCGCATTCTCTGAAGTCTCTCATTTGAAAGACCAGTGACGCACACGTGTCCCGGTCCCCGAAACATCAAAACAAACTTTTTCGCTGCATCCGACCACCCATGACCTCGCATTTCTAAAAGCTAACCCCAACAAGCTCAATCAAACTAATTTATATTCCTTTTCTCCCCCCTAAATCTTAATATTTAGAATATAATAAACAAAATATCTCAAAAGCCCCACTCTCTCCCACGTGATTCCAGAAGCACCGCACATGGCTGCACATAAGTCACGCTAGCTGTCGCACAAAACAGAGAGAGAGAATCAGAGAGAGAGATCGAGGGAGAGAGAGAGAGATGAAGAATCAGAGAGAGAGAGAGAGAGGGAGAGATCGAGGGAGAGGTTGACCTAGCCGGCGAGAGATCGAGGGAGAGAGGACGAGCCGACGAAGACGAGGACGAGGACGAGCCGAGATTGGACTGCCGATGAGGACGAGGACGAGCTGAACTTGTGGCGACGTTCTTTTCCGTCGTGTCGGAATAGAGAGAGAGAGAGGATGAGCCGATCGGGTGAGTGAAAACTAGGGTTTGGGTTTGGGTTTCGGGTTCTCTTTTTTTTCGCCTCCCAACCGTGTCAGGAACAATTCATCAGTGTCGAGAGCGTGTCGGCCGCGAGTTGGAGCGTTGACCCGTGTCGGCGACGTTGATCGCGTGTCCGACGCGTGTCGAACGCATGTCTGCGTCCGACGTGCGTCGGAGACGGACTCGGGGCTTGTTTTGGAGTGTCGTTGCTTCATAGACACTCAGATCCACGTAGCAAATATGGAACAATTCAGTATGAATATGTTAGATAAATTTCTATCTACAGTTTGTGATGATTTATTTTCTTATCATAGTTTATAAAAATTCTATCATATGCAATTTTTTCTGTTGATGTTTTATCATAATGTCTTTATTTGTGTTTGGTGACAGTTTGTTGGACATTTTCTGGAGGAGACATGTATGAACCCTACTTTTATCATCAATCATCCAGAGATTATGAGTCCATTAGCAAAATGGCACAGATCAAGACCTGGTTTAACCGAGCGGTTTGAATTGTTCATAAACAAACGTGAGGTATGTTAGCGTAAGAACTTTCATTTGGAAATAACTTCTGCATTTTCATAATAATTATCATTATGTAATGTCCAGGTATGCAATGCATATACGGAATTAAATGATCCAGTTGTGCAGCGTGAACGTTTTGCAGAACAGTTGAAGGTAACAGTTGGATAGCCTAGTTTTGAACTCTTATGTATATCTATATTAAATGTACCATGTAACAAAGTCTTGATAGAGATGTTATCATTTTCTAATTATTTTTATTATGTAACTGTTTAAGGATCGGCAATCAGGTGATGATGAGGCCATGGCTTTAGATGAAACATTTTGTACTGCTCTTGAATATGGTTTGCCTCCAACTGGCGGTTGGGGGTTGGGAATAGATCGCCTCACAATGCTATTTACAGACTCACATAACATAAAGGTTTCTTCTTTGTTTCTGCTACAATTTTATATTGATTTAATGTAATTAATAGATGATAAAATTCATGGTAAATTCTTCATTGAACTTTTCGGTTGCAGGAGGTTCTTTTATTTCCAGCAATGAAGCCCCAGGATGAGCCTTCTCCCAAAGGTATCCTTTTTTTAGTTTTTTTTTTGTTTTGGGTAAAATGTGGGAGAAAGCACCCTTCTGTCATTCAAGAGTATTTAATGCATAATACAACTGAACATGTTGAACTAACAATAAGCATCTGAGGATATATAGGCTTCAAAAGTAAGCTAAATAATGTAAACCAACAACCATTTTCTTATAATAACGGGGACTACATATTAGATTCTCACAAGGTTTTAAATATCGGATGTCGGATTCATGTCGGATGGCTAAAATCCATGTCGGATAGCGGAAATTGGGGATATATCGGGGGACATGGACTAAATATCAGATTGCCATATAAGATGATGCGCATATGTATAATATCATGTCTTAAATGTAATCTAAGCATTCCTAAATTCAATATAAGCATATTTTATAAATTTTATAGACTAGACATAAAAAAGTAAAAATCAACAATTCCTTTTACTTAGCAGTCAGCGATTTATAAATTTTATAGACTAGACATAAAAAAGTAAAAATCAACAATTCCTTTTACTTAGCAGTCAGCGACTCAACAACAGCACAAACTGAAAGTCTGAAAAAATGCAAACAGAAAAAGGGTCATGAGAGAGAGAGGTAGAGGTCAGGGAGGCTTAAGTGAAAAAAATGTAAACAAAAGAAGTCATTAGTGAGAGAGGGAGAGGGGGGGAGAGGTTTACTAGTTACCAGTGCTGTGAGGACCCTCCGAGGCTCCGATGGCATAGGGAAGAAAGAGAGGAGAAGGCGGCGCTGTGAGGATGAGAGAAGCCGAGGACAGGGAGGCTTACCAGCGATGTGAGGACCCGATGGCGTAGGGAAGAAAGAGAAGAGAAGGCGGCGCTGTGAGGATGAGAGGAGAAGCCGAGGACCACGAAAGCAAAACGACGAAGATCGCGAGCCCTAGGGTTTTTCTTTTCTTTCCTATGATATGATCGGTGTCTATCGGGTTCGAAAAGATCCTCCTATATCCGATAAAAGGGTCAAATGGGTTTCGAACCCAAACCAAACCCAAACCCAAACCTTTGAACCGATAAATGGGCTTATCGACTGATTTTTCAAACATGAAAAATCGGCTGACATGGCCGATATTTCGCCGATGTATCCGATATCTCCCTGAAAAACGACATGCGATTTAAAATTCCCCGATTCGTGTCGCTCGACCCCTCAATCCGATATATCGACCGACATGTCCGACATGACATGTCGGCCGATATTTAAAACACTGGATTCCCAACCTAAAGAAGGTTGGAATGGTGTAGAGAGCAAAACTGGATGGGAAGCAATATATGATCTATGAATAACAAACTTCGGCGTGAAATAGGGCTGAGCATGGTTCGGTTCAAACCGAAAAAACCGACCGAACCGACCCGAAAAAATCGGTTTTATGAGTAGGACGGTTCGGGTCGGTTTGAAAACTTTTCAACCCGAACCGACCCGAACCGACCGAATTTTCTGAATCATTACGGGTTAAAAACAATATCATTATATCAGTGTGTAATGTTTCATAATCTCTTATTTTGTTGATACCTTTTTTTTTCTTTAACACAATTTGTTGTTTGATAAGAAATTTCATGAAGTTAGAACCGAACAAACCGAACCGCACCGAACCGACTTGCAACAATTCGGTTCGATTTTGAATTATAGGCGGTTCGGTTCGGTTCAAATTTTGGAAAAAACCGAACCGAACTGACCGTTGCACACCCCTAGCGTGAAACATAACTAGTAACCATTTTATTATAATGCTGGGGGCTGCATATTGATTCACAACCTAAAGACCGTTGAGAATGGTTTAGATAGCAAAACTGGATAGGCAGCAATATATGATCTATGAATAACTAACTTTAGCATGAAACAGAACAAATTTATGATTAGTAAAATAATGGACTGTGAATTGTATGCAGACATTTAAGTAGACTATTGTTCTGAGCTGATTTTTAGTGTAGTTTGTAGAATTCAAGTGTCATACATGGTGGGTGCTATAAATTTGCTATTGTCTCCAAATGAAGATTGCGAATGGTTTCAATCTTTTCCTGAGCTGATGTTTTCTCAAACCTGTATATGTATTCTAGACAAATGGGTTTTTTATGGGGACCTAAATGTAGACTAAAACTTTGACGTTTTAGGATATGGATCTAGAAAATTTGACCCGAGCTGATGATATTCTGACAAGCGTTGAAAACTCCCTAAAAAAGCTAGTTTAAAAAATTACTTTACTGTTCAATAATATCAATCATAATGTAATCGATCCACCCCACCATAACACTGACTTGATTCCCCCACACCCCACCCTTCCAAAACAAAACAAAAAACCCCAAACCCCACCCCTCAAAAAGCAAAAAGTTGCCCAACCTGCCTAGTGAATAGATTAGATTTAGATGAGAAATGACTTGAAAAGGTTGGGTCTGGATTTGGCCAGACCCAAAGTTGACCTCTTGTAGCTTTTAGGTTGAATATTTATGTACGGAAAGTGACTTCTGTCAATTCTATCTAATGCTTCCTAAGGTTGATGAGGCAACCTATTCTAGGTCCAAGGTTATTCATATCTTGCTGCGACCAAGCGGTGTTTAAAAGATACTTAGGAGGGTTATTCATTGGGGTACTTTGAGGCAAATTGGGTTAAGTTGTTCCAATGAGAGAATTTTACCTAATGAGATAATTTGAGTGGGATAAAGTGAGGTAAAATGGGATAATGAGACAATTTGATTGGGATAATTAGTATAACATATTTTTATAATATGATATTTATAGATCAATTAAGTTCAAGTTTAACTTGATATTACATCAAATGATTAAATAAATAATAATATTAATAATATATAATATTATTTTTAAGATATTTTAATATAAAATATTAAAAATAATATAATAATATTAATAATATTAATATTAATCAATCTTTGAAAATTTTGATGTTTATTTTAACTATTATGCTATATTAACAAAATTTTTAATTGCAATAATTATTTAATCATTCCTATATTTATTACAATGATGATAATAAAGTCTCAATTATTACAAATAAAGTCTTAGTAACTTAAATCTTAATTATTACAAATATAATCTACCGGCTTATAACTTTGCTCTAGACTCCTTGGGCTATATTTGTCCCATCCTCCCACATTGTGTTTGCTATTTGTTCTCTCCAATGTGATGCAGCTGTTAGCTGTGCTTGTTGAGTTTGTAGGTCATTGTCCTCATCAGAATCATTATTAATTGGAGCAACATTGTTGCGTGGTGCCTCTAGAGGAATATCAGAAACTTCAAAGTCATCTTTAGAAAATTATGCAGACCGATACATGTCCAGATCATACTTTTTTAAGTCTCATATGGAAAACCTGGAGGTTGAGACTTAAAATAGTAAAACTAGACTTGAAAATGCCAAAGATAAGTTCAATACAATTTCTAAGAGATGCATGTTGATGATTGAATAACTCATGAGCATTGCGTGGTCGTTGACATTTGTTAGCTGGGCCAAACTCTTTAAGGTGGTACATCGTACCCCGATAAGGAGCCAAGAATTAGAACTTATTTGGATAACCATAATTAACTAGATAAAATTTACCTACATTAACATTTTTTTAGAATTATATTCAATAAATATAAAATCTAACAATTTGATAAAAAAAATATTTACCATTTGGGAGTGGAAGACTGCATGCACTTCTACTCATTGCATCATTCAAGACCCGTGAATCATTGGCAGATCTCTCCCATCCCACTAAGACATAAATAATGTGCATGCTGCAAGGATACTTTGAGTAATATAGCCATGTCTATTATGATATGGGGTTTGGTCCTCGTCATACACCATACATAGAATGTGGGTCCCGTCAATAGCACCAATACAGTTATATATTCCCATTAACATATATGAAATGTGACTTTAAAAATATAATAATAATGAATGAAAACTTATATAGCGTGTTTAAATTTCAATACATTGAAATAAGAAAATGAGATTTGGATGTGACATTTTCTGGTGGATTGGTAGGAAGAGCCATCATATAAGGGGCTAATGACACAAGAGCATGTAGTGCCTTATTGAAACATACACTGACTGCAAATTGGGATCGATCAAACCTCTTAGTGGTGATGCAATATCGTTGATTTTGAGTAACAATGAGAAGGAAATAGCAAAATAATTGAAGGTCAAGGTCCGTAATGCCATGTCTAAAGGCCAAGGTCCGTAATGCCATGTCTGAGTTGGGAGATGCGTAGATTTAACTCCTCTTGTGATATGTGAAGTGAGATACTCGTGACTAGACCTCCCATTTGTACAACCATGTCGATAATGCGAATGAGGAGATAATCAGCAATATCCTCATAAAATAGCAAAATAGAGACATTTTGATTATTTTCCATCCTGTATTAATCATGAAATCAAAACATAGTGCTAGAGGTAATTGCCATTATGATACTTGTTAGAAATAAGATTTACTCTTCCCATTTAGCATTTCAGTAAGGTATAAACAGTAGAAAAGCATATAATCATCTTTTGAGCTCACACATATAAATTGTCATTCAAAGCATTCATGTGCTTAGCATACATATATATGTACAACAATGATATTTAAAACCATGTAGTCATCAAAGCATTCATGTTCTTAGCACTGTTATAAATAGCGGTAAATAGCCCCGCAATAGCGGCGCTAATAGCGTTAGCGGTCCCTTCCCGCGACGCTATCGCCCGCTACGCTATCGCGCAATAGCGGTGACATATTACGAAATATGTGTTCGCAAAAACGGATAATAGTGTGTCATAATGGTAAATAGTGAGCGATTGCATTCGAAATTTGTTTTTTGACTGCTATTTAAAAGCAGTTCGAGGTTTATTTTTTTTAAAATTAAACTCAACTCTTGACCATTGCATTCCACCGTCTCCTGTGATTTTCAGCATACTTCCACCATCTCTCATAGCCTCTGACACCTACCTTGATACTTCCTCTCACCTCCTTCACCATGAGCTCCTCTTAGGACAGTCCTGTCACCGCTAAGCTCTTCTTCTCAAAGACGACTGACTTTTTGACTCATCCAGTCATCTTCGGTATTACGTGATGATTACATGTCTATCTCATGTTTAGGATCTCTTTAAATCACCCAATATGTACTTTTAGATTTCTTAGATTTTTTTTAAATTATTATTTTTAGTATTTATACATATCTATAAATTAGATCGCTTTTTGACTTTACGTTTTTTACCGCTATTTTACCGCAATAGCCCGAAATAGCCTTAGCGATGCCTCACTGCTACGCGACGCTATCCGCTATCGATAACCTTGGTTCTTAGCATAAACGTCTAAAAGCATTATAACTAACAGCATCTATGTTCCCAAAAATACAACTCCCAAAGAGTAGTCATCAAATTACGGCCCACAAGCATAGTCATTAATAAGCATAGTGATTGTCGTCATTTGGAAATACTCCGGTTAGTCGCCAAATCATAAACCTTCTCCTTTGACCATCATTCATCTTCACAAACATATCCTTCACGGAAATATTTTGTCTAAGGGCAGTCAATCGTTCTTTATCGGTAAATTTTGGAATTGAAGCAACTCCCTCGACCCACGGTTGGTTACGGCTTCGTAACAACCTCACGTCTGTGACTAACTCTTGTAAAGCCTTACTTATAATTGTAATTCCACTCGACATTTTTTGCACAGCGAGTTGAGACAATGCAGAGGCGGTGGTGTGGGAAGGTGCTCTACGAACATTTCTGCTAGTGCTAGCGGTCGATGGTACAAATTCAGCCACGGGAGTGACAGGACCTGGAGTGCTATTGGGGGGAGGTGGTGGAGGATCTACTGGTGGTTGGGTAGGTTCTTCTTAACCCATAGCATCGAGTCCAATGTCATCATCAAATATACCCTCACACAATGCATTATGTAATGGCGTACTCTCTACACCCTCACTTCCTAAGCCTCCAGCAGCTCTCCCACTAGCTGAGTGGCTACCCACCACCATCTGCATATCCTCAAAATTTTCAAACAACTTATTTTTAAGCATTGGTGTATTAGGATGAGTCTGTTAAAAAACAAAGATAACAAATTAATTTTTTTGTAATTAAGCAAACATAACAATATATTATGTAGTTAGAAACTTTGGGTAATTTAGAATCCAGCATGTTTGTAATTTTTCCACACCTTAACGGAACAAGTAATTCATTGAGATATTGGGTCCCAACCAAACTCGGAATTGTTCCTCAATAGTAATTCAATTGGTTCAATCTTTCTCTTCCAACTCTTGATCTTATTCTTTATATGATTAAATTTAGAAGTTCTTCCAAATTTAGCATTCATGAATGACAACACATTTCGAGTGATGGTATATTTCTTGAAGGTGCATTATTCATCTTGTTGCTATTCTTCACCTCCACTAAAAAGCCTTAGTAGCTCTCTATTCTCTTGCTCTGACCATATTACATAGTCACAGCTTTTTTGGCCCTCTCACCATCTTGAGAGTATTCTTCCACAGTTTGAGTTTCATAAGCAAAATTCATCCTACAACGCAAATATCAATAATGACCAAAATTCATTTGATAAGACTATAGCTTTATGTAGTATGCACATGTAAGAGTTCAAATATAGAATCAAGAAAACTTCAATTATATAATGAAGTCTTAGTCTTAATTATAACAAATATAATCCAATGGCTAACAAACTTTGATCTAGAATCCAATGGCTAATAAATAAAATCTTAATTATAACAATTTCACAAGTTTTTCAATCAATCCAAACATGATACATCACATGTTTCACATAAATAATGGCTAACAGTTTTTATTTCTTCTATACATATCTACCCAAAATCAACAGAAACCAAATTGTTATTACAAAATTTGATGGGACAAAAATGAGTGAATGAAGGATAAACTAAAACTGCAATACCGCCACAAATCTATCTGCATCTAACATACTAGTTGAGGCATCTTGCACTGCCACAATACCTCTTCAAAGTGATGGAAAAGATCGACAACTGTTACAATTTGATTTGTTACAAAATTTACCAAATTGTTCCTCCATCGCAATGCTTATTTTAAATACATATCCAATGGGATCCAAATCTAGATTACGCAAATATTAAGACCATCTATGAATTGGTACAAAATTGATCTTTAGTAGAGGTTAGGGTTCTAGGACTAAAGTCGCTGCCAACAAATCCCACTTACACAAACTTCGAATTATGGCTAAGGTGGACGATCAAATCTGAGACTCTAAACAATACAAAATTCTAGCTTTGATGCCGACTTCGACTAGAAGTCTAGAACTGATCTACTACGTACCTAGCAAATATCTCACTTTGGGACTCGTGATGGCAACACAGTGGAGATTAAGGTGACCCGCTGGTGTTTTCCGGCGAGCTTGTTGGCGGCGTGCACTTTCTCGTCGCAGTCCTAGCATAGTGCCACCTCGATGGAGACTGCCGGCGACGAGAGGGAGGTCGCTTGAAGAATGCGATGGAAGAAGAAGAGACACTGTAGGGAGGTTGAGAGGGCAGGATTACCCCATGTTGTTCCAGTAAGCGATTTGGGTTAATTTTGAGGGTGGGGTCTGAGGGGTCTTTATATAGCTGGGGTAATTTTAGCAAATGTGGAGTATTTGTCCCACAATTATCCCAAAAAACCAATAATACTAAAAAGTTAAATCCATACCCAATTACTCCAATGAATGACACCAAAAAGTATTGTTCCAAAAATTATCCCAATATCCCAATATTTACACCAATGAATAACCCCTCTAATAACAAAAGGGGAGAATATTATTGAGATTAATTTTAACACTTCTATCCACGTGAATATTTGGCCTTCGAATGCTTGTTTTGAATGCTTGTTCGGTCTTAATCGTCATATTTTTTTATTTTTGAAAATGTACTCCATTGATGTAGGTGGAGCATAATCATCAGTCTGCAACTTTCACCTGTATATACCGAGGCATGACAAAACGATGTCTACAATGATCAGTAATTGTTGAAATGTGTTTGCTGCTGATAATTTTTTGTTATTAGACTAGTTGCAACGGATTAGTAATATCTGGTGACAACTATGAAAGGCATTTAACTCTTAACATGACTGGTAACTAAATTTGCAGCTACTGCTTAACACAAGTATACCGCAACCTGAGTCGAAATTCCGGCACATTTTGAGCGCTCATGAATCTTGCCAGAGCATATGTCCATGAAAAGCCTTTGTGGAGGCGATAAAGAGGCATCAACGCTACTCGCTTACCAATTTTTTTGGGTCGATAGATTTGTATGGCATATGTCTATGTTGCCTGTGTGGATGAAAAAAATATTTTACCTCGTCTATACTTGATGCGGACTTCACTTTAGTACTTTTGTCAAAAAAGTTAAACCTCTTAGATTTTGTCTATTTTGTTTTCATGTTATCTATCTGACGTATTATGCTACAAGAGATCACTATGATCTCGTTTGATATACTACAATTACCACAGTACCTTGGTCAATGCCCATATTTCTGGCTGGCTCTATTGTGATGTGTAGTAATTACTCTTGCTCTTCTCGTAGTAAATTTGGAAAAGTAATCTCTCCATCATGCGTAGTGGTCTTAATCTTCAATGAAATCTAGAATTACCTCGCTGCTGAACTTGCTGAATAGAAGCATCCCAAGTCCTTGAGAAGCAGTAACTCATGTTTGTCGTCTCAATATAAGGAGCCCCTCACAAAATATGAGGTACTTTCTGGTGAATTTTAATGAGAAATCATAAGCAGTTATGACTTTTTTTTTTCCTTTTGTATTTTATAGTAAAAAATAGTACAAGTTTTGTAATCTAGTTGGTGCTATTCTCGATGCCAACGTTGTGATGCTTATGGAAGACTATTGCATTAGGCAATATATCACCCGATTATACAGTTAATCAAGCTAATCAAATAGAAAGGCTCATGAATGAAACCTAAAATATGAATCAAGCTAGGTCCTTGGGCAGAGCAATAGCATACTTGGATTCTCGGTTTATCTTGAGCATTACCCATATGGTCAATAGTTATCAAGATTGACACTAACCCTTTGGGGGCGGTTGATTGTGGGCTGTTTGGTTGGGTGGTGTAACACTGTAGCTGTCAGATTGCTACAATATTACAAAAAAAAAAGTGTTTGTTTAGGCAAAGTGGGATTTGATGTGGCATGATAAAATCTAAGTTGACAACTTCTTGTTAATTTCCGGCTAGAGTAGATGTTTTGAATGTGTTTTACTGTAGCTGTCAGGCTAAGATGGGCCACTCAATTCCGTATTAATGTAGCAATCCCAAAAAATACATGAAAAAAACCAAATAGACCCTAACAACTATTGGTTCAATTTGAGAGAGGCCCCAAAGGCAGCCATCTGGGGGTGGTAGAGTATATAACCAATGTTGGCGAATTTGAAGGACCCAAAGGCCCATGGGCGATCCTACATAATCAGTTATGAATCAAGAGACAATGATCCTGCCTAGGGCTGTCCATCTGACCCGGCCCGGGAAACCGGGCCCGGGCCGGGCAAAACCCAAGCCCGGGCCTGAGCGGGCCGGACACCGGGCCGGCCCGGTTTGATTTTTTTTAAAATTTTTTATTTTTTTAAAATTTTAACAAAACCATAAATCATAAATTATTATAAAAAATGTCATAAATTTAATTAATAACTTGAAATGAAATGACATAAATTACAAGTACAAAAAATGATAAAAATAACTTATTTATTAATAATCGGTAAATCCTTTACAAGTATAAATTTATTTCGAAATTCGTCGCATCACAATAGATGAGTACATCCCAACTAGGTTGGCACCTACTCACCCATATCACTATCATTTGCAACTTTTTTCGAAATAATTTAATTCAAATTTAAAGCTAAGAAATAAAAATTACAATTTTATGAATATTATCTAATCATTATATCTATCTGCTAGTCCCAACTCTTCAAATTTATCTTCAATCATAGCAATCCGTTCGATGCCTTGTGTTCGCTTCTCGTATCTCCACCAATCCTGTAAGCACATCACCGCTTGTACAGTATACGGATCTAAGCATGTCCTGTGGTCGTCGATCAAACGTCCTGCTGTGCTGAAAGCGGATTCCGAGGCTACAGTCGAAACCTGCACTGATAGTAAGTCACGAACCATGGTGGAAAGTATAGGATATGAAACTGATCCATATACTTTCCACCATTGCAAAATATCTAAAGCATTTCCTTGACATCTAACTAAAGAAGCAGAAAAATATTCATCTATTTCAGAAACATCTAATCCTGATGAAGTTCCAGATCCACCAGTTAGTTCAGCTACCATTGCATACCTATCAAAACTTACACTTTTACCTCGACCTGTGCTCGAAGCTGAAGGTGCCGAAGCTGAAGACTGTTGTGTAGCTACACCATATCTAGCTGCATACTCATCATATAAGGTTTGAAAATAATTTCTAATAGCTAAATAATGAGTAGTAGCAGTAAGGGTGGATCCATCATCTAAGTCTATAATCTGTCCACCATACAATGATTGTAACAAACTTCGAAGGCCAATTTCCTTCAAGCATGGATCAATAAGAACACCAATACCAAAAATATGAGGAATAGGCCTAAAATACTTATTAAATTTACTCTCCATTTCAAAAATTATACTTCCAAAAATATCATCCATACGATATTTTGTAAAATTTTTTTGAATATTTAAAATTTGTAAAGCAGCTAAAGTAATAGTTGGATAATAACAACCAGATAATAACATAGTAGCATCATAAAAAACTTGTAACATCTCATTTAATTTACATATAACTGTCCATTCATCTTCAGTTATTCCATAAGCACTACCAGAGCTAGAACTAGAAGCATAAAAATTTATAAAATCATTTATAATTTTTTTATATTCTATTGCTACAGATAACATTGCATAGGTGGAATTTAACCTATGGTCAACATCTTTTGGAATTAGTCTAGGCTTATAATTTTTTCTTTTACAACATTGTTTCCATCTTTTAATTCTCATTTCTGAAGCATTATGCATATTAGCAACTGTTCTAACTTTTTCTATCATGGGTTTAATTTCAGAAAATGCACTTTGAACAATTAAATTTAAAATATGACAGATACATCTAACATGAAAAAGCTCACCATGACATGGCAATGATAAAGTTATTTTCAGAAAATCAACAGCTACATTATTATTACTTGCATTATCTAGTGAAAGAGTAAATATTCTTTGATCAATTTCTAGTTTCATAAGTTCTTCAACAATTAAATTTGCAACATTAATACCAGTGTGTGACTCTTCAATTGCAATAAAAGAAACAACTCTTTTAAACATTTTCCAACTTTCATCAATCCAGTGTGCTGTTATACATAAATAACCAGTTTGCACTCTAGATGACCAAATATCAGAAGTTAAAGAAAATTTGCAGTTTAAATTTTTAAAATAAGAAATTATTTTTCCCTGTTCCTCAACATAATATTTTAAAATATCACGTTGACAGGTTTGACGAGAAAATTTTGTAAATACAGGATAAAAACCATCTCTAAACAAATCTTCAAATTCACCATCTTCTACTAATTTAAAAGGAAGGTTTTTAAGAACAATAAACCTGATTACGCATTTCCGGGCTCGGGTGATAAACACGTAAAATATGCATTATCTTAGTGTGTTTCAAGCATGATTTACGTGCGTTTGATGCATATTTCGTGTTTAGATCGAGGATACTGCTGTTGTTTGTGTTCTTATATGTAGGTATTGGCTCAAGATTGAAAGATTTGATGATCGTTGGAAGTTATACAAGAGTTTGAAGCAACAACAAGATTTTGAAGGCATGGTTCGTGAAGAAAATGGATGCACGAGTATGAAGAACTGGAATTTCTACCATGATGCAGTTTGAATCAAGAAAAACTCAAAAGATGAAAGTTGTAGATCTCTTCAACAGGATTCCAATGCAACTTGAATCACCTCATTCCGAGGTCGGACGCAAAAGTTATAGCTAAAATACTAAAAACTGAAGAAACAAACACAAAATCAGCAAAACAGCCCCTACCACACCCTGGTGTGGTGCAGACCACACCGGTGGCGCGGGAATTAGTTATTCTCCATATTTTTAGGAACATATAAATAGATGTTTTGACTTAGGGTTTTGGGGATCTTTTGTTATGTTCTTTTAGCCATCAACTAGCAACTATTCTAGGGTTCTAGTATTGAAGAAATACATTAATCTCTTGTAGAAGATTGGATTGCAAGTTCTTATTTTGAAGATTTCAATTGAAAGACGGGTTAATTCTTTCCTCTCTTTGATTTATTTCTTCTTATGATTGATTTGCATAATTATTTGATGTCTTCTCTTATTCCAATCATGTGTGAGTAGATTTCTTGTCTAGGATTGGGAAAGAACCCAACTTTTTGGTGATTGATGATGAATTGATATAGGTTCTTGGTGAAAGTTTAAATCTTTGAACTTGATTTCTAGTGTTTTAATTTTGTTGATTCGCTTGATCACCGTATTAGCAATCATAGGTAATTAATTGAAGGACTGAAAGGTGAAGATTAATACCGGATCTCTAGAAATTAAGCAGGGAGCTCGAACCACGAAAGTAGGCTAGATTCCTTGGGGATTTGATTTGGATTAGCATAAAGCTTAATGGGTTTAATTTAATCTTGATTCCACGAAAGTAGGTTAATTGAGATTGATTAAGCACGATCTTTAGACCTTGAAAGAGGCTTTAGATTAATTTAGGCTAATTCACCCTTTCTAGATTAAACCAACACCAAGAATTGAAATAATTCATCATTGAACACCTAAGTTGTGGTGATAACCCAATCCTAGTCCTTCATTATATTGAATTCCATCCGATTAGTTGTTTATTTTATTTTTTTATTAAATCTCTTCTAATTTACTCATTGATTTAGCTAGTCGAATAACGTGAGATTTGGTAATTAACCCTAGTCCTTGTGGGATCGACCTTGATAGCTACAACGAGTCCGTGCGCTTGCGGATTTCTGCCCATCATCGGGCAGCGTCATAATTCCAACTGCCGAGGGTACCTGAAGAGGATGATTGGGAAAGCATAGACTGCCGGATATCACCTTGTAGATTTTGGCCTTTGTTGTGTTTTTCAATATGCCGTTTGAGATGGTTGGTGCCGCTCTTATGATGAGCTTTGAATATCTGGCCGCACAACGCACATTTCGCATTCTGAGAGATGATCCTACCGTGTTCATCCTTGGTGACGTCTATCTTCTCAAAAAAATTCCATACATCAGACCTCGGCCTTTTTGGAGCTCTTGGTGCCGTAGATTCGTCGCCACCAGATTCAGGATTAACACCGGTAGGATGAGGAGGAGTTGTTGTAGGAGGACTCATCTCTGGATCGGTAGGAGATGCATGTTGCTCTTCATAATCAGACCCAGAAGCTATTTGTTGGAAGTATTAGAAAATACAAAAGATTATAGGATAGTTTATTAGTATGAGATAGTATAAGAGAGTAGTAGAGAGAGAAATAGATGAGTTTTGTTGTGAGGAAATGAATTGAAACCCCTCCTCTATTTATAGAAGCAGCCCCCTAGGTAAATGACCAAAAAAACCTCGAAAAATAGCTGTTTTTTGACCGTTTTAAGGGGCAAAACGGTCAAAAGGTCAAATCTGGCCGTTAGGCCAGATTTGACCCGGGCCGGGCCGGGCCGGCCCGGCCATTCGAAGCCCCAGTGCCCAATTTGGGCACTGTTCCGGGCCCGGGCCGGGCCCGGACAGGGCTCGTCAACGGCGACCCGGGCCCGGGCCCGGGCCGGGCTCCGCGGTTTTGGCACCCTAATCCCTGCCTACGAAGTGCTTAAAAGAGCGAGGAGAGGGGGTGAGGGCGGTGGTTGGGGGGGGGGAGATTATCTTGGTTACATGTTTAGTGTAGAGAAGAATTAAGGTGATAGATCTATTAATTAATAACTACACTAAGGAGAAGTCACAGAAATTTCCCTTAAGATTTGCAAGCTTGACAAAAAAATCCCTACAAAATTTTCAAAATAACTTTCTTTTAATATTTAGAAAATTTCAGAGGAGGTTTTAAAATATCTTGTTATAATTTTGAAACATGTCAACCTTGTTTACTTTTTTATGTTGGACAAATCAACTAGGTGTTAACCCTTCATAAAATGAAGAGTCCCTCTTTGACCAGCTGCAAGTATGATGAACAGTGTTATGCTTTATCTCTGGAGAGCTGAAAGGGTGAAAGAGTTGTCCTGCCGTTTGTGGAGCGCATGAACTGCACATGCATTCAGGACATTAGCAAAGATTTTTAAGAAGAAGGAACCAAGGTAATCATCTCTTCTTCACTTCGGAAATAACGAAAAACGAGGTAGTAACAACATTTTCATAAAATTAATACCGATATTCCTTCTCCCATGTGATTAATTAGGTCATAGCAACAGATGTGTTAAGATAGTTCATATCTATGTATGTACATGCCCAATATTAAGCCGGTTAGTCACATGTCTAGTTACGAGTATGAGTTCTATTACAACTAGGAGCAATATATTGTCTATACATTTTGTATCGTATTCTTAGATCAAGAATAAAAACACATATTATTTTTTTCCTAATTACCATGGTATCAGAGTCACAGATCACATATTAATATCAGCCATCCATAAATTACAAATTAATCACAAATTTATCAAAGTTCAATGTCAACTGATCATACCTTAACCCCAGCCATCTCCACCAACTCCAACCAGGTAGGAGTTGCTGCCCGTCGTTGTCAAGCGTTGCTCGTCCTCGCCCTTGTTGCACTTCGTCATCATCTCTGCGACTGCGAGTCATCACTAAGGACCCGTTTGGATGGACGTAACTATTAGAAGTAAGAAGTGGATCAAAAATATAACTTCTTCATTTAAGAAATAGAAAGTAGCGGAAGTAGTACTTATTTTGTTTGTTTCATATATTTTTAGAAGTAGAGGAAATAGTACTTCATCATCTTCTTTTATTTAATTATTTGTTTGGATAGAAATAGGCTATATTATTTAAGTTCATTTGCCCTTGGTAAATCTTTAATTTAAGTGGACCCCACTTTTTATCCACTTCCCCTCTACTTCTGAGCTTTCATGTAATAATTCTAAGTTTTTGGCAAGATATATATAAGGAAAAGTAAATGGGCTTTTATACAAAATTTGTTAGAGAGTCTATTACTAAAAAACGACCATCATATATACCCAAAACCCTATTTCATTTTCTACCAGCCTATTCTTCTTTTTCCCATCCCTGTTCCGCCGCACACATTTAAAAAAAAAGGAGAGAAAACTAAAACGACGACTTCAGAGGACAGTAGGGGGTGTGCCTCTTATACAAAATTTGTTAGAGAGTCTATTACTAAAAAACGACCATCATATATACCCAAAACCCTATTTCATTTTCTACCAGCCTATTCTTCTTTTTCCCATCCCTGTTCCGCCGCACACATTTAAAAAAAAAGGAGAGAAAACTAAAACGACGACTTCAGAGGACAGTAGGGGGTGTG
>NC_033795.1:36856685-36865235 GCF_001876935.1 Asparagus officinalis
ATGCATTTAATTATCAGCGATAATTAAAAAGAAGAAGAACTTACAGGGTTCGATGACCCACTCTCAAGATAATATCTGATTCTTCAATTTTATTTATAGGAAGGATCTTACAATGCATTTAATTATCAGCGATAATTAAAAAGAAGAAGAACTTACAGGGTTCGATGACCCACTCTCAAGATAATATCTGATTCTTCAATTTTATTTATAGGAAGGATCTTACAAGAGACTCTTCACCACACTACAAACTCACACTTAGACTGGAAAATAAAATGAGACTGAAAAATATAGCACACCCTTACAACAAACTACACTTCTCCTTATATAGATGAGGAGAGAATAAAGATATATGACACTTGGCAACCGCACTGACACTGCACTGGCAAACGCACTTGACAAAGCATCTACTTTCCAAAAGGGGCTTTATAAAAGTTCCTTTGGAAAAAGCTTCTTTAAGAAGTATTGAAGAATCTGATGAGTGGCTCCCCGAGGCTCAACTCATAAAAGTAAATTTTACTTTACATTATTACAGTTCTTTTCCTTTACCTTTTAGGTCAGATGTCGGAGCCTGATTTGGAATCCCCATGGCAGCCTTCCAAATATCTTCCTCTTCTTCTTCTTCTTGTGCATCTGGCAGAGTGCTATCATCACCGCAAGAATTAATACTTTTACTGGATTGAGTATCCATGGTGTCAAAAACTTTGAAAAATTGTCTTTTCATCTGATCAATACATTTTTGCTGAATTTCTGCTTCTGAGGCTTGCGGGTATTTCCGCCTAATCAATTTAGCTAACTGCATCATTGGGTTAACTTTCTGAATTTCTTGAGACATAGAGTTTTCGAGAATACTATGATTTCTCTTAATAATTTCTTCAATTAATTGAACTTTTTCGTCGATAACGATTCCGTTCCACTATCTACAATAATGGTTTCTTTTGAGAATAGGTAGATGAAGATCATCCCAATCAGACTCAAAGGTCCATGTCCATATCCATGGAATCTCAGTTTCAGAGAAGAAGTGAACATCACATAAGCCTTCGACAATATTATTGTCTTCCATTTTAGAAATGACAGGGTGAGATTCTACCCAAGCTGAATATAATTTAGCTATTGGTTCAGGTAAGATGCTTAATTCAGCACCATAGGTTGTTCACCAATTGTAGAACCATGAAGGAATACCCTTTTGAAGAGCTTCTGGACAAAGCTTTATTAGCCAAGTATGTTTATTTTGGGGATTTTGGTATAAAAATATATTGTAAAAAGCTTGCTTATAATCCCAATAGTTGAAAGAATAGACTTGGTTGGAATTCTGGGCTTTGACCAAAGGTAAGTCCTGATTTGGGTTTAAGGCCCATTTACGAGGTAGAATAACCTCTTTGATTATACATTTACTGAAGTTGGGGGGAACAGTTCTATTTTCAGAACCCCAAAAATGAGTTATTTCCATTCCCTTTTGCATAATTAAGGTTCTCATCCATGACCTTGATTTTAATGACAAAGTGGGATAATAGTTGTCATTTAAATATCTTGTTCTGATATGATCAACATCTTTCATGGAAGAAATATCTTCAGGTTCTAGATATAAAACTGTCTCTGATCCCCTTTTAGGTTTCCATTTTACTTCTCTTTTGACTATAGTCGAGAAGGGCTCAGGATTATCTTCTTGGTTTACCTCATTTATAAGGTCATTGACCAGGCCTTTATAAAAGGCTTGAGATGAGCTTGGGCTTTTAGCCTGGCTACTTGAGTAATTCTTTTTAGCTACAGTTCTCCATGAACTGGGCTCAGTATTTGAGTTTTCAAAAAATTCGTTATACAGAGGATTTCCCATGCGCACTGATGCGTACGCATCAGTTCTTTTCTCGTCAAAAGCAAGGTGTTTTCTGAAAAAAAACATCCGACAAAAGCAATCACGAATCTCGAGCTCGTGTTTGTTAAAGCAGGGGTTTTTTTGAAAAATGGCGATGACGAAATCAAAAATAACACAGCGCATTGAATCAGTTCTCGAGCTCGTGACCTCTCTCCGACTTCCCCCATTTCTCCCAAAATCACAGCGAATTTTTTCAGCCAGCGAATTGAATCAGCCGACTTCCCCCATTTCTCCTCCTCCGTCAAGTTCCCCAACTCCACCCACCACGAAAGTAGCATCGCCGCTGACAAAAACCGATCTTCCTTCGAGCTCGAGCGCTCTCTCGAGATCCCCATTTCTCCTCCTCCATCAAGCCACCTCCTTCCCCCAACTCAGGTAAGGATCACGACCATCCATTCCCAGCTCGTTACAGGTTTTGATTAGGGTTTTTTTTGATTTTTTTTTGATTTTAGGTGTTTCAGCGTCCTCTCCCCCAACTCCAGCTCCAAGTCACCGCAGACGAGTTCGTGGTCGAAGGTACAGAGCTCTGTCGGTCTTTTTTTAGGAATCAATCTATAATCCTAGAAAATTTGTTCTTTAATCCTGGAAAAACTTGTTCTTTAATTCTGGAAAAACTTGTTCTTTAATCCTGGAAAATTTTGGTTGAAAGTAGCAGTGAGATTCAAGCTTAGGAAATCTCTTTTTTTAGGAATTATAGATTGATTACAAGAACTAGGGATTTGATGCTTGAACTAGGAATTTTAATCTGAATTTGGCTTTTGATCTCTGTGCTTTTTGACTCTTGATATTATTAGCATTGTTGTAGAGCAGGGATATGAAACCCAAAAGCATCAACTCTGCATGTCCAATAAATTAGTTTGTTAGGTAGATTAACTCAAAAAAATTGAAAAGGGGAAAATGCAGTTTTTGGTTTAACAAAAGAGATGACCGTGAAGGATGTTTGTGTTCTTTTGGGTAATTATGTTGAAAAGGAACTTGACACTATACGAAGAAGCTATAGATGGACAACAACGGGTCCAATGCATTTTGAAAAGGAATCTGTGAAATATTGTTGTAGAGTAGTTAATATGCATCGCCACCAACAAAACATACACACCCAAAAAAAAGGATGCAGGCTTTTGATCTCTGTGCTTTTTGAAAAGGAATCTGTGGAATATTGTTGTAGGGTAGTTAATATGCATCGCCACCAACAAAACATACACATTGATGAACATTGGTTATGATTTTATATAACAAATTCCTGTCTAGATAAGTTAATGAAGTGAGAGCACAACGGTATGTTCCAATTTAAGTGTTCAGTGCGTAGGATAAATAAGTTTGATTGAGCACAATGGTATTGGGTATTAATTTGAAAGTATTCAGTGCGTAGGATAAATAATTACTTTTTTAACTTTGCTTGCTAACTGATCATTTGTAAAAATTTTGTTTACCCTCCAACCTGGGGTATTTTCAGGTTATCCATGGCTAGAAAAAGTTTTTATGTTGTGAAGAGAGGTCGACGATGTGATATTTTTAATAATTGGGAGGAATGCAAATCTCAAGTAGATAAGTTCCCAAATGCCTCCTACAAAGGGTATGCAACATACGAAGATGCTTTGATTGAATGAGAGAAGCACACACTTGCTCCCGATTTAGCATCCAGCTCGAGGCCTTTCCAAATATCTGTTTATGCTCAAGAACAAAGATATTCAGTGAGCCATAATCTGGATGTGGACAAGGAAAAACTTGGGGAAACTTCTATTTTCTCTATCTATGTTTTTGTATTAGGTTCATTGTTTACAATATTAGTATTTCTAGTATGTATCATTGCGGTATTTGTTGGTTTCTACATTGCAAAAAATATGTGATGTAATTTGTATTAGGTTCATTACTTTCTTTGAACTGAGGGAACTTTCATGTGATCAATTTTCAAAAAGCTCAGTATATTATTGCTTTCTTTCGGAATGAGTAGACATATTAAGTGATTGATTTATTTTACATACTAATTTAAGTGTTTATCTTTAGTAATGTTCCCTTCTTTCTTTTTTGTTTTATGATGGCAGAGTACCTCTCTCTATTGAGTACCTCTCTCTATTGAGTCAAGATTAACATTCTTTGTTCAGGAGATGTGAAGCTATCTTGGGTTTACTCGAACAGCATGTAAAAGATCCCCAAGCTCATGTTTATACATTTCAACAGCAGTTATAACTTCACCAGCTAAAGAATTAGCGCCCCAAATTCTCATTTCAAAAGATTTTAGAAAGAATTAGCGCCCCAAATTCTCTCTCGGCTAAAGAACTTTAAAGTAACAATCTGAAATAGTCCTGAAAAATTCATAGTGAGTGCAAGTAGATGAGTGCCAATTTTGGACGGCGGTACCTACACCAGCATCACTCATTTCAAAAGCATTAACCACATGGAATAACAAGAGTACATACATAAAACCCACCACTTACTCACAAACTGATTCACAAACTGATGTCTAGTATAACAAAAGTACATACATAAAACCCAACCACTTCTCACAAACTGATATCAAAAGCATTAACCACATGGAATAACAAGAGTACATACATAAACCCACCACTTACTCACAAACTGATGTCTAGTATAACTCCCTCAAACGAGTTGCAACTTACACACTCATGCACGTTAACCTAAAGTTCAATGCATTTAGAACGAGACTTTAATACCAAGCAAGGCCATAAGCTGAGAAACATAGTTTAGTTACAATAGATATTATACATCAAGTAGGAGACAACAAATTCCTGCATCTATCTGCTGAAAACATCACGTCTGCAATTTTCATTCTTGAATACAGTACCTGCAAGGAGCGTGCAACAAGTATACATCAGATGTAATCTAATTTGTAGATGTAATCTGAAACAGAAGGTAACAATTGGATGATGAGCATGTCATTAAAATGACCAATAGATATCACAGTACCCATATGCACTAAATCTGGCAAAATAGAAGCATGTAGAAGACCGTCTTCATAGGAGCCCATCATCCCCATCTTCACTTGATGACCCATTACCCTCTTGCCAATTTGTATCACCGCATGTAGAAGACCTACATTATAATGAAAAAAATATATATACACACCAAGGGGATAATAGAAGGTGAAGAATAAGAAAGGCTTAAATAATAAAAGAATTACTACTTACGGATTTGTGAGTGCCGGACAATTTCGCTTATCATGTGATTGGCCTACTTTACCACACCCGTGGCAACGTCTATCTTTTTTATTTTTTTCTCTAGCCATTGCTTTCTCTTTTTCTCCCTTCAACCTTTTTCCGCACCCTTTTGCTCGCACTTGATCGGGTTCATTGAAACTATTTTGAAAAGTACAAGAATCCTGCACACAAAGTACAAGAATCCTGCACACTAGTACCATCATCCATTAAATTACTACTCATTTGATTATTTTTCTCGGTGAAGCTCTTTGCAACCGACACTAGTACCATCATCCATTAAATTACTACTCATTTGATTATTTTTCTCGGTGAAGCTCTTTGCAACCATGCGGCCACTAACCATGTGGCTACTATTGAATTGGTCGATTTGCTCATTAATGATACGCACTCCATCGGTAAACATCTTCCTCGTTTCTTCACATACAAGGGACTTGTCAACTAATTCCAAAGATGATTGGATAAATTGACTCCGTGTTAAAAGATAAGAATTGTCAGGGCTTATCTGCATACCTTTATCATCAACCACTGTCCCCAATTTTGCAGACTTAGTCCACCTCTTTAAGATGTATTTATTGGGCAATATTTCAGCATCAAATTTCATCAAGTAGGAGATAATGTGAGTACATACGATTCCGACACTTTCAAACTTTTTACAACTACAAGAAACCAAATCCAAGTCCTTGTCGTAAACGATTTCACGGACTTTGCTTGTTGCGAGCTTCTTTCTTTGAATTTGATACACACGGCGATTCTCGGTTTCCCTAACAAACTGCAACTTGTAGTTAAAGCTGTCACACACTTCAGCCTCAAACTTGAAATACATCTCATTAGTGTAAATATCAACCATTTGCTCCAAAAAGTCATGATTTATTCTAAGTTTAGGTTTCTCAAGCAAGTCTTTGTGATCGGCCATCAACTCCTCATGACGTTGGCGCACTAGTCCCCTACCAAACTGTATCATAAAATCCATCAATGAATTATTCTTCGAAACAAATGTCTTGAAGAATGCATGTCCACTTTCTGCTCGTTGGCTACTTGACATGTTTGCTGAGAAAATGTGATTAACATATGCAGGAATCCATCTTGACCGAAGTTCATATTGGTCTTGCAACCACTTGTTTCCTTCTAAACCACTTTTCTTAATTAGACTTTCCCATTGTAAATCAAATTCTTCAGGGGTCTCTGATTTCCAAATGCAAGCCGAGAACTCACTTTTATAAATACTATACTTCACTGCATCAATTTTCTCAGAAAACTTCATTAATATATGCCAACTACAATACCTGTCAAAAGAATTAAATAAAGTGTTAAAAAGAAAGACTATGCATATAAATATTTTTAATAATATACACAAACTATAATACCTGTGAAAAGTATTTGGAAGAACAAGAGGGAATGCCTTAGTCATCGCTGGGTCTTGATCGGTAATAATCATCTTCGGGGCACCACCAGGCATACTTTCCAAAAATTGATTAAATAACCACACAAAATCATCAACGCTCTCATGATTCAAAAATCCACAAGCAAAAACAATTGTTTGACCATGATTGTTAACCCCCATTATTAATGCAAATATAAGGCCATAGCGATTAGTGTTGTAAGTAGTATCAAAGATTACAACATCAATGAAAAATTTGTAAGCCCGCCTTGATCTTGCATCAGACCAAAAACAACGAGTAATCTTTTGTTCCTCATCGGCCTCAATTTGAAAAGTAAATGCGGGATTCTTTCCTTGTTCTAATTTTAAATATTCATAAAACATTTCACCATCATGCCCCTTCAAATCAGCCCGTATATCCCTTTCATGATTATACAAATATCTTTGAGTGCACCCAATATTTTCTATACCTCCTGATTGTACTCCAAGAAAACTGAATTGTTGATGCTGAGGTATATTCACCATAGATAACTTTTTAGTTAGAGACTTTATTGCGGCTGAAACGTTACGATGAGATCTTAAAAGATGAACCTTTGATGGTGTTGATAGTGGGTGACTGTGCTCCTCATTAAAAACAGTAACAATGTATTTTCCGGAGTTTGATTTCAAAACATCAATTTTGGCAGTACAATCCTCAGCTAAGCTTCCTCGACGTCTTTTCTTTCCAACATCCGCAATTTTTAAAGATTTTCCTTGTTTAAAACTAACATACTCCTTCCTTCTTATTTCACAACTTCCCGGCTCTTTCTGAGTAGTCCAAGACCTTACACTAAACCCAACTGCTTTAGCATAAGCATTATAGAATGTCAAAACATCATCTATTGTGTCAAATTCTTGCCCTTTTTTGGCCTCAACTCATCTGAAACTTGAGGAGTATATATCAAATCATCGTCGTCCAAGTTTACTTCATTAGCTTCAGTGCCCAAGTTATCCATTCTGTAATTAACCATGTTAAAAATATATGCAGATTAAGATGTAGCAAGTATTGCATACTAACAGGTTTAATTTTGATGTGGGTGATTAAGACATTAATCTCTCAACTGTAGATCAATAATGAAGAAAAAAATAATCCAAATTGCTTTCAGAACATTTTCATGAATAATTCATTGGTGGATTTTATGTAATAATGTAATTTGACAAGTGGACACTAGCTTTATAGGAAAGCCCTATTTTCTATTATTATAAGTGGTAATTAAACGAGTGTGAAAAATCAAGCATAGGCTTAAGGTGCACCATATTATATAGGACTAGCAAGTTTTTTTTTGTATCTCAACAAATTGAAACTGTACTTCATGATGCTTTGGATCAAGGCCGGTGAGAGACAAAATAACAAATATGTCCAAAAGCTAGGGTTAATTGTGGATAGACCGTCTGTATTATCGCCAAATTGTAATAGAACTCATGTAGTTCTATTGTTGCCGATAGACTCCGGAGTAAATTTTTTGACTCTTTCGTGCTCAGGTGGTTTATTTGTACAAAAACTCTCTTCTCTAAGTATAAAAGAGAACAAATTTGCTCACTGCTAATAATATCAAGAGTCAAACAGCACAGAGATCAAAAGCATCTGTATCAAGAGAACAAATTTTCCAGGATTATAGATTGATTCCTAAAAAAAAGACCAACAGAGCTCTGTACCTTCGACCACGAGCTCGTCCGCGGTGACTTGGAGCCGGAGTTGGGGGAGAGGACACTGAAACACCTGAAATAAAAAAAAAATTAAAAAAAACCCTAATAAAAACCTATAACGAGCTGGGAATGGATGGCCGTGATCCTTACCTGAGTTGGGGGAAGGAGGTGGCTTGATGGAGGAGGAGAAATGGGGATCTCGAGAGAGCGCTCGAGCTCGAAGGAAGATCGGTTTTTGTCGGCGGTGATGCTGCTTTCGTGGTGGGCGGAGTTGGGGAACTTGACGGAGGAGGAGAAATGGGGGAAGTCGGCTGATTCAATTCGCTGGCTGAAGCTGTGATTTTGGGAGAAATGGGGGAATGTTTGTGGAAAAATTTTGCGGTAAAAGAAACGAAGGAAAATTGATCTGTATTCCTTTAATCTCAATTACAATTAGATTT
>NC_033795.1:36866172-36909056 GCF_001876935.1 Asparagus officinalis
TGTGTGTGTGTGTGTGTGTGTGTGTGTGTGTGTATGTGTTGTTTTCATTCTTTTCAGAGACTCGGGATTATGTGGAATTGAGGATTTGTCAAATTTTTAGAGCGGAGCAAGGAATATAGTTTGAGATTGTTATTGTCTTCTAAGTGAAGGTTAAATAAAGTCTTTGATGTTTAATTGATGAATTAAGAGTTTTGTAATAATGAGATTCTTTCCTTTAGGTCGAGTTTTATTTCATGTTGAGGAATAATAATTTTTATCAAGTTAATTGGATTAGTGTTGATTTTTGGAATTATAGAGAATATTTATTGTTGGTTTTAGTTCGGTGAAGAGTTTAATTTGATGGTATTTTAATGAATGTATATTTTAGAGGATTTTTCACAGGTTTAGTCAGGCTCCAATATTCCATTTAGGTTCAGAATTCGGGGTCGTGACAGAATAGTATCAGAGCTTAGGCTATAGGTCCTAGTTGTTTTTGGAGATGGTTAATTAATGAAAGAAATATATATTGGATTTTGATGCATAGAAACGAAAGTTGATATTTTATTTTGAAGTGTGATCGAGGACAATATGAACATTATCAGGTCAAATTTCAGGTATAAGGTTATATAAGCTTAGAGCCATGGATCACATAATTTCTTTAGTTTTATTTTCTTAAAGGTAAAATGTTTAGTCCGGGTAGTTTAAGGCATGTCTAGTGTATGTGTTTTATGGGAATATTATTTGATTACTTATGCTTGTGATGAATATATTATGAATTGATTTAATAATGATTAATACAATGAATATTTTGTACTAAACATATTTGTTTCTGGTAATGTTAGATTGAAATGGCTGGTGGTAAGAGAGGCTCTAGTGTTGCAGTGAGGTGCTCTTCTCCTAGACTTGATGCTAATGCGGGGGTTACGTTACCTTTGAGTATACCCCAATCGAGTAGGCGTCCCCGGACTAGGAATGGTGGAAATGACAGTGCAGGTCGGCAAAACGTCGAGCCCCCTAATATTGCAAATGAGGCTCCTAGTGGGAATGTCAGGGGAAGATCTGGACCCAGAACTCGTGGGGTTATGACTACTCATACTGCTAGGACTACGAGAGGGGAAGGACTCACCAGTTTTATTGAGATGCAGAGTGGATTCATGGAGAGGCAAATGGAGATCCTTGAAAAGCAGTCAAAGGCAAGTGAGAAGTTGAGTGAAGTACTAGATATACAAAAGAAGACTAAACCTATTGGCAGTGATTTTGAAAAGTTTAAGAAGATGTCTCCACCATCTTTTCAGGGAGGTTCTGATCCAACGGTGGCACATGAATGACTGAAGAAAATGGAGAAGTACTTTCGAGCTTTAGGGTGTTTAGAGGAACAAAAAATTATTTATGCTACCTTTATGCTGGAGGGAGATGCAGAGATTTGGTGGGAAACTAAGGAGGCCAGTTTATCACTCGAGGGAGAGGATATTCCTTGGAGAAGATTTGTTGAATTATTCAGGGAGAAATATTTCCCCTTGTATGTCCGATCTCGCAAGAAGATGGAACTTATGGATTTACAGTAGGGTGATATGACAATGGAAGAATATGAAGCTAAGTTTAATAAATTATATCGATAGCACCTGGGCTAGTTGCAGAAGAATTTGATAAGATAGAGATGTTTGAGAATGTGCTGAGGCTAGAAATCCATAAGAAAGTTATAGTAGTTATGTCAAAGACTTTTGAGGAGGCAGTGGAGCGAGCAAAAAGAGCTGAAAAAGCAAGTAAGGGATAAAAGATTGCAGATGAACCAAACAAGAACTGAGACCAGAAGAAGTGGATAAGGGACGAGAGTAATCAGAAAGATAAGTCAGCTTTTAGGCCTTTTAAGAAGCCATCATTTCGGGGGTCAGGAGTTCCAGTACAGAGATCGGGGCAGTTTGTGCAGAGGATAGGTCCTCATATTCAGAGGCATGATAGACAGTGTTATAGATATGGTAATAATCACAAAGGCCATTTTTGTCCTTTATTACAAGGCTGTTATGAGTGTGGCAAGCATGGACATATTGCGAAGGACTATCCAATAAAGAAGGGACCCAAGACCGATGATCATAAAGTAAAGTCTACACTGGGTGATGATGTGATGCAGCATAATTATGTACCAAAATTGCAAGTGTACAATTGATCAAGTTATAGTATAAAAAGTTATCGTTCCCACGAGGAAAGTGATTTTAAGAGATTATTAGACTTGGTTCTTATGTTTTGTGCGTGACAAAAATAGGATTAAAGAATGAGTGTGATTGTGATGAGTGATTGTTGTGAATATATGCAAGAGACAATAAGTTGAATTTTAGAGGAGAGAAGAAAGAATCAAAGAATAAATAAAATCACAAGACAAGAAAGAAGAATGAATAAAATTAAGAAATAAAATCAAGAATGAAAAGAAAATTCAAGAAAGTCAAGATGGAGGATTCAATTAAAGATATGAGAAATCTAGAATTTAATCCACTAGCTAATCTCAATTACAAAATACAAACTATTCTCTTTTTATCATATTTCAACTTTGATTTATTAAGCATAGACTATCAAACAATTTAAGGAAAGTATAACCTATCAAATTATCATCTAAGTTAAAATTACTATTCATGATAGAACAACAATAAGATAGTAATCCTAGAATTCATAAGCATAACCTATCAAACCATTTAAGATAAGTATAGATTATCAAATTCTTCTTCCACTAATTAGTTTTCTAGTTGATTATTCTAAACATGAATATTTTAAGTGAAAGAGAATAATTCATATAATATAAAGGAAATTAGACTAGTTTCATACAATTCTAAGATTCCTACAAGAATTAATTTTACATCTTAAGAAATAAAAGCAAGAAGAAAAATAACTAATTACAAAAAGAAAAAGAAAAAAAATCCAAACTATGAATAAGAAATAAATCTAACTACAAAGAATTAAAATTTAAACTACAAAATAAATTGTAAAAATTAAATGTAAGAAAATAAATCTACTCTACAAATTAAAGTGCAAAAAGAAAAAAGACAAAAAAATAAATCTACACTACAAGCATGAATATAAATCTAACTAATAAGCAATAATAAAGAAATTACTAAAAAGAAATAAAAGAGAAAAATAAAAGAAAAGCAAACCTTCAAACTTTTTTTTCATCTCCATCATCATCATCCAACAAAGAGAAGAAGATTTGAAGTGGAGAATTTTTTTTATTAATTATAACAAAAGTTACAAATTTGGATGACCTTCTCAATTAAGAGTTATCTTCCTCTCCAAATAGAGTTACAAAATTTTTCACACCTCTAACCCCTTACTCTCTACCCCTATTTGTAGTAAATATCAGTGAAGGAGAGCCATTGGATTGAAATCTTATCCAAAAACAATAAATTTTAGCCCTTAATTCGTAACAAACTGTACGTCAGTATCGATACCAGCATCGATAGGGGTATCGATGCCGGCATCGATACCCAGTCCTCTCTTGTTGCTGTCCGAGCTTTTCTCTTATTCTTGGACTTGGGCTCTTGGGCTTTTGGGTTTTGCCATTTTTTCTTCTTTTTAGCTTTGGGCTTTTGGATAATTTGGCAATTGATTTTCCAATGGGCTTCTTTGCTTCATTTCTTCATTTATTCAAGGAGTTTTTGTTAAGAGATGAGAGTTTAAGATTTATTCTTCATTAACCTGTATTTAAAGATAAAAGTAATTATTAGTAGCATATTTATTCATATAAAATAGATAATGAGGGTATAAAATTATAATAAAATGTGATTATCAAATACCCCCATATCTAAACTTTTGCTAGTCCTCTAGCAAAGAAAATAAAAACAAAATCCTAACTCACTTTTGCAGGAATCGCGGTTGTATTTAGCGCATACAACAAGCCTTTAAACCCCTAGGTTACCCTAGTGGACGAGTTGTAGTCTCATGAGGGTTTAGTCAGTAAATAACAGATTTTCCTTGATATATTTAAACATTCTAATTGAAGCTAGTTAATAATCAAGAAAACGTTTTTATATATAACTCCAATGTAAATCCCCTAGAAAATCTTTTTCATTATAGCAATACAAAACCAAGTCAAATCTTAGAAATTTAATTAAAAAGTTTTGAAAAGAACATGCCAACTCTTTGTTTTAAATAACTTTCAAGTCTCTTGATCAAAAATTGTTTTTCAAGACCATATATACAAAACAACAATATATAAAAATAATGGTTAGTGTTATATATATTTTTTTACTCTCTAATTCTTGGTGATTGTTTTTTATTTTAACGGGCTTTCTAAGTGACCATTTAACGAGTTTTGGGCCAATGAATCCCAACCCAATTGGGCTTAGGTCATTAAGTATAGAGATACTTCTTGGGCTTAATTACTCAGTCAACTTAGGTTTTATAAGATAGAATCATCTTGAATTCAAGAGTTTTTTTATGCCCATTTTTCGCACTCTTCTTTATAAGGTTAGTTTTTTTAAATATATATATGTGTGTAAGTATATATAGTCTGAAAAAATGTGTAAATCAAGATATCTTGAAAAAAATGTTTTCAACTCTAAGTTAAGCATGCAAAAATTTCATTATTTTTAATTAAAAGTCTAAGGTAAGACTTAAGTAAAGTATACTAGTTGAAAATTTATTTCTTAAAAATTTTATTTGGAGTTATCATAAAAGGCGAACTTGAGTATATCACTAACTAGGAATTAGAAAATTTAAAATCTATCAATTAGATTAATTATTACTTACCTCTATTAATTTGGCAAGTGATAATATTTTTATAATTTTTTTAAGAAAAATGAAAAATGATAAAAATACAACTAAAATGGTAAAATAAAGAGGAAAATATATACTTCTCACCCCCACACCTAAATTTTGCATTGTCCTCAATGTAAATTCGCTGATGCACAAAGTAAAGCAGATAAGAATTGAAGAACTTATATTTGTTCGGTCGACCTAGAACAATGATGATAATGATCTGCAATTACTGTTAGTATGAAGATGAAGAAATCAAATAAGAGAGAAAAATGTAATTATATTATTATTATTATTATTATTATTATTATTATTATTATTATTATTTTTATAGATAATGAGGTTCATGAAGAACCAACACTTCTTCCTCTCCGAGCGTAAAAAATTCTAAAAATGGTTTTAGACGTTGACCATTTATTTTAAAAAAGTTACCATTTTTAGGATTTTCTATCTCGACAGCCCCATGTGAAAAAACTTGTTTGACAAAAAATGGACCTGTCCATCTTGATCTCAATTTTCCAGGAAAAAGATGTAATTTTGAATTGTACAATAAAACTTTCTGTCCTAGAGAGAAATTTTTTCGTAAAATTGATTTGTCATGAAAAATCTTGGTTTTTTCTTTATAAAAATTTGAATTTATGTATGCATCATTTCGAATTTCTTCTAACTCATTTATTTGGAACAATTTGTTCTTACCTGCTGAGTCTGAGTCAAAATTTAATTGTTTTATTTCCCATATTGCTCGATGCTCCAACTCCACTGGTAGGTGGCAAGCTTTTCCAAACACTAGTCTGTATGGCGACATCCCCAAATTGGGCTTGAAAGCTGTTCTATATGTCCACAGAGCATCACATAATTTTACAGACCAATCTTTTCTGTTATGATTAACTATTTTTTCTAAGATTTGTTTGATCTGCCTGTTTGTGACCTCTACTTGACCACTGGTTTGGGGGTGATAAGGGGTTGATAATTTGTGTGTGATTGAATATTTCCTCATCAAAGTCTTAAAAGAACGGTTACAGAAGTGTGTACCGATATCACTAATGATCACTCGAGGCACTCCAAACCGTGCAAAGACATTCTCCTTCAAAAACTTGACGACAACAACCTTATTTTCATTAGTTTTGTAAGCTACCGCCTCAACCCATTTTAACATGTATTCGACAACTACTAGAATGTAAACATTTCTAAAGGAATTTGGAAATGGTCCCATAAAATTGATACCCCACAGATCAAAAAGTTTAACAGATAAGATGGGTTGTAAGGGCATCATATTTCTTCTAGTGACTTTTCCTAAAAGCTGATAGCGGTTACAGGTTTTACAAAACTCGTATGAATCCTTGAAAAGAGTGGGCCAGTATAGCCCACATTGGAGAATTTTTTTGGCTGTTTTTCTTGGGCCAAAGTGGCCCCCACATGCTTGCTCATAACAAAAGAAAAGAACACTCCTGGTTTCTTCAGTGGGAACACACCTCCTAAAGATCTGATCAGGATAGTATTTGAATAGATATGGATCATCCTAGTAAAAGTATTTTACTTGGGAGAGAAAATGGGATCTATCCTGTTTAGACCAATGAGAAGGGATCTGGTTCATGACTATGTAGTTCACAATGTCAGCGAACCTTGGAACATATTGGATTTCTAGGAGTTGTTCATCTGAAAAATGTTCGTTGATCGGGACGGTTGATGTTGATGCATTCGGGAGTCGAGAGAGGTGATCTGCTACGGGGTTCTCTGTTCCTCTTCTGTCAAGAATTTGAATGTCAAACTCTTAAAATAGGAGAATCCATCTAATGAGCCGTGCTTTAGCATTCTTTTTGGTCAAAAGATACTTTAGTGCAGCATGATCTATGAAAACTTTGGTTAAGGAACCGATGAGATAGGACCTGGATTTTTCTAAGGCAAAGACTACAGCTAAAAACTCTTTTTCTGTGACAGAGTAATTTTGCTGGGCATCATAAGGCAAAGACTACAGCTAAAAACTCTTTTTCTGTGACAGAGTAATTTTGCTGGGCATCATTCAAAGTCCTACTGGCGTAGTAGATCACATGTGGTTTTCCATCAAACTGTTGTCCTAAAACAGCACCAATCACAGAATCAGATGCATCACACATCAGTTCGAAGGGTAAGGTCCAGTCCGATGCATGAATGACAGGAGCTGTGCTCAGCTCCTTTTTCAGATATTTAAAAGCTTTGAGACAGTCGGGAGAGAAGACAAATGATATATCATTGGCTAAGAGATTGGTCAAGGGTTTAGCAATTTTGCTGAAATCCTTGATGAAACGTCAGTAAAAATCAGCATGACCAAGAAACGATTTGACATCTTTGATAGTTTTGGGAGGAGGGAGATTGGAAATGAGATCTACCTTAGCTTTGTCCACTTCGATTCCCCTATTGGAAACTACATGTCCTAAGACTATGCCTTGTTTGACCATGAAATGACATTTCTCCTAATTGAGAGTCAGATTTTTCTCCCTACACCGTTCTAGGACCAGTTTAAGATGATGCAAACATTGGGAAAATATGTCACCAAAATGGAAAAATCATCCATGAAAATTTCAAGGAATCTCTCTACCATGTCAGAAAAAATACTGATCATGCAGCGTTGGAATGTGGCCGGTGCATTACACAGGCCAAAAGGCATACGTTGGTATACGAATGTTCCATACGGGCAAGTGAAGGTGGTTTTCTCCTGATCTTTGGGAGCGATAGGGATTTGATTGTAACCTGAATATCCATCCAGGAAACAATAGAACTCATGTTCTGCTAAACGCTCTAACATTTTGTCAATGAATGGAAGAGGGAAGTGATCTTTCCGAGTGGCTAAGTTGAGTTTTCGGTAGTCAATGCAAACGAAGTGATCTTTCCGAGTGGCTAAGTTGAGTTTTCGGTAGTCAATGCAAACTCGCCTTCCAGTTTGGATTCGAGTGGGAATCAGCTCATTAGCCTCATTTTGGATCACGGTGATCCCAGATTTCTTTGGAACTACTTGGACCGGACTCACCCATGAACTATCAGAAATGGGATAAATGATCCCATGATCGAAACATTTTAGAATATCTTTCCTAACAGCTTCTTTCATCACTGGGTTTAATCTACATTGAGGATCTCTAGTAGGTTTAGCATCATCTATCAAATGGATTCGGTGTTGAATGATGGTTGGACTAATCCCTTTGATATCAGCCATGGTCCATCCAATGACTTCCCTATTCTCTCTTAAAACAATATCAGCCATGGTCCATCCAATGACTTCCCTATTCTCTCTTAAAACATCTAAGAGAGCTTCCTTTTGACTGGTAGTTAAGTCAGAAGAAATAATGACTGGTAAAGACTCGTTCTCCCCTAAGTAGGCATACTCTAGATTTTTAGGTAGAGGTTTGAGCTCTAGGGGGGTTCCTCCACAGATGGGTGAAGCTGGACTCGGGGTTCTATCTCCAAAGGTTCTCGTTGCCAGCCAACAACAGAAACATGATTGACCAGTAGATCTAACTCTAGTTCATCATCAGAAACTCCTCAATAATTAAGTCAGATGCACTTGAATCTGACTCACACTCTCCCTCTTGTTGCTCACTTGATATTCCCTGAATGAAATTCACTTCCATTGGTTGATCAGATAGATCACTAGGTTGCCTTCCTAAGTTGAAAATATTAAGGTTAACAGTCATGTTCCCAAAAGATAGTTTCATTTGACCGGTTCTATAATTGATCAAAGCATTTGAGGTGGCTAAGAACGGTCTTCCTAGAATGATGGGGATTTAACTTTTGAGATGGGAAACGGGCTGTGTTTCCAAGACAATAAAATCAGCAGGGAAAATAAACTCTCCAACCTTGATTAGAACATCCTCTGCCTCTCCTTTAGGATTTTTTATAGATCTATCAGCTAACTATAGAGTGCATCTTGTCGGTTTAAGTTCTCCTACACCTAGTTGTTGATAGACTGAATAAGGAAGGAGGTTGACGCTGGCTCCCAAGTCTAGAAGTGTCTTATCAATGTGAGTATTACCTATGACGCATGGAATTGTGGGACAACCAGGGTCCTTGTATTTTAACGGCATGGATTTTAAAAAAATTTCACTGAGGTTGGCAGCTAAGAAGACTTTCTTGGGGACAATGGTGGTTCTTTTCTTAGTGCATAAGTCCTTCAAGAACTTTGCATAAGAGGGGATTTGTTCGATTGCATCTAGGAGAGGGATGTTGATCTTGACCTGTTTAAATGTTTCTAGGATTTTCTCAACCTGCGGGGAGTTTTTCCTAGGTTTGAGTCTATCTAGAAAGGGGGCAACGAGCCTATACCTATCTAGATCAGGCTCAATCTCATGTTTAGCGTTTTGGTCATCGGAAGGAATTGCTTCATCGAAAAGAGTGTGTTGGATGGGAGAAGGGGTTTGATCAGGTGGTGTTCTAACCTGATTATCTATTTGTTTTCCTGATCTTAGTGTGTGAACTGCATTCACATGAGCTGGATGAGTTGAACTGGATCCATTGTCTTTAGGGTTTGCAACAGGTTGACTTGGGAATTTTCTTTTCTCTCTCTCTCTCTCTCTCTCTCTCTCTCACGGCAGTGGCTAGTTTCCCAAGTTGGGTTTCTAACCGGGCTATGGCTTGAGTGTTCGAGTAGAGCACTTGGCCGGTGGTTTGTATGAAGGAATTTAGAGTGGTGGATGACTGGGTCAACATGTTGGTAGTTTGTGTAGAAACTTTGATCATAGCTTCTAAACCCTTTTCTAAGATACTCAAACGTTTGTCATTATCAGAATTTAAAAGATTTGTAGGCTAGTGAGGATGAGGATGTTGGGTTGGAAAAACTGGGTTAGCTTGTTGAAAATTGTTTGGTGCTGGAAGTGTATTTCCCCTAGGGAATTGTGGGTTCGACGCGGGAATGAAGTTTTGATTTCCGGAAGAACTTCCTTGGTTCCAAACAAAATTGGGATGATTTCTCCAACCTGGATTATAGGTTGGAGAAAATGGATCATTTATAGGACGCTAGAATGCAGCGTTCATCTGTTCTAATGCATGGTTGTTTCCTAGGAGAGGGCATTCCTCTGAAACGTGGGTAGAAGACTGACAGTTATGACATCCCGGGACAGAAACATGATTGATTTGAGCCGGAGCTCGTTCTTTAACTTCTAAGGCTTCTAATCTCCGCAGAATTGTTGTCATCTTTGCTTCAGAAACAATGTTTGACTCCAGGGAAAGACCACTAGACTTAGATTGAGGAACTGATGAAACCCTGTCATCACAGTGTTCCCACTGCATTGTTTTCTCGGATAGATTTTCTAGGAATTCTCAAGCTTCATCTGCGTTTTTCCTCATAAAATCTCCTTAACACATTGATTCTAAAGATGTTTTTGAAGAATAGTTCAATCCTTCATATATGACTTGGCACAATTGCTATTTCTCTAGACCATGATGAGGACATTGGATTAGAAGATCTTTGAATCGGTCAAAATATTTCCAGAATGGCTCTAGACCATGATGAGGACATTGGATTAGAAGATCTTTGAATCGGTCAAAATATTTCCAGAATGGCTCCCCTGGGACAATTTTAAAGTTTTGAATATTCCTGGGACAATTTTAAAGTTTTGAATATTGTTCCTAAGCTTTACCGTTTTATGAATAGGGAATTTTTTTTGAGAAAAACGAAGACAAATTCCTCCCAAGTTGAGATGGAATTTATCGGTAAGCTGTACAACCATTTTTCAGCTTTATCCTTCCATTTTTTAGCTTTGTCCATAAGAGCAAATGGAATAAATCTGAGCTTAATCGCATCTTCAGTTAATTCTCTCATTTTAATCATAATACACACTTCCTCAAATTTCGAGATAAAAATATATGCATCTTCTGTTTTATTTCCTAGGAATTTGGGAAGCATGTTTATGTAATGCGGTGCATCTTCTGTTTTATTTCCTAGGAATTTGGGAAGCATGTTTATGTAATGCGGTCTAAGCTTAAAATTTGCTCCATTTGCTTTGGGAAGCCTTATGCAAGATAGAATTGTATTTCTGGTAGGGTAACACATATCCTAGAGAACGGGTTGATTTTCCATTTCTTGGATTGGTTCAACACGGATTAAACGATGAGAATTATCCCTAACCCAAGTTTGCATACACCAAAACAACTTTCTTTTAAGGAAAGAAAGAAAATTAGTTTTTTTTAGAAGAAAAAGATAGAGAAAACCTAACTAAAACAAATCAAAGCAATCACTTTTCAATCATTCTAATTCTAGGGTTTAGCCTAACTCAACTAGACCAGCTCCTAACCAAAAACTCCTACAGTGAAAAGATTAAAGTTTTATCCAGGTAGTTAGCTAGACAAGGATAGTACTAGAGGGTGATCAGAGATCAATTAAGTAACCCGTTCCTTGCGGAGCGCTTTACGCAACCCCCTAAACCTTGCCTTAGACACCAACTAATCTGAGAAAATATAAACCAGTTCACTTAAGGATTTCTTGTTCCTTATTGAGCTCGAGTCCTTAGGGGCTAACGTCTAATGAGTTTTAGAAGGCTTGGATTTGTGAAGTGAGGAATTAGTGATTTGTGGGCTAAGGAAAGGGTGATGAAATCTTGATTATGTGGTTTTGCCCTTAAGAATGTTTTAAGTATGTGCCAAATCAAGTGCTACAACCACTTTGGTGAATTCCTACTAACTATATGAAATGCAACCCTAGAAATTAAAAGCGACTCAAAAGGATGAGAAAAAAAATCTTTTTTTAATTATGGTCAACAATAATCAAATGTGAGAAGAGAGATCTTGTTTGAATTTATTATCTTGTTAGTTAATGTCCAAGTAAAAGGTGAATTTTATTATGGTCAACAAAAATAAAATATTTTTTTAAAATCCAAATTGTCTCTAATTGTGAAGCTAACTAAAAAGGGTGAAATTAAAAACGCTAGAAAGAAGACTTACCTGAAAGCAATTATCCAAGTTCTTGATCTTCAATCCAAGATTTTCAAGCTCCAAGCGGTTCCTTCACAAGAAAAACACACAAGTTAAAGAACCAAAATAATAAAATCTATTTTAGCACCCTCCCCGGTAACGGCACTAAAAACTTGATGCAGCATAATTATGTACAAAAATTACAAGTGCATAATTGATCAAGTTATAGTATAAAAAGTTATCGATCCCACGAGGAAGGTGATTTTAAGAGATTATTAGACTTGGTTCTTATGTTTTATGCGTGACAAAAATAGGATTAAAGAATAAGTGTGATTGTGATGAGTGATTATTGTGAATATATGCAAGAGACAATAAGTTGAATTTTAGAGGAGAGAAGAAAGAATCAAAGAATAAATAAAATCACAAGGCAAGAAAGAAGAATGAATGAAATCAAGAAATAAAATCAAGAATGAAAAGAAAATTTAAGAAAGTAAAGATGGAGGATTCAATTAAAGATATGAGAAATCTAGAATTTAATCAACTAGCTAATCTCAATTACAAAATACAAACTATTATCTTTTTATCATATTTCAACTTAGATTTATTAATCATAGACTATCAAACCATTTAAGGAAAGTATAACCTATCAAATTATCATCTAAGTCAAAATTACTATTCATGATAAGAACAACAATAAGATAGTAATCCTAGAATTCACAAGTATAACCTATCTAACCACTCAAGTCTACCAATTAGTTTTCTGGTTGATTATCCTAAACATGAATATTTTAAGTGAAAGAGAATAATTCATACAATATAAAGGAAATTAGACTAGTTTCATACAATTCTAAGATTCCTACAAGAATTAATTTCACATCTTAAGAAATAAAAGCAAGAAGAAAAATAACTAATTACAAAAAGAAAAAGAAAAAAAATCTAAACTATGAACAAGAAATAAATCTAACTACAAAGAATTGAAATTTAAACTACAAAATAAATTATAAAAATTAAATGCAAAAAAATAAATCTACTCTACAAATTAAAGTGCAAAAAGAAAAAAAAAATAAGAAAATAAATCTACACTACAAGCATGAATGTAAATCTAACTAATAAGCAATAATAAAGAAATTACTAAAAAAATAAAAATAAAATAAAAAAAAAGCAAAGCTTCAAACTTTTCTTCATCTCCATCATCATCATCCAACAAAGAGAAGAAGATTTGAAGTGGAGAATTTTTTTTTATTAATTGTAACAAAAGTTACAAATTTGGATGGCCTTCTCAATTAAGAGTTACATTCCTCTCCAAATAGAGTTATAAAATTTTTCACACCTCTAACCCCTCACTCTCTACCCCTATTTATAGTAAACATTAGTGAGTGAGAGCCATTGGATTAAAATCTTATCCAAAAATAATAAATTTTAGCCCTTAATTCGTAACAAAATGTACGTTAGTATCAATACCAGCATTGATAGGGGTATCGATGCCGGCATCGATACGGGTATCGATGCTGGCATCGATACGGGTATCGATGCTGGCATCGATACCCAGTCCTCTCCTGTTGTTGTCCGAACTTTTCTCTTGTTCTTGGACTTAGGCTCTCGGGCTTTTGGGCTTTGCCATTTCTTCTTCTTTTTAGCTTTGGGCTTTTGGATAATTTGGCAATTGATTTTCCAATGGGCTTCTTTGCTTCATTTCTTCATTTATTCAAGGGGTTTTTGTTGAGAGATGAGAGTTTGAGATTTATTCTTTATTAACCTGTATTTAAAGATAAAAGAAATTATTAGTGGCATATTTATTCATATAAAATAGATAATGAGGGTATAAAATTGTAATAAAATGTGATTATCATGATGGTCAGAAATCTAAGGCACAAGGGAGAGTATTCGCCTTGACAAAGCAAAATGCTCTCGCATCTAACTCCATAGTTACAGGTGCACTCATTATTTCCTCTCAGCTTGCACAACGCCTAAAAATGCACCGAAGATAGTTAAGGCGCCTCTACCAGATAAGAGACACTAGTCGTGTCTCTCAATCAGTTCTAGCTCCAAGGCTGTTCCCCAGCCTTTATCAATTTCAGATCCTGTTCCTTTTGCTCCCGCACCTCCGGTGAAGCCCTACAGTAGTGTGGATCTCTCCAAGTTTAGAATTTTGCTGAAGGATCGCCTTGGTCCTCTACCTAAAGATCAGTGCAAAGCTCCTGTTAAGGAACGCTTGGGTCCGTTGAATGATTCCCGAGCAACCATCCAGCAACCTCCCAACAAGTTGATTCCCGTAACTACCCACTTGAGGGTACGTGTGAAAAACCAGCGTAAGCAACCTCCCAACAAGTTGATTCCCGTAACTACCCACTTGAGGGTACGTGTGAAAAACCAGGAGCCCGTTAGGGTTTCATCCTCACGAAGGTGTGATTCCGAACGAGTGACTCCTGTGAACGCCAACAAGGCATCACCTAATCAAAAGAAGACGCATCCAACAGACGACATCATTATACCTAAAAGAACAAATGAACAACCGATAGGTTGCTCTGGCCACAACGCTGACGAGTTATACTATCGGGCTTGGGGTAAGTCTCGAAAGAGAAATACCCCAGAAATGGACTCTCACTGTCCTTATGAGAGGTTAATTAGGATAGTACTATCAGAATGTAACTGCCCCAAGACCACTCCACGGAGGGTCTCTGTATTCGAAAGGATCTCCACAGAAGCGTCCAAACTCAAATCAAGGCGCTTCCGCAAAATAGGATCAACCGGTCAAGCTGACAGATTCTCGAAGGTCACTATCAACATGACCGATAAGGGGAAGGTAACTCGGCGTTCCAGTCCCGATCCTTTCCCCGGAGTATCTTAGCATCTCACTTGGCTACGGTCTGAGACTATCAGACCTAGACCGAGTAGAGGATAATCTTCAGATGATGAGACAACAGATACATACTCCGTAATTGGCTCTGATAACATCGTGTCTAGTACAGGGCGATCTCGAGAAGCATTCATGATCACTACTGAGCAGATGGCTCACCTCCTTCAAGAAGCCTTGGCTAAACACAAGGAGGATTTTAAAATCAAGATGGAGATGACCGTACAACGGGTCAAGGATTTACATACCCAGCAGCTCCAAGAGTTGTTAAATTAGTACGGTGAATCTAGTCGTCACCACACTACCAATCAGGTAGATAGCGACTCAGAAGTGGAGGGGAATATCAATGCCGATACCCCTCTCGATGATAAAAATACTAGGGATGGATCCAACGCTAGGGGTGTCCCCATCAATAATACCAACACTGGGGGTGGCCCCATCATTCCTCCTCAAAGTCGCTTAAAGAAAGATGTAGGCGAAGATCTAAAAATGAAAGACCTTGAGTGTAAGATCAATTCTTTGGTGTCTGCTCAAGAGGTAAAGAAGACCGACAATCCGTGTCCTTATCCAAAGGAGTGGGAATCGATTCCATATCCGGTAAATTTCAACCTGATTAACTTCACATTATTTGACGAAAGGGGTTCACCCACTCAACACTTGATTTACTTCAAGTACCACCTAGGTGTCATTTCAGGCAATGAACCTCTGATGGTACGATCATTCCTTAGGACCCTCTGCGCGGCCACCTTCGATTGGTATCGCTGTCTTAAGCCAGGAAATATCAATAGCTGGGATAACATGGAGAGCATGTTTCTCACTAAATTCTTTGATGATAATATTAAGGTGTCAATCAGAACGCTATTTGATGAGAAGCAAAAGGACGGAGAATCGGTCGAGAACTTCGTTAAGCGTTTCCAGAATAAAACAATGAACTACTGAGATCCGGTCATGGAGGAATTCATTCTCCAAACGTGTCACAAAAATCTTTCCTTAGACGTGTTGAAAGCTCTGGGCGTAGTACCATCCAAGACTTGGAAAGAGTTAAAGGTGCGCGGGGAGCAAGCCGAACGATTCCTTAAAAGGAAGAAGGAATAAAGAGGTCAACCAATGACTAATGCCCCAAAGCAAAACTTCGTCCCTCATGGTAAAGGGAAGGCGCAAGCAAATACAGTGGATGCCAACCAGACCTTCCAGCTGTAATTGCAACAGCAACAACAACCATAACAACAAATGCCAAAGAAACAATTACCTCAGTGGCAGCAATGACCTCAAAGGCAACATAAGGCTTCTGAGCCAAAATTCCCGAAGGAATACTCCTTCAAGGAAGATGAGGTCCCCTGTATCTTCAAGTACTTGTTGGATAACAACAAAATCAAGCTACCCCCAATCATCAATCACGAAGGTGCCAAGATGTGACGCCCCTGGGTTCACACAAGGCTGCAGTCCGAGGTGAAACTAAAAATGTCAAACCTACCATGCACCACACCGTACAATAACATGTTTCACCATCACAATTTCTATCTCTCTAGTGGAATCAACAACAGGTGTAATACAAAGCAAGTAAAAGGTTATACGAGAATCAACTGATGAAATAATAGAGATCAAATTGATATTTCACCATCTAATATGTTGGAATACAAATAAATGTCTGAAATAAATAAACTGGAGTTCTCATCAAGTCTCAAGTACAAAATGTCTGACAAGAGAAAATAAGGCACACAGCCTTTACAACTTCTAGAATAAAACTCTCAAATGTCTAAACAGAAGTCTACAGTGGAGCTCAAAGAAAATATAACTAAGTCAACCTGCGACTCTCCGGGCTCTTGGCTCGTTACCTGAAAGGGAGAGGGACAACGAGCGTCAAAGCGCTAGCGAGCAACATCACAACCAACCCCAAGGGATAGGGCTCGTTGTACATGAAAATACAGTTAATACATAATAATAAAAAATCATTTACACAATCATTTATGGGTTTTAGTACTTAGGGAAACACAACACGAGCATAGGTACGTCGAGCGAAATAATCCAAACAAGGAAACCCTCATGTATATACCTTGTATCTCAAATTGTAGATCCCTAAATATTAAACCCGAGGTTGGTCATAAGAAATAAATAAAGAAAAGAATACATACTCATCTCTACCAATAAAGTGTAAACATGACAAAGCTACAATAGGTTTCATGCACAACCTAGGTAACTATCATGTCCCATCCTAATACAACATATCATTTACCCAACTTGATTACGTAACATGCTCAAGGTTTAGCAAAAGTCTAAAACATGATTAAAAAATGAATTATAGTCCAACACGAGGACTTTACTGGATTATAGTCCAACACGAGGACTTTAATGGATTATAGTCCAGCACGAGGACTGCGTATAAGAAAGTATGCATGTCTTGTACCCGCACATACCCTATTGTACTGACTTAAACTTGTGTCCGAAAGGTCATCTCACATATATAGGTGAAGTCATATTCACTGCAAATAAATACTCAATAAACAAGGCACTCCTCAAGTCCAAACGTGGTAGATAGTACCCTTGAAATATGTAAACGCTGTATACATACATATATATATATATACAGCAGATGATTTAAACAGAAGCACGAACGAAACAGAAAGAAAATACTGCGATGAGTTGACATGTGCTCAATATGAGTCGACTCAACAGAACACAAATAATAGCAGGAAAGGACTTCATGAGTCGACTCATGACAGTCATGGGCCGACTCATGACTTATGGGTCGACTCGTATACTGACGAGTCGACTCAGCAGAAACAAAAAGACAACACAACCAGACTTCGTGAGTCGACTCATGACAGTCATGGGTCGACTCAACCTGTTGAGTCGACTCATGATGAGCCGTAGGTCGACTCACGGGCTGAACAAAGCATTTCTCTCAACTGTAACTTGTTCAACACGATCCACACTTCCATTTTTCTGATCTACACTTCTATAGCCATCGATTCTCGACTATAATACAGTGAGAAAAACATATTTATTATGAGAAACGATTTTCTTGTAGGTTAAATCTAACATTTAACTCCTATACATGAAAGAAAGCATTTAATCAAAATAAAACTCACATTTTTATTCTTTAAATAAAATTCCAGATCTGGGTTTTCATGAAAAACTTGTTAGTGGGGATTTAAAATCCGAAATACATGATCTCTAGCATTAACCCTAACAAAGATGTTGATTTATACTTGAAAATAAGTCTTAGGCTCAATAAAACTTATGGAAAACAGTTGTAAACAATTAGAAACATGGGAGAAGGGTTGGGCGAGATGTTACTCGCCTCAAAAGTGATGATGAACAATCCCCTTCGCTGCAATCCACGAAAAGCCGCTGAAAATCCCTAAAAATCGTCCAAGAAATCCCAAAAACGAGTTAGGGTTTTGAGGGGGAGAAGAGGCTAGGGTTTCTCTAGGGTTTTCTGATGAACAAGAGTGTTTTCGGGTGGGGAGAAACATATATGAGTGGATAAAACCCGACCCGAAACCCAAACAAACCCAACTCAGAAAACCAGAAAAATCCTGATGAGTCGACTCATGGCAGTCGTGGGTCGACTCATGACTCATGGGTCGACTCATGATATAATGAGTCGACTCAGCAGAGACTAAATAACAACAGGATTCGATTTCCTGAGTCGACTCATGACAGTCATGGGTCGACTCATGGACTAGAAACTGCATACTCTGACTCTGCTGTATATGATTGAAATCTAGTACACTCAACCTCATAACTGATGTACATATACATACTCAAAAAAAAATCTACGGGGTCTTACAAAAGAAGACTACCGATCCATGATACTGCGCATTCCACAAGGTAGTTCATCATCCCACTAAAACATGTTATGCCCTTAAAGACAAGATTCAAGCCTTGATTGATGTTGGGATTATTACCACAAAGCAACCCAAGGAGAAGAAAGTGGGTGCAAACACATTAAGCATTAGTTTTGGCTCTGTTCCCCTTACGTGGTTTCAACTAGAACCTGTGACAAAGGTAGGGATGAGGATGGTTAATGAATATCCTCACGGACAATGCTAGAAAGGACTAGTACCACACACGGCTCCCAATGACAAAATTATTTAGGTTCATCCTGATCTACTTCAAGATGAGCAATGGACGTGATCCTCCTCCAAGAAGAAATCCAAGTCTAAAGGCAAGGGGAAATCTTGTCGTGCCACTACAGCTATTCCGGAGGAAAATGATGAAGGAATCCCTACCTTCCCACCTTCCGATGATGAGCATGAAACTCTTGCTACCAACAAAGAACCGGCCTTTGCCACTAGAAGTAAAAACGAATATCGGTTCGACTATTCCAAGATGGCCGATCAGCCAGCTAAACAGGGGGTGGTTATGATCACTCCCAATCTTTCTAAAGGAACTTCTCGGTAGCAGTCAACCTCTAAATAAAGGAGACTGCAGCCAAGTAGAAAGATAAAGAGCCCCAGCATCCAGAGGTTCAGAACCCGAAGCAGTCTTGATTCAATCGTCTGATTGGAGGAGATAAACCGGGGAATTCGAACACTCCATACTACTTCAATGTTATTGCCTAACTGGCTAACATCCCAGTGAGGATAACTCTATATGAGTTATTGCGTCTGTCCAAAGACACCAGAGAGGCTCTGCAAGAAGCCCTAGCCGATTCCGATGTATTTCTCACCCTGATCAAGCCGATCCCCGAAGAACCAGAGTCTTTAGCACAACACTGCAACCTTACAGCCAAACAATTCCCTTGCATCACCTTCACCAAGGAAGATATACAAGTAAGAAATTCAAAGCATGATAGGCCTTTATACTTCACTGGATACATTGGCTCCAACGTTGTTAATCGGATCCAAATCAATCCGGGTTCCGCTATTAGCATCATGCCACTCCGACTGATGTATAGCCTTGGGATTTCAGCCAACAGGTTGGCCTCCACAGATATCATCATCTACGAGTTCAACACCAATGGGACTAGGCCATTGGGTAAAATTCGAGTAAAGTGCTAGCTTGGAGATCTAAAATCTGAAGTCACATGTTATGTGATAGACGCAGAAACCTCCTACAACTTACTATTAGGTCGACCCTAGATCCATGATAACGTTATAGTTTCTTCTACCCTCCACTAGTGTCTCAAGTATGTAGATGCTAATAATGAGGTCAAGACGGTGGTCGCGGATAAGCAATCGTTTAAAGGATTGGAAAACTATTTTACTAATTCCTTTCTTTACGGAGTTGAGTCCAACACTGAACCATTGGCCTAAGGCATGGATAGCGGAGAAGAAGCTGACACCGAGGCTAGGCTTGAATCTTGATTATAATGGAGGTATTGTATTGAATGAAATTGTACCATTTGTAATCAATATTGACGGTGAAGAATCGTCAGATGGTAGCTGTAATTGACAACTTTCCAAAAAAGCAATAAATAACAATTTAGAGTACTCATATTCTCTTGATGAGATAATGAAGGGATTATACGATGATTCTGATTTACATATGTCGCTCCTATCATCATGTGTGACAAACAAGTGTATTCAAGACTCCTTTGGGACGACCCTTGTCATTCCTGCTGCTAAGAAAAAGGGTCAAAATGAGATAATTTATGGGAAATACGAGATGTCTCCAATGCCAAACCATTTTACGAGAGATGATATTGACGATGAGAAGCCTTCTCCTCACTTATCTAAGTATAGTTCAAAAGCGCGTAACCTCATGGAAAAGTGGGGATACAATCTAACACTTGGAGAAGGACTTTGCTTTGGTCGAGGTCCTCGAGTTCTGATTAAGGCTGCGTATGTCCCAAAAGGGAAACCTGATAAAAACTACATGTTTAGAAGAGGTCTGGGCTATGTCTCTTCATCAGAGGATGAATGCTATTGGTAGATTGGAGATTAATTGGCCAAAGACGGAAATTCATGCGATTCTTCGGGTTGGGACTCCGATGCCAGCCTTGGAGAGATGCTCAAAGAGCTGATGTCGAATATGACCACAGTCGATCCCGTCACAATCGAGGAAGATGACTAACTACCAACTTGGGAAGATTTTAGATCCATCACCTAAATATCTAATATAGCGACCGGTATGAGCAAAGAGAACCTCCCACTGAGAATAAAGTAGTCCAAGTAAACATGGGTGACGAAGCCAATCCGAAACCTATATTCCTCAGTGATAGCCTTCCACCAGATGAGAAAGAAGAATTGATTGCTCTCATCAGAGAATATATCGATGTTTTTGTCTGGAACTATGAAGACATGTCAGGACTTGATCCGAACGTGGCGATGCATCTCCTCAACATCAACTCGGATGACAAACCTATCAAGCAACAGCAAAGACAGTTTCGCCCACAAATTATAGAAACGGTTGAGGTTGAAGTTAAAAGGCTAATCAATTTAGGCTTCATCCGGGAAGAGCAACATCCGATTAGCTCGCAAACATCATTCCGGTTCTGAAGAAGAATGGAAAAATTAGGATCTACATCAATTTTAGAGACCTGAACACCGCCTGCTTGAAGGATAACTTTCCTCTCCCTATCACAGATATCATCATCGACAACACATGTGGGTTCGAAAGAATATCATTTATGGATGGATTCTCAGGATACAATCAAATCAAGATGTATCCGAATGATGAGAAACATACTGCCTTCAAGATACCTCTCGGTGTCTTCTGTTATATAGTCATACCCTTCTTCTTGAAGAACGCAGATGCTACATACCAACAAGCAATGACGAAGATTTTCCAGGAACACCTCTGAAAAATCGTCGAGTGCTACGTTGATGATTTGGTCATTAAAAGCTGCAACAAAGATGATCACATTAAAGACTTGAGGATAATGTTCGATCTCATGAGAAGGCATCAATTGAAGATGAACCCTACTAAGTCTTTCCTCGGAATGTCCAGTGGCAAATTTCTCGGATTCATCGTTACCACAAAGGGTATCCATATTGACCCCGACAAATTGAAGGCGATAAATGAATTGTAGCCCCCCGAGAAACCTCAAGGAACTCAAGGGACTATAAGGAAGACTAGCTTACATCCAGAGATTCATTTCGAACTTGTCCGAAAAATGTTAACCATTCTCGAAGCTCACAAAGAAGGGTGTATCTTTTATTTGGGACGATGTCTATCAGAAGGTATTTGAAGATATCAAGGCATATCTCTCAAATCCTCTTGTTCTCATAGTACCGAAGTCGAGTAAACCGTTCTTGATTTACATCAAGACGATGAACCACTTGTTAAGTGCTTTACTTGTACAAGACGATGACAACGGTCACGAGCAGGCAATATATTACGTAAGTAGAACTTTGGTAGGTGCCAAATCTCGGTATCCAATGATCGAAAATGAATGTCTCGCGTTGGTGTTCGCCACCCAGAAGATGCGACAGTACCTCGTTGTGCAGATAATTTACGTCATCTCAAACGTTAATCCAGTCTAGGTTTTCATGACGCAACCAGCTTCCATGATTTGGCGATTAGCAAAATGGGCTCTTCTACTATCCTAATACGACTTGCATTTTAAGCAATAGAAGTTGGTTAAAAGACAAACAATTTGTGATCTTCTGGTGGCTAACCCTATAACGGATACAACCAAATTATATGAAGATTTACCCGATGAAACCCATGAAGTCACCACTACCTTACATCAACAGGTGTGGTACTTGTACTTTGACGGGGCTTCCAGAGTGACTAATACGATAAGCACTCCTGGTAAGTCTAGAATTTTTGCGGGAGTCAGAGTTGTCCTAGTTTCCCTGGAGAAGCATGTGATACCCCGAGCCTACTCATTGATAGGGAAATGTTCCAACAACGTAGCCGAATACAACGCGCTACCCATGAGACTCAGTTTCGCCAAAGAGCTAGGGGTCGAATATCTCGAAGCTTTTGGTGATTCCTAACTAATAGTCAACCAAATACGTGGAGAGTACGAAGTCAGAAACAAGAGCTTGATTCTGTACCACAAGGCGACCGTCGAGATGACAGACTCTTTTGAAGGATTTTTCATTGAGTACATCCTACGTCTCCAAAATGCATATGTAGATGCACTAGCAATATTAACAATATCTCTGGCACAACCTCCCGAAACATAATAATTGGTCACCGTGAGAACTCACTAGCTCTTCATACCAGAGTGCGCCTTGGATGCCAAAGAAGCACACGTGACCAGAATTGAACTCAAACCCCGAGACTGGCATTTTCCTATCATCGATTATGTCTTGCATGATATTTTACCAGAAGACATAAAAGAAAGAGACTCAGTCTAGCGAAGAGCATCGAGATTCTATTATAATATGGCGACCTAGATGCTATACCGTCGCGCATACGACGGTTTGCTACTTTGATGTCTTTCAACCAAAGAGGCAGAGGAGGCTCTTAAGGAAGCACATGACAGAATCTGCGGTGCACATCAGCCCGGTCCCGAGCTTTGTGATTGTCTCAAGAGAATGAGATATTATTAGCTAACCATGGTCAACGACGCAGTTGACTACGCTCGGCGGTGTCATACATGCCAAGTGCATGCAAATTCCACGCACCACCCCCCCCAGGCACTTGCACCCATCGTTCACTTCATAACCATTTAAGACAAGGAGAATGGACATTGTTGGTCCTATCTTCCCACCTGTAGAGTCAAAAATTTAACTGAGATTGATTATCTTGTTTTAAGAAAACTGGGTTCGATCACTTAGTATGAAACCCTTACAATCACTCACACACTCTCTCGATTACAAATGAAGAGAAGATTAATTCAGCTCCTCCTTATTTAACTTGGGTTCTTGGTAGCGAAAGGATGCTTCCCCTGATGCTTGAGTCGAGATTGCCTCCCGTTGACGATCAGAACAAGATCGCTGAAGCTTCTAAGCTTTGTTAGAATGCTAGAATTAAGGTTTGAATTCTAGATCTATATGCAGGAACTTTGATCTCTGATGATTCTTGAGGTTTAAATTACCAAGAGTTTAAAAGTCCCAACCCCTTCCTATGTAACCATCCATGGCTATTTTTATAGGGTTTAAGTACGTAACAGACGTACTATAATCACGGGTAGAGGAACGTAACTACCTCCTCCAAATCAGCGCGCGTCGTAACGTGCTCCTGAAGACTAGCCCACATGGCAGACTAAGTCTTCGGAGCCGTTACAGCTAAATCTCATGTGGATGACGAGCCTTGTCTTTGATTGACACAAAGTTCGTCAAATTGGACGAGCCTTGATACACAACGAGGTTCATCTTACAAGGTAAACTTTGTAGTAAGCAAGCTTCTTCTGATAAATTTTGTCTTCACTGACTTCGTGTGACGAACTTCGTCTTTACCAACGAACTTCGCTTGATGAACTATGTCTTCATTAACGAACTTCGTATTTGATAGCTGGGTCCAACTACGTAGTAAATCTTATGAATTTCCTTTTGATGAACCTCGTCTTCACTGACGAGCTTGAGTCTGACGATGAGCTTTGTCTTCACTGACAAGTCTCATTCTTCAAACTATGAACTACAAATCCCATTTCTACTGACAAGTTTCACTTTTGTTGTTAACGACAAACTTTACATCTTGTTTCCAATAACAAACTTTGTTGTTTGAGATGAGGTTCGCATTGTAATGACCTTCGTCATGCTTGTTATAAGCTTCAACCCTCCAAGGCTAAATGATTAGCCAATGATCTATGAAGATCCATAAGAGTGGAGAAGAGACAGGCTCTTTGACTAGCCTCTCAATCTCCCCCCCTTTTTCATGTTGATCATGCCTATTTATAGGTTTTGGACCATTATGAAGTGAGTTAATGGGCTTTAACTCCCTTTATAATGAGGGAGTTAGTGATCATTAACTCCCATTTAAATAAGGTCATTAACTATCCTTAAATGGGTGAGTTAATGATCATTAACTCTCCTTGAATAAGTGAGTTATTGGTTATTAACGCTCCTTAAATATAGCCTCTGAAAATTATGACAGACGAGGTTCGGCTATGTACGAGGTTCATCAATAATGACAATAGCGAACTTCATCTTCAATGGCGAACTTCGTCTTCAATGACGAACTTCATTTCTGGACTAACTTCGTTTCTGGACGAACTTCGTCTTCAATGACGAACTTCGTTTCTGGGTGAACTTCGTCTTCAATGACGAAGTTCGTCTTTTGAGGGGTGAAGTGCCATTTAATGAGGTTCATCTATAGGTGGACTTCGTCTTCAATGATGTTCATCATCATGATGGGCTTCGTTGGCTGAGATGAGGTTCATTTTGATGACGAGCCTCTCCATGCTTGTAGCGAGGTTCAACCTTGCTGTATTCCTTGGCATTTTTTAGTGTCTACAAGACCCCCTTCAAAGTTTTTAGACCCAAATTGGGTTGTATGGGGTCTGAAATACTTTGAACCTTCTCGACTATGACGAGCTTGGTTTGCACGATGCGCTTGGTCTCTTAGCGAGCTTCGATGCTTCAGGGTGAATCTCGCAGGCAAAGTTTTCATGACAAACTTTGCTTGCATGACGAGCTTAGCTTGCATGACTAGCTTGGCCTCTTGGCAAGCTTTGATGCTCTAGGGTGCACTTCGTGATTGCAGGTAAAGTTTATCATTTTTGGACGAACCTTAATACTTCAAGATGAAGTCTGACGATTCGTTGAGTCTCGTCATTTGGTGTGGGCTTCGTCAGACCCATGTGGGATTGACAATCAGGACTTAGAATTTTTAGCAAACCTTAAGCTATTAACGGACTTGATGTGTCTTTACCAACTCCCGTTTGAGTTAGACTAGCCATGCTTTTACCCTTAGCATGATAAGTTGGCGAGGAGTTTCTCTTAGGCTTAATGCTAAGATTTCTTCTCTATCCTTAGCCGTTCAAGGCATTGGATTAAATGTTAGAGTTTGGTTGCGTCGTTCAGTATAACAACTTAACATGGTATTTTGAAAATGAGGCTCATCGCATGGTAGGCCTGCTGGGATGATGTGGTATCGTTGATGAATAGTGACTCATTGCATGGTAGGTTACTTTTTGGAAACAAGGAGGAAGATAGGGCTCATCGCTTGGTAGGCCACTATCAACGAACAACGTCATAATATTATGGAGATAATCAAGTCATCCAGTGACATGAACGTATAACGACTGTGATTAAAATAGTGGTACATCGCATGGTAGGCCACTATTTGTGATCATTCTAAGGAGATAGAACGTTTGAAAAAGACCAGATAGTGAATCATCGCATGGTAGATCACTATCTTGATCGAGAGATAAGTAGGTGCTCATTGTATGGTAGAACACTACTTGGCAAGGGAAATCAAGTCATTCAGTGATATTGGAGTATAATGACTGTGATTAGAATAGTGACACAACGCGTGGTAGGTCACTATTTTCAATCATTCTAAGGAGATAGAATGTTTGAAAAAAACTAGATAGTGAATCATCGCATGGTAAATCACTGTTTTGATCGAGAGACAAGTATGTGTTCATCGCATGGTAGAACACTACTTGATGAAGTATTTTCAACGGGGGTTAAGAATTGACTATCAGAGGTAATCATTAACGTGATAGTTTTGTGGACCCGCCATCCTATTGGAGAGGATTGGTGGGAGAATTTGGAAAAAGTGACTATCAGAGGTAATCATTAACATGATAGTTTTGTGGTCCCGTCATCCTATTGAAGAGGATTGGCGAGAGAATTTGGAGGAAGTGACTATCAAAGATAATCATTAACATAATAGTATTTTGGTAAGGGGCCAGATGCTCACATCTGACTTTGGACTCACATTGGAGTTGATTTATGATGAGTTTCGGGTCATCATGGCTTCATTAGAGAGAAAGCCTAAGGTAGTACCTGGTTTTGCAGAGAAACCACGAGTACCCCTACTCTAACTATAGCTGTAAATTAGGATTAAAAGGTAAAGACTCCTGCATCTAATAATGCTTGGATCTTATCCTTCAGGGTGTAGTATTTAGAGGTGGGATAATGAACCATCCTGTGGTATGCACAATAGTTGGGTTCATCCATTCTCGACATCTCCTCAGGTTGCATCGATTCTGGGAGCTTGATCTTTTTTGTCTTGATCAAGGATTTGAGTATCAGGACGACTTGCTCATCTTTGAAGTCGTACTTCTGCTGAAAGTGGCTATCCAAAGATTTCCCCTTCTGCTTTGACGAAGATTTAGGGGAAAAAGTGGTTTTCACCGCCAAAGCTTTGACGAAGATTTAGGGGAAAACTCAAGATTGGAGGACTCGGAAGAATCGGCTTAGGTTTTACCCTTGCCTTTACCAACCATATTGATCATTACTTCGACATGGTGATTTTTGGATGCTTGCTTTTTAGGATGAAAATGTCTTTTTCTAGATGAAGGAATCGTTGAAGGCTCTGACAGTCGTTCAAAGACTGTAGACTTATGTGCTGATACCCTACATGGGCATTGGGAGAGCACTGCGGAGATAAGTTTCTCACAACGTCAATTAGATTTCATCTGGCTCATACTGCATTTACGAACCAGGTAATCATGGAGATCAGTAACATGACCACCTCCTGTTAACTCAGGTAGCTCACTTATGCATGCACAATAATCTCTAAGTGTTAGAGATTGGCGAGCCTGATTGGCTGGACGAACCTCATGCTGAAGACAAGGTTTGTCATCTGGGCGAACTCGGATGCTTGGGTAAGGTTCATGTGTGATATGAGGTTTGTCGGTTGGGCGAGCCTCGTCATTCATGTGAGCTTTTATATTCGGACGAACCTGGTTTGGGGAATGAACCTCATATTTCATGTGAGGTTCGTCAATCAGACGAACTTGGTTCTAAGGACAGATTTGTTGTCTGAGTTGAACCTCATCTTGGACCCTTGAATGTTTCTCCGTAATAGTGCTAGTCTGAGGTTGAAGGCGAGATTCGTCTTTTCGACGAGGTTCATCACTTTGTCGAGCTTGAGTTTTGCTATTCTGAGCAGCAGGGCAACTTGGTAGTTTTTTTTGGATGAGCCTCATGTTGAAGACGAGGTTCGTCAGTCGAACGCATCTGAATACGTAGGTGAGGCTTGTTGTTTTGACATGCCTGAATCTGACTAGCTCGAATAGCAGCACGAGCTTGCAATAGTTGTTTCAAACGAGCCTCATGTTGAAGACGAGGTTCGTCATTTGAGCGAGGTTTGTCCTCCTGACGAGCCTGGATTTGGCTATCTTTCCTAACAGAGCAAACTCATTGAGTTGGACGAACCTCGTATTAAAGCTCTTCATTCGAACCTAATTAGGTACAATGGTGAAGTTCGTCATTTTGACGTTCCTCGGTCACTCGACCCTTGACAGACTTGTTGACCTTGGGCTGGTCAGCTCATCGGTCGATAGCGAAAACCATCTAGCGAGACCAAGGCTCAAGCCCCACGACGACTTGGTTCTGGCACTGACGTTGTCGTGCACGTCTTGACAGTGGACCAATAGAAACTCCCACTTTAGCCGAAGCTAGATGAGGTTCCTGATCAGAAGTTAGGATTTGGCTAGTAGAAGCCGAGGTTCGGCTAGGTTGCTTGACAACCCATTTCCTAGCCTGACGGCTAGTTGGTAAAGCCTCCTCTTTGAGGGGCATGGACTTTTCCTCGAGGTTGACTTGAGTTGAATCATCAGAAGCCACTTGGGCTAAAGTCTTATACAAGACTTGACAGCACTTATGTGCCTTCGTGGGGCTAGACTTACTAGAGGAGAGAAACTCCTCGTAGTTGGACTGGTCAAATTCGATGACCAAAGTCTTGATGTCCGTTCCCACAGCGATCTTGTCTGATTGCGCCACCACCATCTCATCGAAAAGAATTGCTTCTCCCACTGTGGTCACCATCGTCTGTAGGGTCAAAAATTTGACTGGGATTGATTATCTTATTTCAAGAAAACTGGGTTCGATCACTTGGTATGAAATCCTTACAATCACTCACACTCTCTCTTGATTACAGATGAAGAGAAGATTAATTCTGCTCCTCCTTGTTTAACATGGGTTCTTGGTAGAGAAAGGATGCTTTTCCCGATACTTGAGTCGAGATTGCCTCCCGTTGACGATCAGAACAAGATTGCTAAAGCTTCTTACCTTTGTTAGAATGCTAGAATCGAGGTTCGAATTCTAGATCTATACGTAGGAGCTTTGATCTCTGATGATTCTCGAGGTCTAAATTACCAAGAGTTTAAAAGTCCCAACCCCTTCCTATGTAGTCATCCATGGCTATTTTATAGGGTTTAAGCATGTAACCGACGTACTACAATCACGGGTAGAGGAGCGTAACTACCTCCTCCAAATCAGCGTGTGCCGTAACGTGCTCCTGAAGACTAGCTCACATGGCAGACTAAGTCTTCAGAGCCGTTACAGCTAAATCTCATGTGGACGATGAGCCTTGATACACAGTGAGGTTCTTCTTACAAGGCAAACTTTACAGTAAGCAAGCTTCTTATGATGAATTTTATCTTCACTGACTTCGTCTGACAAACATCGTCTTCACCAATGAACTTCACTTGACGAACTTCGTCTTCACTAACGAACTTCGTCTTCGATAGCTGGGTCTAACTGCATAGTAAATCTTGTGAATTTCCTTTTGATGAACCTCATCTTCACTAATGAGCTTGAGTCTGACGATGAGCTTTGTCTTCACTGACAAGTCTCACTCTTCAAACTATGAAATACGAACCCCGTTTCTACTGACAAGTTTCACTTTTGTTATTAACGACAAGCTTTACATCTTGTTTCCAATGACAAGTTTGTTGTTTGAGACGAGGTCCGTCATTATAATGACCATTGTCATACTTGTTATGAGCTTCAACACTCCAAGGCCAAATGATTAGCCGATGATCTATGAAGATCCAGGAGAGTAGAGGAGAGACAGGCTTTTTGACTAGCCTCTCAATCTCCCCCCCTTTTTTATGTTGATCATGCCTATTTATAGACTTAGGACCATTATGAAGTGAGTTAATGGGCTTTAACTCTCCTTATAATGAGGGAGTTAGTGGTCATTAACTCCCATTTAAATAAGGTCATTAACTCTCCTTAAATGGGTGAGTTAGTGGTCATTAACTCTCCTTAAATAAGTGAGTTATTGGTCATTAACCCTCCTTAAATGTAGCCTCTAAAAATTGTGACAGTCGAGGTTCGACCATGTACGAGGTTCATTAATAATGACAATAACAAACTTTGTCTTCAATGACGAACTTCGTCTTCAATGACGAACTTCGTTTCTGGACGAACTTCATCTTCAATGACAAACTTTGTTTCTGGGAGAACTTCGTCTTCAATGACGAAGTTCGTCTTTTGAGGGGTGAAGTGCCATTTGATGAGGTTCATTTGCAGATGGACTTCGTCTTCAATGATGTTCATCATCATGATGGGCTTCGTTGGCTGAGATGAGGTTCATTATGATGACGAGCCTCGTCATGCTTGTAGCAAGGTTCAACATTGCTTTATTCCTTGGTATTTTTTAGTGTCTATACCACCATCGGTTAAAGGTGACCGCTTCATCCTGGCAATTACCGACTACTTCTCTAAGTGGGCTGAAGCTACTCCACTCAGAGAAGTAAAGATGAGCAACATCATCGTGTTCATCAAACACCACATTATATATCAATATGGTGTTCCTGTGTGAATCGTGCATGACAACGGCCCTCAATTTGTTAGTAACACCTTCATCAAATTCTGTGGGAATTTCAAGATTGCTCATGAATGACATACAATCCTACTGCAAACGGACTGGCTGAAGCTTTCAATAATACAATCATAAAGATTTTGTTGAAACTCGTGAGAACCAACAAATGAGACTGGGACGATAAACTTGATGAAGCTCTCTGGGCCTATCGCACGACAGTCCACACGTCTACTGGGCAACCCCGTATTCTCTGGTATATGGATGTGAATCCGTCCTCCCATTAGAGATTTAGATTCCCTCCCTGTGTATTACTCTTGCAACGGGGATGATGACTAATCAACAACATCAAAAATATCTTGAAGAACTCGAGATGTTAGATGAAAAGTGCTTAGAAGCCCAAAAACAAATTTAATTTTATCAAGCCAGAATCTCCATGGCTTTTGATAAGAAAGTCCGACAGCGAAGGTTTAAGGAAGGAGACTTGGTCCTTGCCATTCGACGACCGATGATTCTCAATTCCAAGAAGAAGTGGAAATTTTAACCTAAATGGGAAGAACCGTTCATGGTAGAAACAGTTTATTCGAACGGCGCATGTCGTTTGGTCGCTAAAAACGGTGACAAAACTATGATGTCAATAAATGAGAAATTCCTGAAGAAGTACTATCCCTAGTATGTTTGGGATAACCTATTTAATGGGAAGTTCTTGAAGAATGCTACGCAGAGTATTCATAAGGATAACCCAAAACCTATTGATTCTTAATCATAAAAAAAATGATTAAGAACCTCCTACTATGGCTATTTAATCATTTCCAAGATGATTAAAACCCTTCCACTATGATTTTCGAAACGCCTTTCATTGAGATGAGATTCAATGACTTCATCAAGTCAATCTTCCCTCACGAAACTCCCACTGTGACTCTGAGGTCCTTCAAGGATAAAACACGGTTCATCTGCCTACATGCCAAACCTTTTCTCGGTCATCGACATTTTCATGATAACCAGGACTTTCTTACGAAGCGAAAGATAATGAGAATCTTCTTTCCTTCGTCCATAATCCCTGGTTGATTTCAATCGCCATGATCTATTCCATCCACTCCCACTGTGTTTTGGAACCTTCTTTCGTCGAGATGAGATTTGATGGCCCGATTCGATCAATCTTTCCTCGTGAAACTCCCACAATGCAGTTGTGAAGTACTTAATGATTCATGGTCCTCCACCATAAAATCCCTCACTGATCAAATCAATGAGTCCGCAAAATTCTTTCGGTTGAGTCCATCCAAATTCCCACTGTGTCTCTGTACTTAACACTCCCACAATTACGGTCCTAACACAACACTTGAAATCTCAATCTGATGATCTATAATGGTCATCGAACCCCCTTCATGTCAAGATTTTGTCACTTGGCACCGAAACCCCCATTAAGTGAGCTGTACAAGTCAACATTCCCATTGTTATTTGTATCTTCACTCCTCCTGTTTCTGTTGAATATCATGTCTCCAAGATATTATTTTGATGATAACAATTTATACTATGTGTGTTATACAAATACACTAACATTTAAATGCAGCTTTCAACATCAAATATGAACAAGTGCAAGATGAGTTCAAGGCATTATGAAGTAAAGAAGATGAAGAACATATACACCAATGTATTTTTTTACATTTTTTTACTTAGAAATATTTTACAAGCCTTGATCACTCACACACACACAAAGAGATTAGAACACACTAACACATGCTTAGTATGTTGGTTAACAATAGAAATCCCCTATGTTAACCATTAGAGTATTTAGTTAATTAGTGAGTCTAAAAATATTTCATACATAACATTTTCACCCCTTAGTAGTCGACTAATTAGAATAGTAGTCGACTACTGAAGTCTAAGACCAAAATATAAGTTTCTGTAAAATTACAGAGTAGTCGACTACTAAGGATTTAAGTTTCTGTAAAATTACAGAGTAGTCGACTACTAAGGATTATAGTCGACTACTTAGCTTTGAATTTTTATTTACAGAACTTCTGTTTTATAGAGTACTCGACTATAAGTAACTATAGTCGACTACTGAGCATTAAAATATATATTACAGAACATCTGTTTTACAGAGTAGTCGACTACTAAGGATTATAGTCGACTACTCAGCTTCAATTTTTGATTTACAGACTTTCTGTGATATAGAGTAGTCGACTACTTAACATTATAGTCGACTACTAAGATAGTTTTTTTTCCAGAATTCAAACTTTGAATTAGTGACAGTTTATAGCCATTTTTAAATGTTTTTAAAGTTTAAAATTTTGTCTTTTCAAGGGCTATATAAAGGTTATATGTTCAAAAAATGGCACATGATTATCTACCCATAAGCTTCAATCTTTGTGCATTTTTCAAGAGTTAAAAATTCAGATTTTACTAAGTATTGTGAAAAAAGATCTTTTCTGAAATTGCCTTTGATCATTATTCAAAATACAAATTATTTAGGCAATTTCCAAAGGTTAAAATTATTCCTAAGCCACTGCTATACAACACTACAAATCAAGGCTTATAGGAATTGAGTTGTTTTATTCAAGGAAAGTTCTCTTGGTTTGAGAGAGGTTGATCTCTTGGTCTAGAGATCAGTGTGTAATTGGCAAGGGGTTATCAATTGGTGTTGTAATTTGCAGGGACTTGCAAATTGGTCAGGTTTGATTTTAATTTTGTACTTGGTTCAAAATTATAGTGGAAATCTCAAGCGGGATTTGCTTGGGGACTGAATGTATACCGGATTGGTGGAACCAGTATAAAATCTCTTATTTGTGATTGTGATTTTCTGAGATTGTTTCCATTCTTTATTACAATTTATTATCTATTTTGCATAAATTTTAAAAGAATACTATTCACCCCCCCTCTAGTATTCTAGTGTATCTATTATAGATCCTACATTTGGTATCAGAGCAAGGTGAAAGATGGCATCAACAAATACATCACAATTCAAAGAGGGTCATTCTACAAATCATCCACAAATATTCGATGGATTGAACTACAACTATTGGAAGTGCCGAATGAAAATTTATCTTCAATCAATTGGCTACGAACTTTGGAACATTGTGGAAACGAAATATGAGAAGCCAACATCTCCTTTCACAGAATGGACTACATCACAAAGGAATAATGAAAATTTGGACTCTAAAGCAATGAACGCATTATTCTGTGCACTTGACAGGAATGAGTTCAATAGGGTGCCAACGACCACATCTGCTTACGATATTTAGCACACACTCGATGTAACTCATGAAGGTATAAATAAAGTTAAACAATCTAAAATTTCTGTTCTTGTACACAGATTCGAATTGTTTAAGATGAAGGAAAATGAGACTATTGGAGAAATGTTAATAAGATTCACCGATATCACAAATTCTCTCATTGGTCTTAGTAAAACATATACTCAAGTGGAGATGGTAAGAAAAATACTCCGTTCACTTACTCCACAATGGGAAAAGAAGGTTACCGCAATCGAAGAAGCAAATAATTTGTCAACCCTTACGGTTGAGAACCTTATCGACAACCTCATGGCTTATGAAGTTCAAATTAAAGATAGAAAGAATAAAGATAAAACTAAGAACAAGAAAGTTTTTCCATTTAATACTACTTCGGATAAAAAAGATTCGAATAATGATGAAGAAATGAGCATGTTTGCACGCAAATTTCAAAAATTCATAAAACAAGGTAAATTCAAATCAAAAAGTTCAATTTCAAATAACTTACTTTGTTTCGAGTGTAATAAACCAGGACACATGAAGAAAGACTGTCCATTGTTGAAGAGTAAGCAAAAATCAAATTATTTCAACAACTTCAACAATATGCAAAACAACAAGAAAAGGAAAGCCATGACGGTTACTTGGGATAACAGTTATGATTCATCTTCAGATGAAGGAATTGAAAAAAATGAAAGTGCTCATATATGTTTTATGGCACAAGATAAAGTAAGTGATAATGAAGAACTTTTAGATGCTTTCAGTGAATTATATAAAACTTTTTTGAGATTAAAGGCTTCACATAATTATCTTAAAGGAGAAAATAAAAGATTACTTGAAGAAATTTTAGATTTTAATTCATCCACAAATTCTAATTCTCAAGTAATTAAATTGAAAGAAGAAAATTGTTCCTTACTTAAAGAAAATTAATTTTTATCTAATGAGAATGTTTATCTAAAATCAGAATGCAATGATTTAAAAATTCACATTAATATTTTAGATAAAGATATTTCTTCTATTAAATTAAAATATGATGATATATGTTTGAATGTTAGTAAATTCAGTAAAGATAAAGAAAATCTTAATAATATACTTTCTTTTCAAAAGAATCTCAAAAGACAAAAAGTTTGGGTTTTCAAGTTAATAGAAATATATCTAAGAAAACCATTTTTGTAAAACCTACTTTTAAATTGCATGAAAATAGAAATGATGTTTTATGTAAAAAGAAATAAAATTTCTTTTCTATTTGGGTGCCTAAAGAATTAACTTTATTACATAAATTTTTTTATATTTCTGATTATATTAAAAATGTTTGTCTATCAACTAACTATTTAGGCAAATCAAACTCTTCATGTGTTTGGTTTCCTAAAGGCTAATTTTATGGACCTAACATAGCATGGGTACCAAATTTGTAAATGTTTATCATCTCAGGTACCTAAGAAAGATAGGTGGATTTTGATAGCGGTTGCTCCAAACATATGACTGGAAACATACAATTGTTGTCATCTTTTCAAAACAAGGATGATAATACCGTCACTTTTGGAGATAACAACAAAGGAAAAGTTATTGGTATTGGAGCTGTCGGTAATCCAAATAAACCTATTATTGAACCCCACAATTACAGTGTCTGTGTACTTAACACTCCCACAATTACGGTCCTAACACAACACTTGAAATCTCAATCTGATGATCTATAATGGTCATTGAACCCCCTTCATGTCAAGATTTTGTCACTTGGCACCGAAACCCCCACTAAGTGAGCTGTACAAGTCAACATTCCCATTGTTATTTGTATCTTCACTCCTCCTGTTTCTGTTGAATATCATGTCTCCAAGATATTATTTTGATGATAACAATTTATACTATGTGTGTTATACAAATACACTAACATTTAAATGCAGCTTTCAACATCAAATATGAACAAGTGCAAGATGAGTTCAAGGCATTATGAAGTAAAGAAGATAAAGAACATATACATCAATGTATTTTTTTTATATTTTTCTTTACTTAGAAATATTGTACAAGCCTTGATCACTCACACATACACACATAGAGGTTAGAACACACTAACATAGGCTTAGTGTGTTGGTTAACAATAGAATCCTCTATGTTAACCATTAGAGTATTTAGTTAATCAGCGAGTCTAAAAATATTTTATACATAACATTTTCACCCCTTAGTAGTTGACTAATTAGAATAGTAGTCGACTACTGAAGTCTAAGACCAAAATATAAGTTTCTGTAAAATTACAGAGTAGTCGACTACTAAGGATTATAGTCGGCTACTCAGCTTTGAATTTTGATTTACAGAACTTCTGTTTTATAGAGTACTCGACTACAAGTAACTATAGTCGACTACTGAGCATTGAAATCTATATTATAGAATACCTGTTTTACAGAGTATTCGACTACTAAGGATTATAGTCGACTACTCAGCTTTAATTTTTGATTTACAGACTTTCTATGATATAGAGTGGTCCACTACTTAACATTATAGTCGACTACTAAGACAGTTTTTTTTTTCAGAATTCAAACCTTGAATTAGTGACAGTTTATAGCTGTTTTTAAATGTTTTTAAAGTTTAAAAATTTGTCTTTTCAAGGGCTATATAAATGTTATATGTTCAGAAAAATGGCACATGATTATCTACCCATAAGCTTCAATCTTTGTGCATTTTTCAAGAGTTAAAAATTCAGATTTTACTAAGTATTGTGAAAAAGATCTTTTCTGAAATTGCCTTTGATCATCATTCAACATATAAATTATTTAGATAATTTCCAGAGGTTAAAATTATTCCTAAGCCACTGCTACATAATACTACAAATCAAGGCTTATAGAAATTGAGTTGTTTTATTCAAGGAAAGTTCTCTCGGTTTGAGAGAGGTTGATCTCTTGGTCTAGAGTCTGGTCTGCAATTAACAAGGGGTTATCAATTGGTGTTGCAATTTATAGGGACTTACAAATTGGTCAGGTTTGATTTTAATTTTGTACTTGGTTCAAAATTATAGTGGAAATCTTAAGCGGGATTTGCTTAGGGACTGGATGTACACCGGATTTGTGGAACCAGTATAAAATCTCTTGTTTGTGATTATGATTTTCTGAGATTATTGCCATTCTTTATTTCAATTTATTATCTACTTTGTATAAATTTTAAAAGAATACTATTCACCCCCCTCTAGTGTCCTAGTGTATCTATTTCAGATCCTATAGTTTCTTGGTCAAACCTTACTATAGTTAGGACCAAAGCCAAAAGCCCTTCTTGATTCTTTCAATGAACGAGAAGCCCACTTTAAAAGGCGGATTTCCTTTTTGATAAACGAAAGGCCTTCGTCCAATTTGAATGATCAAACCTATAAAAGTTAGGATCATCTCAATTCTTCACTTGGTCAGACCTTCCCACTGTTTCGATCAAAGTTGGAATTCCATCTCGATAAATAAAAAAAGTTGTCTTGCCGATCCGGGTAACTAATCCTATAAAAGTTAGGGTTATCCAGATCTCTTCGATTCTCGGAGTGGAGATCCCACTTTTAGTTTTACCATTCAGGAGTCTCGAAGTGGAGATCCCACTTTGAGTTTCTTTTATAGGAGATAGAATATAAAATTCTTCCCCTCCAGCATCATCTCGATAAACGAGAAATCTGTCTTTAGATCAGGTAACCAATCCTATAAAAGTTAGGGTTATCCGAATTATTTTGATTCTCAGAGTTAAAATTCCACTCTAAGTTTCTTTTGCAGAAGATAGAATATAAAATTCTTCCTCTCCGTCACTGGGTTTGTCTTTACCTCTAAAAAAAGACATGTAGATAGAATATAAAATTCTTTCTCTTCAGAGTCGGGTTCGTCTTTACCCCAAGAAAAGACACATCTTTCCACCAAAATCCATGCCTTTCATGCATGTGATACTTTATCTCGAATCCTAAATAGAGATAAACCTACGCCTAACACGCATTATGGATTAATATTTTACCGTGAAAAAGACACCAAGATTCATACCTGTGGGAATTTATCACGACCCCTAAACAGAGATAAGCTTGTATTTAGCACATGCTGCTGGGTGGTTCGTTCACGTGAAAATAACCAAGTCTACGTATTCGACATTGTAGTATCAAAATCCATGTCTTTCATGCATGAGGGACTTTATCTCGAACCCTAAATAGAGATAAGCCTACGCCTAACATGCGTTGCCGATTAATCTTTCACCGTGAAAAAGACACCAGGTTTCATGTCTGGGGGGATTTATCTCGACCCCTAAACAGAGATACGCCTGCATCTAACACATGCTGTCGGTTTATTTCAATTCCCCTAAATAGAGATACCCCTAAACAGAGATACCCCTAAACAGAGATAAGCCTGTATCGTAGCACCAAAATCCATACCTTTCATGCATGGGGGACTTTACTTCAATTCCCAAATAGAGATAAGTCTGCGCCTAACAAACGTTATCGGTTAGTCTTTCGCCTTGAAAAGACACCAGGATCCATGTCTAGGGGATATTATCTTGATCCCTAATCAGAGATAAGTCTACACCAAATACCCGTTGTGGGGTGGTCCATTTCTGTGAAAACGACGAAGTCTATATATTCAAAACCATAGTACTAAGTCTAAGAGAGTTTATTCTCTTAGCATAACGTTATATGTGAAATGAGTTTTAACAATTCACATGCTAGCCCGATTCAAGTGGTAACTGGTAAAGACACGTCAGATCCGTTGATGACTGAGGGTTTGCCAAAAATCCTATAAACACCCCGCAAAGGATAATTAAGTCTATGTATTCAAAATCATAGCACTAAGTCTAAAATAATTCATTCTTTTAGCATAACATTACATATGAAACAGGTTTTAACAATTCACATGCTAGCCTAATTCAAACGGTAATCGGTAAAGGCACATCAAATCCGTTGAGGGCTAAGGATTTGCTAAAAATCCTATAAGTATTGTGATTATTTATCCTATATTGGATAAAACAGTCATAATAAGAAGGAGAACGCGCTAAGTAAAAGACTTTGTTTCATTAATAAAGTCAAGTTAAATGAAGATACAAAAGTGGAAGCTATCAGTTCGAATGCAATCCGCGACTGAGTATCTGAAGTTCCAACGTAGTGAGCTCATCTGCATAACTCTACTTGAGTTTAGCCTACAGCTCAGTTTGGATGGAATCTTCGAATGTATCTAGTATCTTCGCAGCTTTGCTTCTCAACTTAGCCAATTTCTCCTCTGCAGGCTCTAACTTCTCCAATGTCTGTTTTTAAGAGTTTTCGGCATCTGCTAATTCGTCTTCAAGAATGACGTGAGATTCTTTGGCATACTTTAGGACCTTTAAAGATCGATTATCTTCTTGTCAGCCAAGACTAAAGAGCTAAGTAATTCAGCCCTAGCCTTGTTCTTTCTCGAGAGATTATCCTTCATTTGCATAACAGAGCCCTCTTGTGCCTGAAGATCGTCTCCGATGGATACTTTGGTGTTATGCTACTGCTTCAGCTTGGACTCTAACTGAGTAGCAACAAATGAAGAAACACCTCTAGTCTTCCACTCCCCTAACTCTTGGGATTCGCGCTCCAGTACGATGAGATCTCCAGTGAGGGAATCAGCTAGCTCTAAGTACCCCTCCTCTCTTCATCATCATATGGCGGTCAAGAGATCACCTAAACTGATCAAAACAATATCCATGATGAACGATCCTCTTCACCATTTTGCCCAAGAAGGTAAGGAAACTCTCAAGATCTATTAAAATTCTCCCGTGGTTAAATAATTCTCCCGTGGTTAAATAAAATATTAACAGATAAAAAAAGGGGATCCATAAAGTAGATGCACACCTACAGATGAACCACCCTTAATGGATGGTCTTGCAGCCTCTCGAGTGACCAACTTGGCCGATATGTCAACGAGCAGCCTGTTATCAGATCCTGATAAGCTCGGCGCTGAGACGAACACGTATTCGCTGAATCCTCCCGGGTCCACACTATGAAATGCTTCCTCCTCAACCCGTCCCTCCATTGTGGCATCTACATAGGAGCCTAAATGTTGAGTAAAGAGAAAGAAACTAGAGTTCATGATAGTGGAAATCAGTTTCACCTCTGGCAGTTGCAAAAGATTCTGTTACCCTGACATTCGTGCCCATATCCTTCAATTTGTCTAAAAGAGAATGAAGTGCAGAAACGATTAAAGGGGAACAAATTCTGAATCACCTAACTCCCTTAATTGCCATTTGAATGGTGTACTACCAGTATTAGATATACCTGGACTTGCAATCCTCGGCTCAACATTGGTACCCTGGCCAACTCTTTCGCCAACCTCGGCAGGCATGGGCTCATCATCAATAGCAATACATATCTGTTGCACGAAGCTCGGGTCCTCAAAATGGTTGAAGTTGGAGAAGATAGAGTCGTACAGAAATTCACCTTATCATGACCCCCTAAAACATGAGACATGATTAAGTTCAAAAAATCCATAAGAGAACTAATTAAAGGCTACATGGTGGTGGGGGATTACGTCCTTTGCCAATGGGTACGAAGCTAAGTAACTCTGTCTGCCGAGCCCGTGGATCGACATAGGACTTACTCACCGTCTTCTTTCACTTAGAGAAGCGAGCCTCCATGTAGGTACTAGGTCTCTCATGGTTGGATTTGGCATTCACCTCCATCTGTGCAGCAGACTCAGCGGTAGACCATAATCCCACGCGACGAGAGATAAGAGAGTTGTCTTCTTTAACCATCCCACCTGGGGTAACAAGAGTTATCTGTTGGCCTTCTTGTTTTGATTATGATTTACAAATAATTTACTACTAATGTTGTTTGTCTAGTGTTTGTGCATTCCTATGTATTGTAGACAAACAACATTGTTGGAGGATGGATGGAATAGAGCTTCAACGATCATATCCAAAGGAGGTTGGCGGAATGTCGGTGAAGCTTATGCAATTCAAGTTAAAGATCGAGTTCGAGCTTCATCCGCAAATATATCAAGTCAAGCCTATTGAAGATCAAGATCAAGCTTTGGTATATTTAGTTTAGGTTTTATATTATGTGTGTTAGATACTCTAAGCTCAATATCATATACACACACGTATTTGGTTTCTAAGGTCAAATATTGTATTCTCAGTTTATAGACTTAACAATCATCATATACATATTTTATCAAGTCTATATAATCATTGTGCAAAGTTTTAAAACATTGTTTATGTCAAAACATCAAACTTCATGTATATCACTTTTTTCATGTTTTGAACACTTTTGCAAAATAATGAGATTTCACAATTGGGAAATGCAAATTAGAAAATTCTTTTTGTAACATGTTCAAAATATCATTTGCAAATATTTCTCAAAGTTTCATCAAGTTTGGAATTGATTTGTTATGTTTAAAGGAATTTACAAATTCACGTTTTCGTTCGTGCACATGTTCGTGCATGTTTTACAAAACTGATGAGTTTTCGCAAATGGGAAGTGATATTTGAAAAATTCTTTCTCTGACATGTTTATCTATATGTTTAGAAACCTTTCTCTAGTTTTTACTATTTTTGGAGTTGATTTACTGTGCCAATTGATTTTACAAAATCGTATATGTCAACAGTTTTTCAGAAACTGGAAATCTGTGTCCAAATATTTATTTCTCTCAACTGGGAAAATATTTTTCAGAAATTATTTCTCTGAAATGTTATTATACATGTCTAGAACATTCCCACAAAATGTCATAATTTTTTGAGTTCATTTACTATTTTAAATTGATTTTACAAAACATCTGCGCACTGCTACAGTAACTCCGGTCGACCGGACCGGTCGACCGGAAATGTCTCTGGAACTTTTTCAGGTTTGTACAGTGCGAGCGGTCGACCAAAAAAAAGGTCGGTCGACCGCCCAGCTCCCAGAATGCCCATAACGGCTAGTTTTTTGTATCCGTTGGAGGGGTTTTTGGTCTTTTGGTTTGGGCTTTTGTTTGAGGTATTGGGAGGCTATAAATACCCCCTTATACCTCAGTTTCAAAATATCTAAGAGAATGTTTTAGAAAGAGTTTAACAAGGGTTTAAACTTGTTTAAGTGTTGTTTAAGTTTGTTTAAGAAGCTTTTAAGCATTTGAGTGTTTCGGTTTTGTGAATCAATTCCACAAGAGCTTGAGGAGATTATCTGTTGTTTAAGTTTGTTTAAGAAGCTTTTAAGCATTTGAGTGTTTGGGTTTATGAAATTAACTTCACAAGAGCTTGAGGAGTTCTTCTATTGGTGCTTGAGCATTCAACCTTTCCTCCTTCAATCTCTTGATCTACTTGAGAAGTCTTCTAAACTCTATTTCTAGCTCTTTTTATATATTTGATTATCATTGTTATTAAGCTAGAATTATATTGAGTTTAGTTTTGATTTATTATTACACACACCCACATTGAGCTTTTAGTATTTACATACATAGTATAGTTGAGTGGTGAGAGATTGTAACTTTGAGTTGTGCTTATTTGAGTTCTCATCTATTGTAGAGAACAAATTTATATTTGTTATATTGAGTGTGTTGTGAAGTTTTCGGTGAACTAGAAAACCGAGTGTGAGGAGTGACGGTGAACTAGAAAACCGTATTGTGAGGGGGGAGTGTAGCCACATTGTGAGAGAGTGTGTGGAGATCTCCTCGAGGTGAGGAGCGGAGACGTAGGTCGTGGGGACCGAACTCCGTGAGAGAAATTGTGAGGTGTAAACGTTATTCGGGTGAGCGTAGAAAACCCGGTTGTGATAGTGGATTCTCCCCGGGAGTGGGGAGCAGAGACGTAGGACGGAAGGTCCGAACTCCATGATCATCTTTGTGTGTTTGTGATTGTCTTGGCATCTCACTTGTGCTTATTGTTCATATCATTCTTGTCGCCATTATCTATTGTTCACATTGTCCACTATCTTGTTTATCTTGTTTATGTTTATATCACCCTTAGTTTATATATCCTTGCATATATATTTCATCATATAGGATTAATTAATTTTAATTGGTATTTAATCGGATTAGATTAGCATAAGACCCTAATCACCCCCCTCTAGGGTCTAATAATTGGTATCAGAGCTTGGTGCTCTTTGATTTAAGGTCTAATCGCCTTGAGTTAAAGATCCAAGTTAGCTTATTGTGCTAATCTAATTTTGAGCTTTATTTATATCTTGCTTGCCTTTCATATTATGGATATGCATGGTTTAAGTTATGCCATTAATATTGCTCCTAGATTAGATAATTTCCCCTATGCCCAATGGTGTGTTAGATTTAAACTTTTTGTTCAATCTAAACACTTTGATTTATGGGAAATTATAGATGATTCTTATATTGTGCCCACTTTGGAGAAATCCAAGTGGAATAAGAATGATCATCGTATGTTTACAATGAACAATATTTTGTTAGAATATTTGCTAAATGCTTTTAATTCATCTATGTCTAACAAGTTTGTTCATTTTGATAGTGCTTACAAACTTTAAAAATTTATAGAAGCACATCAAGGGGACTTGGAGGCGATCCAACAAGCTTTGATGGATCCGACTTCAAGTTCATACGGAGCTTCATGCACACGAGCACTAGGCGATAGCCCTAGTGAGGTTTGCGAGTTCGAACCCGATAATGATTTATCTAGTGATGAACTTGCTTGTGCTAGTGAAAAATTATTACATGCCTATAACAAATTGCATAAAGATTTTGTTG